>NC_081343.1:54592112-54767089 GCF_029784015.1 Lycium ferocissimum | reverse complement strand
AATTTCCCTTCTCCATTGTTGGCTAATACCGGAGAAAAAGCGCCCCTCCAAACGATTGGGCCAATCTTAAAGTCACACCGTAGGTCCCACTGCCCGAGAATGACCGGATCAATCGGAGGATCGATTTTGAGTAAAAGGGTAGGTATATACGAACAAGAACCCTTCTCGGTGATCGGTGATAGGTCGTCGGGCCGGTGCAAAAACCACTTACCGGGCGGGTGTCCCATCCGCGGTCGGCCGGACTACATCGAGTTTTCCTCGGTAATCGATGGGGTATCGCCTCACGTCGTATCCACTGTCCCGAAGCGAGAGGGCGGGCACGTCGACCTCGAGATCCTTGTTGAAGCTGAACTTGGCCGGTATAATATCCGAAGCCGTGAGCTCGATTCTTGCCGGGGAAACAGTCCCGGAACCCGGTGACATCGGTGGAGCATCATGGGAAGTAGATTCGGACATCTTGGAAGTATAAAAGAAAGGGGATTCGAATGTAGAACTTGAGGAAAGTGAAGAGACGCGCGCAAGTCGAGGCAGCAGAAAGCGCAATGCTCGAACCAAAATGCTTGAGAAGATGATGACAAAATCGATTCTTTTTTCACAAAATATGAAGCGATGGATCGAGCGGCAAATCGATTGTTTATGGAGAAAACGAAAGAACGCGAAATATGAGGAGGAGTTGGAGAAAAACGAAGCATAAAAATGGTAAAAGGAAGGGGTAAAGGGCCTTATATAGGCGTGGAAGAGGAACGGTTACCGAGGGCGACCAATCAGATTTCGCCACGTGCCCCGTTATTAATGAGACGCGACTCGAAACGGCGGCAAGGGCGGTTGGACAGGAGCCGACCATTCGGGGAAAGGACGCGTGGCCAATAAAAGGGAAACGTTACGTATTGGCTCCGCCAAAATGAAGAGATAAGAACGAGATGGCCGAATCTACGGTTTCGAAAGTTATTCACTCCCGTTATTCCGATGGATCGGCATGACGGGAAGTGAGGCTATATCGTGTACGGTGAAAATCGGATATGGCCCGAAACCGAGATACAGAGAAGAATTAGGGACATACCGGATGCTACCCGATCCTTTCGGGGAAGGATCGTGAACGAGCCTCTCTTTTTCGTTATTGAAATGGCAGAGACCGCTTCTCCGGGCAGTCGTGGCCGTCGATCCGGATGCCGTTGTCCGAGTGACCGTTAGTCCGAATAGCCGTTGCATGTGAGCCACGCGTCGGCAGCGTCTCCGCCATGGTCAACCACCACCCATGCGTGTCGGACGGCGCGGGTCAGTCTAATCCCACCAAATCCGCTCAGAGCTGTCCTTGTTATTATTATTTTATTGGTTCACATTGTACAAAGCCCATGGAGGCAACACTATAAATAGGGGGCATCCCCCTCCTTTGCAGAGGTTGGCTCCTTGATGTTCTCAAAGAATATTTGTAATAGAATAGCATATATATACAATCTTTCTCTTAAGTTCTGATTCGGACAAGGCGTCCCTACCCAAGTTTATATTACTTTCGATCTTTCAATTGTTCTATATTGATTCATGAACACTCGTACACGCAAACAAACCGCCATCTCTAGCCATTTCCTCGAAGACCCCTCGTACATACGTTTTCTTTATTAAAACATATCAAGATCCAAGCACATATCCTATACCCGCTTACAAATTTAATTGGCTTATCCGATTTCGAGGTAAACAGTCTTGTTTTATAATATTGTGAGGACAAGAGTCTCGTTTTATAATAGTGTAGGTCAAAACGTACTTTGGTACAAGGTACATTCTTCTGTCTTGTTAAATCGTTTACAAACTTTGTCGGATATGTAGACATATATAACTTGCATATGTTCAAACGTTCTAAAGTTATGGCGACTTGCATTTGTTGTTCATGGGTGGTAAAATCTTTTAATGTGTCTTTTGAAAGGTTAAAGGTGACAGGAGGTTAAAAATCCTCTTACTGTAATTTATTCCTTAAAAAATCATGTGAAAATATCACCTTATGTATGTGTACTTATTTCGTCACTATGTTGCGAAAATGAAGCATATACAACACATTCATGTCATATTTTACATGAGATTCTTCTAGGCTTGAAAGTATTAAGTACTGCACCTTGCAGATCTTGTGTTTCATTTTGTCTATAGTTCATCCTGATATTCAAAGTTTGATCACATATATTTTCTTATTTATATATGCATGTTCGCTCTAAAGTGCAATAATAAAGGCATTGAAAGGAAATAGCTAGGGGAAATGAAGAGGAAAAAGTTATGTCGCTTGACATATATTTGTAAAGATTTTAAAACTTAGAATAGAAGTAAATTAGGCCAAGGGACACAACACAAATTCTTGGATTTACCCCTGTTATTACACAAGAGAACGACTAACGATATAAAATTTTCACACATGGGACTTTTTTACAACATAAAATGGTTAAATTTAATTTGCTTGAACTATGCAAAATAATCTAGATTTGTCTTGAACATCGAAAAATAGAGTCCAAATACCATTTTCTCAGCCACAATTCTTCATCCCTCTAAATCGATCACCACCATAACAATTGATTCTTTTCACACGCAAAAATACTACTTGAAGACACTATTATTCCACCACTCCTTACTAGCACGACACTACAAAAAGAACACACAATAATTTCACAACCCCCCTCCTTCTCCTACTTGCATAATCTCTCTCACCTTCATATTTAAAATGTTCACTAATTACCATTTTACCTCCACCAAAATAATCGACCATCAATCACTATATGATCCCACCTTGATAGTGCAATTTATTACTGTTTGACCTTTGGATTGATGATGATTAGTATGAGCTTGGGAGATATATAAGGGACATGACCGCTAGAGGTTATAACTATTAAACAAGGTGGCCAATGATGACACAACTGGATAATAACCTTTTTGTTTAAAGTTCAGGTGCAAATTTGTGTATAACCTTGCTGGTTCAACGATAAATTTGACCTTTTCCATGGTAGAAAAAGCCCAAGCATTGGAAAGTTTATATAGAGCGTGTTTGGATTAGCTTATTTTTAGTGATTTTTTGGCTTTTAAGCTCTTTTCTATTTTTAGTGGTATTTGAGAAAGATAAAAAATATTTTTAAACACTTATTTTAGGGCAAAAAGTATAAAAATAAGCTAAAAGTCAATCCAAACACCCTCATAGTAAGTTATTAAGGATAAATCTAAATTAATTTTATATATATTTTTTTACCCCTCCCTTGGGATTTTTTAGTTTTTCGCTACTTGGTGACTCAAACCCATTACTTTAACGTTGGAAGTGGGGGGTTTTATCACCTGAGCAACCCGTCTTGTCAACTTATTTTCATAACGATACTGATAAGATACCAATTATTAACAAAAAACACAAATCTAAATTAGTTTAAAAAGTTCAGAGCAAATTTGATCCTTTTCCTAAGTCTAAAGGGAAAAGGGGGGAGGAAAAGGAGAAAAGGTGCCCAAAAGCCTCTAACCTTATCACTAGAAAAGGTGCCTAAAAGCCTCTAACCTTATCACTAGATGTCTAGATTTATACCAACAGCTTTTCCAGCCTTCTTGTCTAATATTGATCACCATGATGCGTATAGTTTTAGATTCTTTTTCCAGTAGAAACACTTTATTCTTTGTAATTTGTTTTGTCCCTTTGCTTTTGCGTTTTCAGATTCTCAATCGTTGATACGATAAGCTATAATTACTTGACGGAAAACACTACTCCTCTAGTTCCTCACAAACAGTCTTTCACATCATAAAATATAGTAAAAAGTGCTACTGAAAGTTAATAATAGTAGAAATGGATTATGCAGGTGAAAAGGAAAAAGAAGTGGATTAATACCAAATTAACGATGTAAACATTCGGACTTATCGCCATAAAACATCACATATTTTTGACAGATACTGATGTAATCTAGGAGGATCCACCTGGGAAGCAGCAACTTTCAACTTACGTACCTCCCACGTCTCCCACAGTCGCTGTTAATGGCGCGTGGTATACGTCACCCACATTCCCTGATTGTAACGTTCAACCTGGAAAGCGCAAAGGTTTCACACTTTACTCCAACGTGCTGGTTACACTTCTAAAAGGAACAAAACTTATTTACACTCGAGGTCTGTATGAACATATATGGGTCATTTAGTAACTGGACAAAATTATTCCAGAATTATAATTTTGAAACTAATTTATTTCATCGCTTGGGACTAATTTATCCCATTTAGAAGATGGGATAAAATAATCTCAGGATTAATTGGATAAGATGGGATATTTCATCTTTAAGTTTGGGATGCACTTTATACTTTATTTAAGATATAAATTTATTTATACCTTCTACCAAATATGGTACAAAATTAATCCCATGATTAATCGCCTGATATCGGTGCCTAATACCGTCTACCAAACGACCCCATAGTAGTATATTAGTTTAATAATGAGGTTAAAATAAAAATAATCGATTTCAGTTTGTTTGAAATTGAAAAATAGTTAGTATTATTTCATAGATATATTAATTCCAAGTTAACATATCACTTATGTATTTCACCTTTAACTTTTTCTCTCTCTCTTTTTATTTTTTAAATCCAATCAAACATTGAGAACATATATTCTTCATTCTCCACAATACCCATAGGCCATAATTTCCACTATTTTTTTGTGTCTGAAGTCATCGAAACTTATCGGTGAAATCCATTTAGACCCCTCAAATGAACCTCGTAACGTCCGAACCTTTCGAAACCACTTTTACCACGCAGCTTGAACACAATTTGTTGGGGTGGCACAGTGCGTGCATTACACTTGCACTTGAGTGCGTGAAACAATCTCAAATATTTTTTTTTCAGCTTGAAAATATGTAACTATAAATAAAATAATTAAGAAAGGAAAATAACTAAAAAAACAATTCTACACCACCCACCCCTCTCCTCAACCACCCACCAACCCTTTCCCCTTTCTTCTTCCTCTTCTTCTTCTTCATCCACCAACCAGCCACCGTCCTCCCAACCCCTAGATTTCTATTCCTTCTTAACAATTGAGATTAGTTAATAAACAGTGAGCACAATATGTAGATTAATTTAGTGATTGTCGTAATGTCAGTGAAAGTTAATCGACACTGACGAATCATCCGACATTGACACCGAAAAGAGAGATATGACACCCAGATCGTACATTCATTTACAATTCTATCTATATTATTCCCTCTTTATTTTAATTAAGGTTAGTGGGTTTCTATTTTAGTTTGAGTTTAAGTGGAGCGATGTTGAGATGTAGGTGGTGGTGCTTGCTGCTTGGAGGTGGTCGGAAATGGTGGATGGACGGCTAGAGTTGAAAGAAAAATGGAGAGCTGAATGTCGACGTTGCCGACCAGACCCTCCTACGACGTCACTGATGTTGTGAGGGAAAGAAAAACGAGGGGAAGAAGGAATAGCTCCGATGAACGGCATGGTCAGAGCTTAGGTGGTGGCGCAGTGAGAGAACTCCTTGAGAGCAAAAATGGGGGCGGCAGTGATGAGCAAATGAAGAGGAGAAAATGTACGGTTCACCGGAGCTAGAAGCTCCTCGCCGGAGGGGGGGGGGTGTTTTGCTGGAGAAGGAGATTTTTAAAATCAACGTGTCATCGTATTATTTGTCATGTTGGCGTGTGAATTACACACCTTTGTTGTTTGGTTGCATGTTACCTTTATGTTCAAGTGGTACAATAAAAGTGATTTTGGAGGGTTCAAATGGTACGAGGCTCAATTTGAGGGTCTAAATGAATTTTACATAAATTCGAGGGTCTATCGATGACTTTAGCCTTTTTTTTTCATAGCTGGTTTCTTCTACTCTATGATGCCCTTTCTTATACAGTTATCATTTCATAGCACAAAGTAACAATCAAAACTGTCGTACTCAATTATTATCTCTTATTCGATCCTTTGAGCTTATCTATTTACTTGCGTCCACCTTACACCGAACAGTAGTTTGGTTTTCCATAGTTGAGTTGTTTGCTTTTGAACTTGTGACGAATATAAATGAAATTAATAACATTTGCCTAAAATGTTAGAATATGTCGTACACAGGCATGCGTATATGCTTTAGGGATTTTAATTTTTAAGCATTGAAGACATACTACAACAACAACAACAACAACAACAAGCAGTTCTCAAGATAATTCATCAACGTGGTTTGGGGAAGGTAAATCGTCATGAGACCTAAACCCCACCAAAGCAAGAGTGGGGCCACTATTTTTCGAAAAGATCCTACACCAAGAGAGAAAAAGAGAGGAAACCAAGGAAAATTGAAGACATACTAAATTAATTAAAAAAAAAAAAAAAAAAGAGAGATGCTACAATTAAGACCCACTTCTAAGCCTCTTTTTTCTCCATCATAGACATGATAACCACTCGCTTTTTCCACCAAACACGAGTTCTTGCTAATTTTTTTTTCCCACCTTTCTGTCAAATTTAATATGTAGAATTTGTTAAATATTTGATAAGAATAAAAAAGTACTATGCATATTTGACAAATTTAAAGAGCCAAAATTAATCAGGAGTAAAAGAGACTATTCTAAGTTCTAACCCAAACTATAAGAGATTTTTTTTTTCTCTCATTTATGGACATTCAAAATGGAAACTGGATTGGTATGATAAAAAGTAGGTTAGCTTTATAAAGTGAATCGGTGATTTTCTATAAACAATAGTTTAACCAGTATTATGAGAGTATCCTTTTGGACGTGCCCTTTTACTTTTCAAAGAAATTATTCCCTAAATCATTTTTCTATGTCTTATTATTTGGCTAATTAAAAATCATTTAGGATCCGTTTGGCTATGAGAATTTTTCACTTTATTTGAAAATCAAAATTTGGCCATAAAGTTGTATTTAAAATTTAAAAAATACCTACAATTTTATTTTTACTTTCAATACATTCATACAACCAAATATTTTTTTTTTTAACAAAAACGGTAACTAAACACAACTAATCTTTTATTTTAATTTAATATTTAAGATTTGCCCTTATCCCAATAATGGACTTGTTTTGATTGGCCTTCTCATGTTTTCGTGTAAGTTTCTCATAGAAAGCTGCAACTTTCAACTTACATAATACAGACAACTTCCCCAGCCGCTGTTGTTGGCGCGTGGTTTACATCACTACATTCCTTGCTGTAACCCCCAAGAAATCCCCTCATCTTTCCCTCTCATTAAAATTCTCACCTTTTACTCCATTAAAGTTACACAGTTTTTGCTGAGAAATAAAATACAACACAGTTGATTCCCATTAACCCCCGCACCCCCACGCCCACCCCACCCCATCCAAAAGTCGAATATACCCGTTACTTTATTTTATTGTAGTATAGTATAGTATATGCACACAGCACATACATGTGTCTGCTTATTTGCTATACTTGCTGCAAGTAACAACTTTGCTGTTTGAAATTTTTGAACAGAAAAAAAATATTTGGAGAGTTACCCATTAGTGTAAAGCTGCTGCAGAACTAAATGCAATGAATCTCCGGCAACGGCCACCATTCACGCGCGGTCGTGGTGATCACGCGCCGCCAAGAATCGAGCCGTACAACATAATCCCCATCCATATCTTACTTGCTGACCACCCTTCACTTCGTTACCCTGAAGTACGCGCCGCTTCAGCTGCTCTACGCGCCGTCGGGGATCTCCCGTTGCCACCATTCATGCCATGGGGTGACAACAAGGACTTAATGGACTGGCTTGGACAATTTTTTGGGTTTCAAGATGATAATGTAAAGAATCAAAGGGAAAACCTAGTTCTTCATTTGGCTAATGCTCAAATGCGCATTCATCCACCACTTGCCACACCTGACCGTCTTGATTATGGTGTTTTAAGGCAGTTCAGGCAGAAGTTGTTGAAGAATTACTCATCTTGGTGTTCATATCTTGGTAAAAAGTCACAAGTTAAGTTACCAAGAAGGCAAAGTCCAGAACGTTCAAGACGTGAGCTTTTGTATGTATGTCTTTATTTGTTGATTTGGGGTGAGGCTGCTAATCTACGTTTTGCTCCTGAGTGTTTATGTTATATATATCATCATATGGCTATGGAAATGAATTATATTGTTGATGGTCATATTGATGAGAATACTGGACAAGCTTATGTTCCTTTTACTTTTAAGCAGTTTGGTTTCTTGGATAAAGTTGTAACTCCTATTTATAATACAATTAGTGGTGAAGTCGAGAGGAGTAGAAATGGGACTGCCCCTCATTCAGCTTGGAGGAATTATGATGATATAAATGAGTATTTTTGGACTAGGAAGTGTTTTAGGAGGTTGAAATGGCCTCTTGACTTGTCGAGTGCTTTTCTGGATACTACTGTAGGTAGGAGAGTTGGTAAGACAGGGTTTGTTGAGCAGAGGACTTTCTGGAATATATTTAGGAGCTTTGATAGGTTGTGGGTGTTGTTGATATTGTTCTTTCAGGCTGCTGTTATTGTTGCTTGGCAAGGCACAGATTATCCGTGGCAGGCTTTGGAAAAGAGGGATGTGCAAGTGCAGTTGCTTACTATCTTCATAACTTGGGCTGGTTTGAGGTTTATACAGTCAATCCTTGATGCTGGAACTCAGTATAGTTTAGTTTCCAGGGATACTATGTGGATAGGTGTGAGAATGGTATTGAAAAGCATAGTTGCTGTGACATGGGCAGTTGTGTTTGGGGTGTTCTATGCCAGGATTTGGAGCCAGAGGAATTCTGATAGGAGGTGGTCATATGAGGCGAACCAAAGGATCTTCACATTTCTTGAGGCTGCTTTGGTGTTTGTCGCCCCAGAGTTGTTAGCTCTTGTCCTTTTCATTCTCCCATGGCTACGAAATGTGATTGAAAAAACAAACTGGCCAATTTTTTACTTACTAACATGGTGGTTCCACACTAGGATATTTGTGGGTCGTGGGCTCAGAGAAGGGCTTATTAATAACATAAAGTACACATTGTTCTGGATTGCAGTATTGGCTTCCAAATTTGTCTTCAGTTATGCCTTTCAAATAAGGCCACTGCTTGGTCCTACGCGAGCTCTTTTGAATATAAAAAATGCGAAGTACAAGTGGCATGAATTTTTCGGTAGCACCAATGAGCTAGCAACTGTTTTGTTGTGGATTCCAGTTGTTCTAATTTATCTAGTTGACCTGCAGATTTGGTACACTATATATTCCGCTATTGTAGGAGGAACAGTTGGGTTGTTCTCACATATAGGTGAAATTAGGAACATTAAACAGCTCAGACTCAGATTCCAGTTCTTTGCAAGTGCAATGCAGTTCAATCTGATGCCCGAGATTCAGACTATAGATGCTACGGCCACCCTGGTTCACAAGCTTCGGAATGCAATACATCGGATTAAGTTAAGATATGGACTTGGAAGCCCATACAAGAAGATTGAATCGAGCCAGGTGGATGCAACTAGGTTTGCCTTAATATGGAATGAGATCATCATAACTCTGAGGGAGGAAGACTTCGTGAGCGATCATGAGCTGGAGCTTATGGAGTTGCCACCAAACTGTTGGGATATTAAGGTTATTCGTTGGCCGTGTTTTCTCTTGTGCAACGAGTTGCTTCTTGCTCTCAGCCATGCAAGCGAGCTGGCAGATGCACCTGACAGATGGGTTTGGTTTAGGATATGCAAGAATGAGTATAGGAGGTGTGCAGTGATTGAGGCTTATGACAGCATCAAATACTTGCTACTAGAGATCATAAAATATGACACTGAAGAGCATTCAATAGTCACTGCACTTTTCCATGATATTGATGATTGCATTCGCTTTGAAAAGTTTACTAAAGCCTACAAGATGACCCTCTTGCCACGCATTCATGAAAAGTTGGTGTCTCTTATTGAGCTTTTGCTCAGGCCAGAGCCGGATTTGTGTGATATTGTCAATGTATTACAGGCCTTGTATGAGGTTTCCGTTAGGGAATTTCCAAGGGTGAAGAAGAGAACAGAACAACTGATGCAGGAAGGTCTTGCTCCTAGAAATCCAGATACGGGGCTTCTTTTTGAAAACGTGATTGAGTTTCCTGATATTCAAGATGCTTTCTTCTACAGGCAGCTGCGCCGTTTGCGGACAATTCTTACTTCCAGAGATTCAATGCACTATGTTCCAAGAAATAAGGAAGCAAGAAGGCGTATTGCTTTCTTCAGTAACTCTCTTTTTATGAATATGCCACGAGCTCCCCAGGTAGAGAAGATGATGGCCTTCAGCGTCTTGACCCCTTACTACGATGAGGAAGTTCTGTTTGGCAAAGAAAATCTTAGGAGTCCCAATGAAGATGGAGTATCCACCATATTTTATCTGCAGAGGATTTATGATGATGAGTGGGAGAATTTCATGGAACGGATGCGTAAAGAAGGAATGCAGGATGAGGAGGAGATATGGAACACTAAAGCAAGGGAGATCCGTCAATGGGCATCGTACAGGGGCCAGACTCTGTCCCGTACTGTAAGAGGCATGATGTATTATTACAAGGCTCTCAAGATGCTTTCCTTCCTTGATTCTGCTTCAGAGGTCGATATAAGGCATGGCTCACAAGAAATTGCTTCACTAGGTTCATTGAACCAAAATAATCACCTGAACGGGTTAAGCTCTGGCATGTTACAAACTTCTCGAAATCTTCACAGATCAAGTAGCAGTGTCACCCTTCTTTTTAAAGGACACGAGCTTGGTGCTGCTCTTATGAAATTCACTTATGTGGTGACCTGCCAGGTGTATGGTTCTCAGAAGAAGAAGGGTGATCGGCGTGCTGAGGAGATCCTAAATTTGATGAAGCATAATGAGGCCCTCCGAATTGCTTATGTAGATGAGGTTTACCTGGGAAGGAATGAAGTAGAGTACTATTCTGTTCTAGTGAAGTATGATCAACAACTGAAGAAAGAAGTGGAAATTTATCGCATAAAGTTGCCTGGTCCTCTGAAACTTGGGGAGGGTAAGCCGGAGAATCAGAACCATGCCATTATCTTCACCAGAGGTGAAGCAGTTCAGACCATAGACATGAATCAAGACAATTACTTTGAAGAGGCACTTAAGATGCGGAATCTATTGGAGGAATTCAAGGAGAATTATGGTATAAGGAAGCCCACCATTCTGGGAGTTCGTGAAAATATCTTTACTGGTTCTGTGTCATCTCTTGCTTGGTTCATGTCTGCCCAGGAGACAAGTTTTGTGACTCTGGGGCAACGCGTTCTTGCTGATCCTCTCAAGGTACGGATGCACTATGGTCATCCAGATGTCTTTGATAGGTTCTGGTTCTTGTCCAGGGGTGGCATCAGCAAGGCTTCCAAGGTGATTAATATAAGTGAGGATATATTTGCTGGATTCAATTGTACCTTGCGAGGTGGCAATGTTACCCACCATGAATACATACAAGTGGGTAAGGGAAGGGATGTTGGATTGAATCAGATCGCCATGTTTGAGGCTAAGGTTGCTAGTGGCAATGGTGAACAGGTTTTGAGCAGAGATGTATACAGGTTGGGTCATAGACTAGATTTCTTTCGCATGCTTTCATTCTTCTACACGACTGTTGGCTTCTTCTTCAACAACATGATAGTGGTAGTAATGGTCTTTACATTTTTGTGGGGGCGCCTTTATCTTGCACTCAGTGGTGTTGAGGAGTATGCCAGCAGAAATGCCAGCAGCAACAAAGCACTTGGTTCAATTTTGAATCAGCAGTTTGTTATCCAGCTTGGTTTGTTCACTGCCCTCCCTATGATTGTGGAGAACTCTTTGGAGCATGGTTTCCTTCCGGCAGTCTGGGATTTTGTAACTATGCAACTGCAGCTTGCCTCACTATTTTTCACGTACTCGATGGGAACCCGTGCACATTTCTTTGGTAGGACCATTCTGCATGGCGGAGCAAAGTACCGAGCAACTGGACGCGGTTTTGTTGTGGAGCGCAAGAGCTTTGGTGAGAACTATCGACTATATTCTCGCAGCCACTTTGTCAAAGCAATTGAACTTGGAGTTATCCTGGTTGTGTATGCTTCACATAGCCCCGTGACTAAAGATACCTTTGTGTATATAGCTATGACTATATCAAGTTGGTTCCTTGTAGTGTCATGGATAACATCTCCCTTTGTGTTCAATCCCTCTGGGTTTGACTGGTTAAAAACTGTGTATGACTTTGATGATTTCATGCATTGGATTTGGTACAATCGAGGAGTTTTTGTAAAAGCAGATCATAGTTGGGAGACATGGTGGTATGAAGAACAGGACCACTTGAGAACTACTGGCCTATGGGGAAAATTGCTTGAGATTATTTTAGATCTTCGTTTCTTCTTCTTTCAATATGGAATTGTGTATCAACTACGCATTGCTGGTGGTAAAACCAGTATTGGTGTTTACTTGCTGTCTTGGATTATTATGGTTGCTGTTGTGGCAATTTACATTGCCATTGCTTATGCAAAGGACAAATATGCTATGAATAAGCACATATATTATCGAATGATGCAGTTGCTTGTCATTCTGCTCACGGTATTGGTGATTGCTATGTTGTTGAGGTTCACCTCGTTTACGTGGTTTGATTTGATCACAAGTTTGTTGGCATTTATTCCAACTGGATGGGGCTTAATCCAAATTGCCGTAGTGCTCCGGCCCTTTTTGCAGTCTACTTTGGTTTGGAGCACTGTTGTGTCCTTGGCTCGGCTATATGACATGATGCTTGGGCTAATTGTTATGGCTCCTCTGGCATTGTTATCATGGATGCCTGGTTTTCAATCCATGCAGACAAGGATATTATTTAATGAAGCTTTCAGCAGGGGCCTTCAGATATCTCGTATCCTCACGGGAAAAACTTCATAATGTGAGGTGATTCTCTAATTTCCATAGGTGGTTGTTTTTTCTACTTAATCGTGTGATTGGAAGTGTAGGTTTTAATTCACATGCTACATATAGATGTTAGTACTTTTTAAAGTAGTTAAATGACTTTTTTGTTGTCCAAATTTATAGTGATCTGATTCAATTAACCTACCTTAAACTCAAAGTTGGCAAGAAAAAAATCATAAAATCCAATTCAATTGACCATTTCTAAATTCAAAGGCGACAAAGCTTTGGTGCACTTTTGTTCATGCGCATGATGGAACTTAAAGAAAGAACCAACAACAAAAAAAAAAAATGTGGATGTTCTTACTTTTGACATTTTGTCCATAGCTTCTTTGGCTGTTTTGGACTGATTAATCTGCGGTGCTTTCTTGGCAGAGATTTAATGGTTCTGGAAAGTGCTGTGTAGAAACAGATCAATTGAGAATATATTTGCAACCTTTATATCTGCTGGCTGAAATGCTTTTCTAGTGTAACTGACTAAGATGAATGCTAACGAGGTTAGCAAGTCTTAGCATGCAAGAGTGCAACATGTAGATAAAGTACTACTGCTTTGTTTCATCTTATGTGACACTATTTCCTTTTTAGTTTGTTCCAACTTCTAAAGAGAATGACCTACTTATATATTTGGAACCATTTAACTTTAAACTTTCAGTTTTATCCTTAATGACATGATTTATAGCTACTCAAATTTTAGACATGTTAAAGACCACAAGTTCCAAAAGTCTTTCTTTCTTTTTTAATTTCCTTATCCAGTCAAACAGATTCACATAAATTGGAAAGGGGAAGGGGGGGGGGGGGGGATGTATATATGAGATACACTTTTCCACATTTTAGATTACCCTTCTTTTTTCCCTCATTTTAATCACGTTTCTTTCTTAATGATTTGAATGACAAGGCCTGCCCTGACATGTTTTCTGCTGTAGATAGCAAAGCTAAATGTTGATGTGTATAACATCTATATCCTGTTACTGGAACTCCCCGCCCCCCTTCCCAACTCCCAAAACCACCCATCTTTCAAAGCTTTTGTGAGATGGCTTAAGATTATTACTTGCATTGAAAGGAGTATTCAGTTGGAACATTTACGATACGGTGTCGGTATACTCCTTTAGTAATTATCATCGCTTGTTCGAAAACAACTCTAGAATCTTTACTTCATAAAAGAAACTCTAGAATCTTCACCCTTCTCACCAAAAAAAGAAAAAAAGACGTGAGATAGAGGAAATGGAGGGAAGGTCTGGGGATAATGGGGAATGGTTAGGGGCCTAAGAGATTTTATTCCATGAACATGATTTGAGGTAAAAGAATTATGCATATTAAGCTTTGTGGTGCCAAATAGATGATACATCCATCGGAGAAAAGGTTAGAATTTGTCAGATTCTTACAGTTTAGGAGCTATGTTTTTCCTTTTTGTAAATTTCCAGATGCAGCAAGATGGTGGCTAAGTACATCAATAAAATCTTTGGTACACCTGAATAGGTCATACTTTCGAAGATAATGCATGTGCTGTTTCTCTAATCAATATATTTTAATGCTTGAGATTATGATTTTCAATGATCATGCATGTTTTGGTTACTTAACCTTTCTGTTAATTTCAGGAACAAGTTAATTAACTTCAGAGGCACGCGCTTCTCTTTTCTAGGTAGATTCTATAGGATGTGTTTCCTGATAAGCTCCTTCATTTTTCGTGGGCTCTTGGATGGGTAATTTGATTTTGTGCAATCTACTCAGCCTGGGTACCCTATCATCCTTCAGTCTACCAAGTCAACGAGGTTAATACTACTCTTTTGGTGTATTCTCCCTGCTACTTACAACCGTGTGGTTATTGCTTTATTTATTTTTGGGTTTTATATATGTATATATATGTGTATGTATATATATATATATATATATATGTATTATTTGCTTGATGATAATGTCATGACCAGTTAGCAACTTTGACATCATGATACTCAATAACCTCTCAGTTAGCTAGAAAGTTTGAGGATACTACTTGATAATTTATTGTTCTATCCTCTTTTCTAGGCTTGTAATCCAAACGCATTTGTAAGAACATGATACATTTTTGTTTCAGAGAATATCTGCCCACCCTTAGTTCTGATTGCTAATCTTGCCATTCCTGAACCTATCTTTCATATTGTCTCCAATTCGATGGAGAATATCTCAGCTCTTACAAATTGCAATTCCAGGTTCCTTAGCTTATAATATGATTAAAAAGTTGAGTCTTGAATGTAGACAGTCTCACCCTGCACTATATTCTCTTAGGCAAAAAATCAGAATCAACATAGACTCAAAAGCTTCGAGTAGATGATTCAAAGTAAGCTTCGAGTAGATGATTCAAAGTATTGAAAGCTGACAATGAAACAGATGTCTTACCATTAGACACACTCATTGGTTGCTATAGGTTCTAGACAGTAACTCATTTAGTTTTCTGGTTTCCCTTGCTGTCCTGCGTAATTTTGGAAGTTGAGACATCTGCGGACCTAACTTTTCCCAATTTCTCTCTTAATAAACTCTGCTATACTACCTTCTTTCTTCTTCAACCAGCTGATCTACATGCGAAAAACACAGCACTTTCCTGAAAAATTTCGCTGCTGTTTCTTCTCAGCAACTGGACACCGATAACCGTGAATGGTCTCTCTTAGTGTGCACTATATTTACCATTTTGTTTAGGTAAATTGCAAGTAGTGAAGCCTGATGCAATTCAGTTACCACTTGTGACATTGCAGGTTTGTGCCAGTTAAACTAAAGCGGACGTGGAGCAGTTGGGGCGTTTCTTCTTAATTTTAGTCTTAGTATGGATAGGTTCAGGAATCATCGCTAGATGGTACCATGTTTCCAATTTTGTAGTTCTGTACATATGGCCGCGTGTAAATGACATATTAGCTTCTGATAATAACACAATAATGCTTATTTTTGATGGGCTAATGGACTACAGTGGACCGTTCACCAACTATGGTTTGGCTACTGAGCTTGCAAATGGAAATTGCTCTCTTCTAACTCCTACTTGCTTTTTTTGTTCTTGAGGGTTGGGGGTTTAATTAACAAGGACTGATGTAATTCTATCCACTCAATGAGCCAGACTAGTTGCTTCGTCGTCTTAAATTGTAATGGAACTTAGCTCTCTGGAAAACATCAATTTTGAGATGTTACCTAGTTCAGCAGGAAAAGATAGATTTATTCAATCTTTTTACTACAATTGATCAAATTTCTGTAGTAAAGAGACATTGAATGTACCATATAGACCATTCTGGAGCAAAACTTGTGACGGCAAGAGTTGGCTAGCAAAATGACAGGAGAATAAGAGCACTATACTCGGAGAAATATAAGAAAGCCAAATGAGATGTTGAAACTCACATTTGGGGTCTTTATAGAAGCTAATGGTGACAAATTTTGTATGCTTAGCTTCTCAAATTTTAATAAAGTTTGGGGCATTGGGCTAGCGCATCCCACCTCAGCAAGGATCTCTTGAACTTTTATGGTAATTGGCACGGATTTGCAGTCCTAACCCCATTATGAGGTATCAACATGTTCAAAACTTTCAGGAGTATGGACTCGCGCCTCTGCTCTCCTTCCAACTTAAATATCATGTTTAGTTGTCCATGACAGGGTTCAAGCATGTGATGTGCGTCTAACTCATACTTCATGTGTAGTGTCTTTACCGTTGAACCAAAGCCCAAAACAGCAAAGATCTCGTTTTCCAACTTAAAAAAGAAACTTCCCTTCCCTACACATCTGCATATCTATCTAGCCTTAACACAATCTTGTGGCTTTGGCCTTTTCGTGGAGTATGGGATTTGTCTGTCCACCATAACTTGACTCTTGCATATCTAGGCCCTTATTGCATGCTAAGAATTAAATGGGGTAGCATCTACTCACTTACATCTTCTCAGTGATCAACCTCTTAAACATATCTTTTCCTTCCCCAACCCCAGCCCAAAGCACCCTGTGAAGAAAAAAGAAAAGCTAATATCTACAAAAATGACTGACTCGTTCAGTTTATTCCTGTTTAGTGGGAACCTGTCTGGACAGTGTACTGCATAAACCTGTGGATGCATCTACAGGTGAAACAGCTACAAGGTTAGAGAATGCCATGATTATCTCAATAAGGCCTAGACAGCAAAACGAGCCCACTAGAGAAGGAAACTGATAATTTTGCTAGAGGGAAGAAGATATTAATGATAATATGGTGGCCAAATCCGAAAGGTGTAAAGAGATTCCACAGGATCAGTATTCTATATGAACTGGTCCCACTTAGATTCAAAATATTCATAGCAATAGGTACAGAATTCTTTCCATAGTGTCTGAAAGAAGAGTTAACTACCAATATATAGAAACTTTAAGTCTTTACCAGACGTATCATTCTTTAGCAGGCTTGAAGTAACTACTTCATCTATACAATCTTGAATCTTTGACATATAAATATAAGTGTTGGAAGCTAACGAAGCTAGTAACAGGAGAAATGAAAGTTTCTTCAAATTAAAAAAATAAAATAAAAATCTACTGACAGTTTATTCTTCTGTAATTGACTCAGTGCTGACTACAGGTACTTTCTCATACGCAGAGCTATTTCTATATATTCTGGGAAGAAAACAACGACCACCAAATCTCTGCTGCAAGAAAACGAGAACAGCAAGGAGCAGACCCCCGCAACAGATAATGATGTCCCAAGCAGTGGAATAGTAATCCATTTTTGGGTTTCCATAAATATAATCATACGACCACGCATTGCTGTGAGCTCTGTAAAGATCATATACATGTGGCATTAGGCGCACAAGGGTGGTTCCAATATAGAAACCAGGTGTGAGAGCCCTCTCAGTTGTATTACAGAATAAATTGAACAGAATCTGAGGAAGTAAAAAGCCATCCAAGATCAAACCGGCATATGATTTGATCTCCCCCCAGAAAGTTTGCTGTTGGTAATGAAAATGTGGCGACAATACAAGCTTCATCTGGTGAGGGTGATTTCTCGACAGATGGATAAAATAAGCAATCAATCCACCACAGATATACATTGGCAAAGACAAATACAGAACCTTTTTATCAGATATCCAATAATTTTTGGGAGTCTGATCTCCTGCTCTTGCAGACCATGTGAGCTGGAGAAGACGGAATTCCAACAAGAATGCTATCATTGTCATGATTCTAATTAAAACCTCATTTACTTCAAGCCATCCATCACTACCAAAGTAAACATTCTGCTTTTTCCGGTTGACCAAGAATAGAGCTTCAAAGTTCAGCAACAGAGGGATCATGTGTGCAAGTGTGAGTACAACTAGCATGACAACAGAGATAAACGGAAGCACACTTGGGTTCTTTTTCACATAAAAGAGCTGCAGACCCACAAAGATGCATGCAAGTGTATTGGAAATTAGAACCATGGTCATTTCCAGATCCATTCTCCACATGGAATTTCTGGCTTGGTCAATGTAGACGGAATTTGATATAAGCTCCAAGGGTTCAAAGTAAAAAGAATCAGACTTTTTTCTCATGCTCTCAATGGTACCTCTAACACCACGGGCAACTTTAGTATTCAAAGGTGGATACTGAATATTAACTAGAATTTCACAGTCTAGCGAAGAATTTCTCTGTAAAATCCCATGACGTGATGAAAAATACATACAGCCAACCATGCAAAGATGTCCACTCTTCGAACCATATAAACCTTCAGCAGAAATTTCAATTGCCATAGGAGTATGTTCATCACTGTACAAGAACTGAGATGGAGCAACAAAGTGCAGCACATAGCTTATATTGACCACAGCACTTTGATTGTCATTTACTTGAACAGAAGAACCAGATGCACCCTGGTAAAACTTATCCCCTACAGACAATGGAGATGAATAACTGAAAATATCTATTTTTTTCCTGTTCCTCACTGTCATATCAAATCTCATATCAGATGAATGTACATCGGGATACTTCCCTCCCTTCCCTTTATAAGCCAGTGCCTTGGCACAAGACCTAGTCACATTATCAATCACAGTATACTCATATGTCAATCCATCAATCCTGTTAACCAGATTTCTTACACTGTGCAAAGCCACTTTACCATAATTACTTGACTCATTCGAGTCTTTTCTTTTCCAAATCTCCCCAACAACAACACTCCTCTCCTTCAAAGTCCATTGCTTAGGCAACCTCAAACTCAGCCTCACAACACAATCCCCAACAAAACCCTTTTCAGCTGCATCACTTCCATTAAAAATCCGGCAACCAATCATATCAACTGTTTTCGTCTTCTCATCCCACTTCCCTTCAGCAACCAATGTTTGATTAATCAAATAACTCGGTCTAGTCCGCACGCCATCACCAAAACTTAACAAGAACCTCCCTCTTCCATTATCTCCACACTCAATCTCATTAAACCACATCAACGTCGGCCTAAAACTCGACACATCACCACCAAGAAAATCACAATTCCCATCACCACAATCACCCAAATACATCATTTCCATAGTCCCAGCACGACTTATAACTCCACACAAACTCCTATCCGTTTCCATTCCCAACGAAACGTTAGACCAATCACCATATTCACTAAACCCATGATTCTCAACCTCTTTATCAATCAAAGTATACACATAATTCCTCAAAGACAAACCAACTATCTCAACAGGCTTACTATACACATTCTTATCATTCACATCAATTCTTTCCAATGTACCATTAACTACACTATGCAAAATATCAGATGAATTCAAATAATTCAACTTAAGTACAACATCAATAGAACTTAACCTCTTTAAACCTGACCCCACCATACATACCTTTCCATTACCCGAATCCCAAAAACCCGAAACCCGAAACTCATTCGAATACCCGAAACCTCTTGTCGGAAACCTAGGTGGTCGGTTATAAACTAACCGGAGTTGTCTCCGGTGAATAAAATTACCAAAAAAGTCCTCACCAATTTTACCTGCAAACCTTAAACCACCTTCAAGTTTAAAGATTTTACCATTTTGGGTCGGATAAACATTGTCTGTATAGAAATTTAGGGTTTTGGGCTTGAATTTACCGGCAATATCAACCGGCGCGTGTATGTACGCGTTGCGAAGAGTGAGGAATTTTGATGTAGCGTTAAAAGGGGTTGAAATTTGGGCTAAAGGGGTGTTGGAAACGACGTCGTTACAGTATTGTGTGTATGAGATCTGAGGGAAATCTGATGAAGCTTTAATGGAAAAGAAGAAAAGGAAGAGAGTAATAATAATAAGATTGGGATATTGGAATTTGAGAAATTTGGTATGTTTGAATGTTGTTGTCGTAGTAGTACTAGGGTTTTGTAACGAAGATTGAGCTGATGAATTCTTCTCCATTGTTATGGAGTATACTGTAGAGACTCTTAATGGTTTGATCAATGTGTATATATTGCAGAGAAGTACGTATTACACGTAATTTATTAGCCTTTTTGGATTCTTTCTATATACTTTAATTGTCGATTTGCTTCTTTTTTTGTTTTCTGTTTCGGCATTAAATTCTAAAATTGTGACGTGAAAGTAATGTGTGTGGCGGACAAGACGAGAAAAGCGAGGCCGGGTGGTTCGGACACGTGAAGATGAGGTGTGTGGATGTATCAGTAAGGAGGTGTGCGAGATTGGATATAACAGGTTTTAGGAGAGACAGAGGCAGGGCAAAGAAGAACTAGGGGAGGTAATCAGACAAAACACGACTCATATTCAGCTTAATGAAGACACTCAGACAGGAAGGTTCGTAGATCGAGGATTAGAATAGAAGGGTAGGAGGTAGCTGCGTGTTAATAGCACTTTTATGAGGGAGAGGCCAAAGCTAATCCCCTCTTTTCATTTTTCCTTTTATTTAATAGTCTTACCTAGTATTCGCATAGTATCTTATTCTTCAATTTTACTATTATCTGTTACTTCGAGTGCTTTGTTTATTTTGCTATTTTTTTTTTGTCATAATTCTCCTTTCTATCATTCTATCATGCTTTGATTATATTTCTTTTGACCACACAAAGATTGGGGTGTGGTTGTGCATACATCTTCTCTTCCCCAAACTTTACTTATCGGATTACGTTGGGTATGTTGTTCTTGTTGTTGGCACCTAATCGTGTCATACAATGAAATCATGAGATACTAAGATTTGATTTGGGAGTAAATAAAAACCAATTTAGTTATTTTTTTCGTATATACTATAAGTACTCAAGTCGTCAAATTATTCAGTATTCACAGTAGTGGAAGGATCCAGTTCCCAGAAAAATAGCCATGGAATTGGAACACTGTTGTCCCCAAAAAAAGGAAAAAAGAAAGAAAAAGAAAGACGGAAAGAGCTTACAATTTCATGATCGTGCTTAGAGTCTGACCCGCAAGAAAGACTAAAAATAAAAAGTTGTCAGTACCAAACTGAAGCGCAAAAAAAAAAATTCCATTAATAGATTCATTTCGTGCGTGAGCGTATGCAAAATTCCCCTCACTTTTGGCCTTTCACGCACGAAATTCGCGCGGAATGAGGACCATAAATCGGCCCCTCATCTTCCCCACCAGATCGCGACGTCTCCTCTCCCACCGCCATTAACCCCTTTTTTTCGTTGGTCCCAACCCCCCTTAAAACTATAATTTCGTGTTATTTTTCAATCCAAAACTCAATATTCTCAGATATGAAGTGTAGGAATAAGTTTAAGGTTGGATTTCGGAATAGAGCAGATAACACATTTCAAAACTCAAAAAAAAAGCTTCAATCTAGGTATTTCACTACAAATTTTCTATTACATTGTTAAATATATTATTATCTAAGCATGGTCATTGTATAACCGTGGTGGATTACTCGTTTTCTTTTTTTTTTTTTTGCGTTTTTGGGCAAATTCGTGCATTGTCGGGACTGCCCATTTTTTGGTTTTTTTTTTTTTTTTTTTTTTATATTTGTTTATCTATTGTTAATTAGTTAATTATTTATTGCTTGTTTATTTAGTATTTGTTAATTATTGGATTAGCGACTTAAGTATTTATTAATTGTTAGACTAGCTATTTCAATTGTTAGACCGGCTAATTATTTATTTTGTTTTTGCTAAGCCAATTGTTTATTTGTTAATAATTTCTTAATTGTTTTGTTTCATTAGTTAATTAATTGTTTATTTGTTAAATATACGATAATAATTTATTAATTTTTTGATTAGTTACTTAATTGTTTATTTATTAAATATATGATAATAACTTGTTAATTATTTGATTTGTTAGTTATTTGTTTATTTATTAATTATTTATACTAATTGTATCCTAACTAATTGTTAATTATTTAACTCATCTTTATATTTTAGGAATGAAAACCCTTAGTTTAGGATTCATAACCGTAGCTTAGGATTGAAAACCCTTAATATAATTTTCTATAAAAGATTACGTAACTAATATTACTTGTTAATGATTTATTTAAAATACGTAAAATGATGGGTCACCACAATCTTTAATAAAATTTTCGATAAAAGATTACATAACTAATACTAATACTAATACTACTTGTTAATGATTTATATAAAATGCGTAAAATAGATGGATCAACACCCTCTTGATCCGGGGCCCTTCGACCGAGAGTTACTGTATCTTCACCCGAGCATAGGTCGCAACATATATGGACATCCGACCCACGGCCGAGTCTCGGTCCGTGCCGGTTACAGGGACTCGCATGGGAGATCTTAGTCGCCGCCCCCCACATCCTCGTGTCCCGGATATATTACGTCGGGCGGTATCTACCGTGCGTCGAAGTTGGTCGGGTACGGCACGATAGGTCGCTAGTGACGGATTGATTGAGAGGTGGCGACCGGAGACGCACACATTTCATCTCCGCACCGTGAAAGGCTACCATTACCCTTCGTGATGTGGAGGTCATTTACGGGCTACGGTGTTGATGGACGCCCATTGTATATCGGGGAGCCTCGCGCCGCCGCCTTACCGAGACGAGTTGATTAGGCTCACCGGTTTCGCTGCTCGGATGGTCATATTTCCGCCGAGTCGGCTTTTGTTGTCGGCCTTTATGCTCACTTGCGCCTCACGGACACGCAAAGATCCGATGGAGAGGACACGCCCTCGGCCGATGTCGATCGACGTGCGCGTCTATACCTACTCATCATATTCTGGGGCCATCCTATTCCCGAACACTTCGGTTCGCATACGAGCTTCGAGGTATCTTCGGTATATCGACGATCTCGCCGAGATAGGATGTTATAGTTCGGGCGCTGCCGTGCTAGGCTACATGTATCGAGGATCTCGCCGATGTTCTATGGGCACGAGGGTAGAGGTCCCCGCATTTTGCTCGCTCCTTCGGTGTTATATATTTAAGTGCGTGTTATTATACACAAAATATTTTTTTTTAAAAACGACGATCGAGACCTTTTTTTAATTGACTATATCGATATGGGTGTGGACTAGGTTCGAGACCTTTTCCATGCACCGACCCTCCCGCCGACTATCTTACCGTCCCGATGCCATACGCGCGGAGATGGTCCGCCGACTATCTAAATTATTTATATATTATTTCGATTCATTGTTCTACGCCGTGGGTCCACGGTGAGCGACCCATCCGAGAGACTACCTCATATTCACCACCCCACCCATCTCGTGAGGAGCCTACGGACCCATCTCGTAGACTGCTCGTGCGCCCCCACACACACGAGGTTCTATTAAATAAATAACGTGAATGTATTCAATATAAATAATGAATGGTACTAATTATTATATACTTTTCGAGTTCATCCTTCGGCGCTCGAGGTGGCGACTCCCGACGAGGTAGAGGTCGAGACACCGACCTAACTCGGCGAGGTTCCGAGTGTGCCACGGGATCGCATCCCAAGAAGCACGTTCTAGTTAAGGGATCACGGGTCGTGCGAAGAGATGATGATCTGAGTTGGAGCGCCGGTTATTAGGAGGAAAAAGGGCGATGGAGACGATGACGAGCCCGGTGGGGGATGGTATGAGCCTTGGCCTAGGGATAGTCTCGGGCATACTACATGTGGGACCCATCCTCGATAGTGTATATACATTAGTGTTGTAAAATTTATCGTAAATAATATATATTTTTTGCATATTTAGTCTTTAAATTTATCATAAATTTTTTGCATATTTTTTCACTTTGGGCGTAAGTTCTAGAACTTTCACGCATTAACGTGCGTGAAAGTGGAATCCTCAGCCTAAACCCTAAAATCTGTGCGTGAAAGTCGAAAAAAAAATTTTACACTTTCACGCACAGAATTTGTGCGTGAAAGTGGCAAAACTGTTTTACCCTTTCACGCACAAATTCCGTGCGTGAAAGTGTAAATTTTTTTTTTCCCACTTTCACGCACAGATTTTAGGGTTTAGGTTGAAGATTCCACTTTCACGCACAAATTCTGTGCGTAAAAGTGTAAAAAAAATTTTCCCCACTTTCACGCACAGATTTTAGGGTTTAGGCTGAAGAGTCCACTTTCACGCACAGATTTTATATTGCGCACCAATTTAATGCTCACTATAAGTATTGATTTGACAACACACCACGCATGACAATTTCAGGAATCTATGACACATAAAGGATTGATTTGACAATACGTTGCTGTATTTTTTGACCGTTTTGTATTGCGCACCAATTTAATGCTCACTATAAGTATTGATTTGACAACACACCACGCATGACAATTTCAGGAATCTATGACACATAAAGGCTTGATTTGACAATACGTTGCTGCATTATTTGCGCGTTTTGTATTGCGCACCATTTTAATGCGCACTATAAGCATTGAGTTGACAACCCATGACAATTTCAGAAATTTATTTAACTTCAAGGCTTGACGAGTGAAAAACTCATCAATTGCATAGGCCTAAGTCTTACAAGTCATAAAAAAAAATCAAACTTCATTCAAAAAATGTCTCAAAATGCTTCGCGTGTTAAGGTTTCACTATTTTGGGATGGAGATATCGTCGAGGACAATTACTCCATTCGTTATAGTGTCAAACCAAAAGCCCATGTTAAATTTCCAACAACTTTAAGTTATGAAACACTAGTCGGTTACTTGCACGAAAGAATGAAAACTACACCCACCGAGTTTGGAATCTCAATAAGCGAGATATCCACAAACAATATCAAACGGTGTAGTGCGTTATGGCATGCACAATATCAACGATGATGAATCTTTGAGTGATTATTTGGGATCGCCGGAAGAATATCGTGATTTAGTATTCATTAATGTTCTTGAGATGTATGTTGAAAAGATACCTCGGGAACAAGTCCTCATAAGTGTTACCATAACAATTTAATCAAGCTCACAATGAAAATTGGTAAATATGGTTTTGTTATATTATTATTATATGTAGTAGCATGTGTTTGTTGTATGAATTGGTAATAACCGCTTTTTCAAATCTTTATAGGAACTATTCTCAAAACTATGGTACCAAATATGGATGTTGGTCAATCCTCTCGGTTCGGTGGAGTTGATCATTCTCCACACCAATGCTTATGAACAAAAGTAAGTTCATCACCTTGATATTAAATTATCTATATATATGTATGATGTTGGTATTTAAAATATGTTACTTTTCATGTAGGAGGATGAATGCACTTAATAATGAAGATTTTCCTAATTATTATGAGTCATCATCAAGTGATGACGATGAAATACCTAATAATGCAGAGGTAACCGATGATGAAGACGATGATGATGTTCAAGTTGGTATGACCAACAATATTCCTCAAAGCCAAAACCAACAACAACCAATGCACCAAGACGTACCACCACCGATGGTTGAAAACCCAACTTCGAAAGCCCAATTCGGTGGCATTCTAACAATATCCCTTATCTTGATAGCCGCGTGGTCGTGATGATGCATTTGTCTTCACAAGAGAAGATTATGATAGTCGCTTAAAACCCGGATGAACCTAAGGATCTCAACAAAGATCGATGCTACCTTGCAAAGGGAATGTTGTTCGCATCCAAAAAAGCTTTGCAACGGTAAATTTGTCAAAATTTATTGTTTTAAGGACATGAGAGAGTTTAAGGTTGATCACCAACCTCAAAGATATGGAGGCTAATTTGTAGACGACGGTATCAGAAGGCCGTGAGTGGTTGCTTCGGGGAATTGTTTCGATGGTATGTGGGCTATCACAAAATTTCGCGAAAGACACACTTGTGATATGGAAGAAAATCGAGCAGATCATTATAATTTAGATACAAACATGATTGCTCAAGTGTTACTTAAAGACATTGCCGAAACGCCAAGGTAACTTATCCTACCTAGTACATTATATGTCTTATATCAATTGAAAGATTATTACTAAAAGTTGTTTGTTTAAATTTGTAGGTGTTCCCCATTAAAGATTGTATTCGAAACGTTCAAGCCGTATATAGTAAAACTATAAGCAACAAAAAGGATTTCTCGGCGTAGACGCGCTTTTGAGATGGTCTTTGGAAATTGGCATACTTCTTTTCGATCGCCGCCAAGGTATAGCTCTACAACATTTTAATCCGGCACCGTTGCAGAGTGGCGACTTATAGAGGGTAAAATCTTCAACTTCGTATTTTGGACATTCAAACCATGCATTGATGGTTTTGCTCTTTCGCCGACCAAAGGATATCCATAGATGGTACGCATGTATATGGTGCCTACGACATCAAGCTCCTAATTGCAATAGAATGGATGCCAATGGGTCAATATTTCCTCTTGCTTTCGCAATTGCCGCTAACGAGAGCAACGACACAGGGGATCTTTTTGACCCATTTGAAAACTCATGTTATTAAGGATCGTATCGGCATATGCGTCGTCCGATCGTCATAAAGGCATATTGCACAATATGGATAATTTACCGGGGTGGCGACCTCCCTTTGTTTACCATCGATATTGTTTAAGGCACGAAGGCGAATTTGCAATCAACGTTTCACAACGGCACTCTAAATAAATTGATGTGGGGGGGGTCGCGATGGAGCATCAACAACGAAAATGGGTCAAAAATGGATCGATCAAAGGTGAGTGAACCCGATACGTTTGGTTGATGAAGCTCGATGTTGAAAAATGGACGCTAAATGTTCGATGGAGGAAAAGATGGGGCATGCTCACAACAAACAAATTTCGCAGTCTTTCAATGGATTGCGAAATCGCTCGAGGACTACCCGTCACCGCAATGGTGAGAATGACTTTCAAGCAAGTGGTGGAGCGATTTGTTGTTAAGACGAGCGATATTAGCCGACGGCGGGACATGGATGCCAAAGCCCTTCAAAACTATGGAGCATTATAGACAAAAATGTCACCGTCACCAAATGACCGAGTATGACCCAATTCAACATGTGTATGAAGTTAGGACGGGTTATTATAACGGTAAGGGTGGAAACGTGCATACCGTTTATGAGGCAACAAGAATATGCACTTGTGGTAAGTGGCAAACGTACCACGCCGTGTTCTCATCTTCGTCAAGTGCTTCGAGAGAATGAGAAAAACGGTAACAAATTATGTGGCGGGGGAATACAAGGTCCAAAGTTACCTTAGAGCATATTCCGGCCAATTCCACCCACTTGGTAATGAAGCTTATTGGCCAAACGAGCCGTTTTCGATGGTTGCTAACAAGGATTACATTAGAAAATTGGGCATTAACTCACGGAGTCGTAGACCCAATCAAATGGATGTTAGTGAAAGAACTTACTCTCGCAAGTGCTCTATATGTAAGCAATATGGCCATGACAAGCGTTCGTGTGGGCAACAAGGCCGTGGTAGTACAAGCACGTCTCGAAGTAATAGAGCCTCTAGAACTTGAAGATTGTATTGTTATTGTAATTGTAATTTATTATTGTATTGCTTTGAATTAGTATTGTAATTAAATGGAATGAATTATTTTTTAATTAGTATAAACCTCTCGTATTGGATGAATTATTATTAAAACACTTAAATCAAAACCCTATAAATATTACAAGTTTCAAAACTTGCTTCGGGGCACTTTAGAACCCCTAAAACGACGATCCAAACGTTTAGGTGGACTTGATGTAACGGCCGACATTATTGTACGCAAAAAAAGATATTAAGTTTTATATAAAATATTGATATTTTAGAATTTTGAAATATGACTAATCTTTGCCCAAAGTATGGAAAAAAACGTGTTTGGAAAGGTAACGCAAAAAAAAAAAAAAACAGTTCAGCTCCTTTCACGCACGAATTTCGTGCAGGCGCGCCTAAAAAAAAGCGCCAAAAGTGAAATTTTGCACTTTGGTCCTTTCACGCACGAAATTCGTGCGTGAATACTACTAATGGAATTTTTTTTTTTTTTGCACTAGTTTGGTACAACTTTTTATTTTTTGTGCTACTTAAGTCGCGGACTCATCGAGCTTATATTAGGCATGTTATTTTGTCATAAGTCTTTTGTATTATTACAAGACACCTATACGTTTTTTTTTTTAGAGAGAAGTGTGAGATCCAGAGAACTTCAATTCATAATTTATTCAAAAAGATAAGTAATTTAATATTTGAATGAAGTAGACCTGGACAAGACATAATAGATAGATAACGGATTTGTATTAGTGATCCAAACCAATTGTTATTGAAGCATAGTCTGTTAATAGATGAGGTAAATTATAAACAGTTTTTAGGGAAAAAATATTTTGTGATTCCTCACCTCAATTGACGAGTATTTATTATGGTTAATTTCTAGTTGTGATTTTATACTAGTGGAAATGGAAATAAGAAGGTTCAATATAGTTGAAAAATTAAAAGAGATGAAGATTAACTTGCTTTATTTGCATTTCAATGATAACATAACATATTTGAAAGCTTTTCACCAAATTCTGAAGTCAATTAGCATGCAATAAACGTTCTTTACAGTTCCATTTATTTTTACTTTAATACCAACGGTTTCTTTGATTTGATTCATGGGAAACCCTCCTAACCTTAATTTACCTCTTATTTTTTTCAAGTGAAATATCTTTGTCAGATAAACATATGCAACATTTGTTAACATTTTCTTTTCTTTTAAAAAAAAATAGTATATCTGTGTTTTGAAGAATGATCTCAGCTATTCATTGGCGAGATTAGCGAAGATATCTAAGTTGATGTATGTCACTATTGCCAACACGTATTTTAATTTAACAAGATGGAGAAGTATTTAAATATAACCATTTACTTACAAGTGGAAAAAAAAAGAGAAAAGAGAGCAGTGAGACCAATGCTTAGGAGTATCACTCTTGTGACAAGGAGTAAGAACATAAAATGAATCCACCTGTAGAAAAAAGTGATTTTTAGAAGAAAAAATCTACCTATTGATGGAGAATTGATATAACCTTTCCTTACAACACAAAGTTGAACCAGCCATTGGAAAGTTGGCGTACTTTGCTATAGTGTACACCTTTATGCAATTTGGACACAAGTGGTAAACAAAACATGTTGAGACCAGAAGTTCCAAGACAACTGGATAACATAGTAAACATACAGTCACAAGGTTCAACCATTTATTCAAGCTACAATATATTACAGTTACAATGCATATATACACAAATATGGTTCAAATACTCATTACTCACAAACCCCTCCCCCTCCCCAAACAAGCCCACAACACACATCTGCACGCTTTAAATTAACATAGCAAAACCACATCAGGGCCAGTCCAAATACTGAAATTGTAAACATATTGGTAAGGTTTTTATTACATAGGTTCATAGCTGCTCTTAATCGGACAACTGAGTGCAATCGATGCCTTTGTCAGAAAATGCCACCACGAGTTTAGGGTAAAGCTTGCCAAGCATAATCTTGAACCCTGTAGAGCTTCCTTTTATTGGTTCTTCGTCTTCATTTTTGGGTTGAAACGCAGAACCAACGGGTGCACCATCCATGTACGCCTTACAAGCCAACAAAATGTGTTTCCATCTTTTACCGAAGTGCTCTCCCATGAGTGCCTCAAAATGCTGCAGCATAATTGACCAAGCAATTCAGAAACTTTCAGATTAAAAGGGAAGTGCCTCTATTGTTAGAATATAAAAATTCTTGGTGGTAATTAGAGATTTATGTTGCCAGAGTCCAAATTCCAGTTCTTAACAAATATGCCTCTTCTGTACGTGCTTTTTATCTGAAATTTAAACATGCCATGACGAAAATTGGAATGTAAATCATTTACCTTGGGTGGCTTGTGGAGTAGGTATAACATGGACTTGCAGGTGACAAGGAAAGCATTCTCGTTGTAGCTAACTGAGTTCTTTTCACCATCAGCTTTTCCAATCTGCGCATCATATCCAGCCTCATTGAAATAAGGCTTTTCATTGAGCACAAGAGCTTGAAGAGAGAGGAGAACTTGTAGAATCGTGGAACTTTTGGGGTTCCACACTTCATTTCCAGAGCCCGTCCATGTATTTAAGAGACTAAGACAGACCTTTCCTGACTCATACAAGTTGGGATTGACACGAAGCCCGCCAGAGTGATAGTAGACCATCTGCACAATTTCATTTTTGCAAAATCTCATTAAGCTTTATCTAGAAGGTGTATGCTCGATCTTATAAATCACAAAACAGATGGATTTCACAATTGGATGGCGGAGTTAGATAACTGGACACCTAACTGTGTAAGATCTTATAATACATATAATATGGATTCAGCATATTGTGGAAATAAGCAACAACTTGTGCATCATGTTACAGATTATCATACAAGCTATAGAGATTTACTTACAGGTGGCTCATGAGGATAGTCCGGAGGTAGGTAAATATCAAAGAAGAACAGTCCATCATGATACGGAGTCCCAGGTGCACCAATAATGGCTGCTCGAATCAAATCAGTTCTGTCCTCATAGACGCGTACATAGATAGACTCTGTTTAAAGTTTTGATAAAGTCAGTGTGGATAAATAGCCAAAGACATGCACTATAAACCATATATTCAATGATAAAGAGGCTTCTTGTTGATACAATCAGATATTGTGCAGCTTTATCCCAGAAAAGAAAAAGATATAGCACAGTCGAGTTATGGTAAACTTAGGTTCTATATCTCAGCCCCTCTCCCCCAAAAGCTACAGACAAAACACAAAACTTGGGGACTGCCCTATCAAAGGAATTAACATTTGCCTTTAGTACATGAACTACAGAACAACTGATATTTCTCATATTCCATAAGCTACAGAAGAACAATATTTCAGGTATTAAAATTCTAGTTGCACATTTTGTAAATTCTCATTGAACGACTGGCTTATTGCTCTTCAAAATTTTCCCTCGTTTTAGTACATTTGAGTAGCTTCACCAGTGTCAATGTTATGATATTCTATTCCCCATTCAACCATCTTTTAGCTCAACAAGCATGACTTATACTTGCCAAAAACATAGGTAGACAGGGTAAACTATATCATCATTCGACATACTTGAACAGAAAAATAGGTTGAAATCCTCACCAGGAAGATCATGTTTCAAAATGCTCCACTCTTGCTGGACCTTCTTCAGCCAACCTCTTCTCACCTGCGAAGTAATAGAAAGATTAAAGAACAGAAATGAGAACAGTAAAAAGAACACTAAGCAGACATGTTCACTTGGGAAAAAACTACAAAAATATATTGTACCTGGGATAACTGGGCCTTTCCAGCACCATCTGCAAAATGGTGGTCTGAGAAACCAGTGACCACATCAAACTGTTGAAAATGTTCAGGCAGCTTGCTGGAAGACGGCAAAGCATCATCTTTTTGGCCCTCAGTTGTTTCCTGTCCTTGCTTTAGCTCCATTTCAGGTGAAGCCTTCAAGTCTCCTACCTCAAATGCAGGAATTCCTGCATTCACATTGCTAACTTCTATGACTTCCTCCTCATCAACAATCCTTGATTTCTGCCCTTCTTCTGATATAGTTTGGTATGTACCAAACAGTGATGTGCTCAAGGAGCCAAAAAGACTTGAGGTGATACTAGAGAAAAAGCCAACAGCAGTTCGAGAAAGCAAACAGGAACCAGAGTCCCACAAGCTCTCATTGCAACTTTCACTGTTGCCACCAAACTTCAACAAGTCCTGAATTTCAAAAATTTAATTCTGTCAAACTTTCACACGAGAAGTTGAAGATTATGAAGTAAGGATACAAATAACTAATGAAAATCCATGCAATATTAAGCTGCCTTTAATGTGGATGCCAAATGATCTTGCAATCACACCTAAGGCACAACACACGGTGAGGCAATTAGACTGACCTTTTCCTCATCCTTTGAAAGTTGACTTTCATTTGAATTCATCTCCACACCTGATGGCTCAGCATTTTCAGCATGGGGTGCAGTGATGGAAACAGCAGCCTCACATTTATCTATCCGGTAGATCTCAAAGGGTGCAACCTGATGAGTATATATGAATAAAGACAAGATTTGAGCCAGCTCAAGACATAAATAAAAAATTAGGAAGAGGTTTCTCAAAGCATTTTACCCCTTGGTACATTATTTGTTACTTTCAATACTTATCACATGAACAATATTCCTTCAAAAAACTAAACCCTTTTGGTTGCAAATTTCAAGCTCTTTCCTCTTATCAACTTTAAACCAAAAAAAGTCAAATTTGATAAACAATGTGAAAAGGAATAGTAATGAAATGATTGTAGGAAATCAGCAAAACATGAGTGCTAATGTCAATAAACAGTAAGTATCCTTTTGAATTTCCAATCAAGTTAAATGTCATACTCACTTTTAGCTACGGGAAACAAAGAGACAGAAACAGGGTTTAACCCCCCAAAAATAAAAGAATAGAAAGAAGAGCACCCTTACCATGCTTGTAAAACCAGTAGCCCATTTTACTTCAATATCGCCATCTTTGAAGCCAACAATAATACCAATGCAAGATAAGTGATCATAACTAGGGATATCCAAATTATCTTTTCCAGTATCAACATTCTTAAGATCAGAGTTGCAGTCCATGCCAGTCTCAGAAAACATATGTGTACTTAAACTCTTTCCATCAAGACTGAAAAGCTGATCCTCACAAAACTTGCAAACCGCATCACCCAAACAGTATGAGTAGTCTGGATGGTCCATCAATTCATATGCACTCACAATTTCTTCACTTTGCTCTACCCTATAGTTATTTGGTTCATTCAAGGAAAATGTTGTCCATTTTACCTTCACAGTTCGCTCCTTTGCGTCAACACATCTCACCACACCCCACCTTTTTGGACTGGGAACAGACGATTCATCACCCATTCCCTTCTCAAGCACAAACTGCTCTGGCCAAAACTCATGAGCGTCCACAATATTGACAGGAAAAACAGAATCTGAGTCCAATCCAATAGCCACGCTTCCATCCTGCCATAAAACATCAACTTTTGTCCTTGTCCTTGAAATTACAGCAACTTGCGGAACAGTTAAGCTCTTATTACTTTTCTGAGATGCCTTGTTTAGCTGCCTATCCTCTTCCATTGTTCCACAGGAAGGTGAGCTTTGAATACTTTGTCGCAAAGAGTCAGCAACTGGAAGTACACAGCAATCTCCAAGCTGCCACTTTGCATGGGAGAAGCAAGACAACAAGGTCAACTTTTCTGAGTCCTGCAAATTTGGAGGGCTGGGCATCTTTTCACAACCAAGACTGCCACAGCCAATCCAATCTACATGCACGACTCCGGCCTCCACAGCGTAAATGGTACCTTGCTCTCTTTTGCCACTTTTCATACCGCATAACCAGTTGGTTGACCTGGAGGCAGATACAGACTGAACTTGAACCCTTTGTCCCGGGTAGAAAGGATATTGTGGGTCTTCAACTAAATCAGGGGAAATAGGTGTGAGTCTTTCTGAACCTTCTGCTGAGAAATCAGACTTTGCACCATCATCAAAGAGAACTGTAATTTTATCGACAATCTTTTCCACTTTCCCAAGCCATGGGCCCATCACTACATAATCCCCAACTGAAATGGAACGTATTTTCAGAAGATCTTTTGAGTTAACATCTCGTATTTTGCTTCCATAAATATTTTCCAGGTCAACAGTCATCTCGACGTTGACCACTTTTCCCATCTGTCCAGATGGGTCTTTTTCTGAGCATACAATGTCCCCATACATGAACACTCTCTCAAAGGAGAGGAAATCATCGATTTTACCGATGCTTTCCTCAAGACTTGAAAGAATAGAACAGGCATGCCCACCATACAGATACTCAACATAATCCTGATCATCATAACTGCTGCTCTCGCTGAAACTATCGAAGTCACTTAGAGATGTATCCATAATGTGGAAACTAGGGAAATATATTCTGCAATCTGAGAAATAACAATTTATAAGTCAAGAAATGAGGGTTAAATAAACATAGTATTGGAATAAAAGTTGCAATCAATGATTCTTGGTGCTGAAGTAGCTCAATTAAATTGTAGAGATACAAACAACTGAGTGAAACTTTGATTTGAAGGATTAACACACACTTAACTAAATTATGATGCATTATATTTATTCAGTAGCTCATCTACTGTACTGCACTGCACTATTCTTATCCAGAACTGAGTACAATTGATGGGATGACTTGAATAGGAACAAATGGAAACCATGATCAGCTTAACTAAATTAACTAAGCCGCCCAATCCCTATTGGTTTTAGTCTTTTAGATGATATAACTAAACATAAAATACACGGAAACATAAATGATGAGTAAAGACATACCACAAAGTCACTTGCAAATCCTTGCTGCTTGATCCAAACTTACAAAATTATATGGATCCCTGCTGATGACGAGTGCCAATCTTCCTACTTCCTACGACGACTGATGTAAAATTCTAAAGATAATTAGATCTAGGTCAATCTGTCTTTTAAACAGAGACCAAGATAGTATCTCCAAAAGGAGATGAATGCCAAAGGAGATTTGCCCTAAAGACAAATTGTGTTGTTGGAGTCTACCAACTCCGAAATGCCAAAGGAGATTTGCCCACAGAATTGAACGGAAGTTCAATAGAAGGGTTGTGCCGAGAAGAGAGTTCCAATCAATTGTGGTTGTCGTAGAAGTGCCGCTTCAGCTCTTCCTCACAGGTTGAAGAGGAAGTCCAACTTGCCAGATATATGGAACAACCTTTTGCCAACAAAGGAAGATGACACCTAGATTATAACCACGGCAAAGAACCACCAAACCACGGAACTTTACGATTTGCCAAAGGAGATTTGCCCAGCAGAGCCAATGGAGAGACAAATATAAATATATGCTCTTGCTTTAAAAGAATTTGCTCCTCTCAAAGGCCAAGGGAATTTTTCCAAAGAAGATTTGACCCTTAAGTGGAATCAGCTACACTATCAGGTCTACTTCCTGCCCAAAGAGATGTCTTCAATAGTTGAAACAACCAGAAATAGACAGATGTGTCAGATCAAGTGTTCAAAGTGCAAAAAGATATCCTTTCTTAAGTAATGCTCAGAGGAAGCTGCTTAGAAAATGTAAGTTGATCTGACACACTGAACAACATCAGGAAATTCATGCAAGATATGTAGTAGCTTGACCATGGAACCAACTTTCTTCTGAGTCAGATCAAACTTAGCTGTTTCAATATATTCGTGAAACCTGAGAGAAGAATAGATATTAATTTCAACACAATTGATATGTAAGTAGCAAGAAGACCAGTTCTCCAGTTTCTTCTGGCCAACAGATACATAGTCTACATTGCAATAGAGACACGGCAAGAAATTCTAAGATGACAAGTTCTTGAGACGACCTACAGGATAATGAATCAGCAATTCCTCACAACATGGTCACTTTCTGGAAGTTCTTTAGATTATGACTTCCGATTCTCCCAAAAAGAATTTCCAAAATAATTAATTTTCCGTGGTCAATCAGTGTTGTTAATTGGCAGCATGTGGATAGTTAGACAAAAGACCAATTTCTAAGTGAAACTTGATATTCAAAGATTAATCGAGTGATGGCCGAACTTGTATGTACAGATTTTCATTTAAGCTGTTGTTTAAACCTACAATAAAATCAATTAAAGCTCTATAGTTAATTGCTTAAGCATGCTTTTGTCCAACCACAAAATAATTATCTTTAGCTAATTTTAAAACCCAAATCCATGAACCTTCAACACCTTGAAATGAATTGAAGACCATATAAGGATCATAGTTCTCCGGCTAACAACACTAGTAAAGTCAACCACTTTAATGAGCAGGACAGAAATGCCATGGTATTGGGAAAATGATCATCTCATGTTTATACTCACAATGATTAAAAGATGTTCCACAGCAATTAACAAGAATAGACCTATTATTATTCCCATCAATAAAAGGCCTCAAAGTGATGAGTTCCAAGTTGAAATTCGTTGAGAAGTTCAAGTCTTCGAATTATTACATCAATGACATATATCTCTATACTAGGCTTTCATTTGAAATCTATTTATAAAACATTCATTTTTCTTTCTGTGTGAACACTTTGTTTGACACTTCCCAAAAGAGGAGACTCATACCGAATGTTTATACCCTGGAAAATAAAAAGACTTCTTAGAAAGTGATGACATTCACTATATTCTCATAGAAGATATTGGAGTTTTTTCGTTATAAATTGAATCTCTTAAGACCTAAGATCTTAATAGTGGAATAAGACTCCAAGGGTTTTTTCAATCATCAGTCACTGTACTATCTGTGTTTGTGTCCAGAGTCAACCTCTTTGACATTGAGTATCTACTCTAAGTGAGAGCAATAAGTTCCCTGTTAAGCTTTAACTTTGCTTTTTTCACAATTTAATTCAATGTATTAGCCTAACTGTTATTAACCTCATACCGCACCCTTACCCTTAAGTTTCTTATTATCGATGATTTTGCTTCCTTGGGATCAGGTGTTAAGCTTTCACATGTATTAAAAAATGAGAAGTGTCTAAAAATCTATTATCTTCTGATTCCCGTTCTCACTTCAGAAGTAGGCCGAGCTACACGCTAATAAACAACATTTGCTCCTAGATAGAGAGTAGATGGTGCATCTAGTTCCAACAGAGATTTTCACTGGTTTGACAATAGCTTGTATAGTTGTATTACACATATCCTTGAAGACCTCAACCTGAAGACCCTCTATTGTTTTTCTTTTTGACAATATCCACTATTATTTTTCTTATTTATCCTCTCTTGACTATATAGACAATATTCTAGATGTAATTCCATGTGAGCCAGTGTGTTCAGAAACCAAGTTAAAGGCTGCAGTCAACCTCTATCATGTGACTCCTTTTCCAGTTTTATCCCAAAGCATATCAAAACTCAAACCTAATCTTATCCTTGCATTTCCCTAAGCACAAACTAGAATCATCAGCCATCTAAAGAGGAAGAGAGAAGTAGGAAACTAGTAAAAAAGTTTCTCCCAATAACTTATCAGGAAAAAAGAATCTCCCAACAAATACAGAAACACAGAATAACTAATAAGAGATATGTGTAATTACATTATGTCTTTCTTCTTTTTGATAGCGATCGTGTGCACCTTGACTAAATGTGTTATTATTATTCTTGATTGTTATTATTATTCTTGATCAATCTTGAGGCAGTGACTAAAAAATTGCCAAATCTTGAAACAATATTTTCCCATTTTCTCTTTCACTATCAATTTTCCTTTTCTGATGGTCATATAGAACTAGGCACAGTGAATAAAGCATTTTGCATCTTAGAATTTCATTTGGTGTTCTACTCATTTTTGTTTGTCCTAACATTTCAACAAAAACAACTTGTTAGACAAACTTTTTCATCTTTGAATCAAAACTCCAAAAATTATCCTTTTGAATTGAATGAAGCTGCAAACATGCTTAAGAAGTTCAATAAAATTCAAGCACAAAACACACCTTCACATAAAGAACACAAACAAGAAGGAGAATTTCATCCCTTTATTTTTTCACTGCAAATCATACACATACTTCCCACAAAGAGAAGACTCAGAAGCAGTTTCATCAAGGTGAACAAATACAGATACTAGATAATTCAAACAACTAAAGGCTAAAAAGCAAAAAGAAAAAAAGTAGTAAGACAGTATTAGGAGAAAAAAATGAAACAAGATTATAAGTAGAAGTTGAAAAAGTTACCATCTTTTACCCTCTTATGCTCATGTGAACCAAAATGAAGCAACCCCAGAAGAGAGCCTTTGACAAACACAGTAAGCCCACTTCAACCAATCTTTTTCTCTTCAAGTTCTTCACTTTCTAGCAGTTTCCTTCACTTTCCAGAGTAAAAAGTTCTTACTTTTTCCTTCTGAACAAACAATGATCACCTCAACCAACACACCCCCACAAGAAAAAGAACAATTAAGGGAATTCAGAGAGGCAAATCACCTCCCTAAATTCCCATAATCCACTCATATTCAAACATGGCAGCAAGAAAGTTGCAAAATAACCAACTCCTTTTTTTTCCCACTCAACTCTCTTATTTCTCTTCCACTATGTGTGTGTGCGCGCTGTGTCTCTGTGAAATAAGTGAGTTCTTGAACGTTAAATGGAGATTTTTAAGTAGTGTTTGTTGTACTATTTTTCATAGCCAAATAGGTACACGGGTATTAATAAAACCATACACACTCCCCTTTTGTATGTATTTGACTATTTTCTGCCGTATACAAGCTAACAGTAAGCATTACAAATTTCCAAAACTAACCCTCAATTGCCACATTGATCCAACTTGAGTTCTATTAATTATTAATTAATTTATCACTTTTGTTCTTTTGAAAAAGATAGTGGTGTTTTAATATATTTTATTTAATTTCTATATGTGATGATTCCATTATTTCCTATTATATGTGAGTGTGCGTGTACTGGTATTTATTTAAAGTGTTCTCATAAATCTAAAATATCGATCTTATAACACGTCCAAGTATATTTTTTTTTTAAAAGAAAAAAAAAAAAAAAGTTATACTGATCAAATTAACATGTCTATTAAGCATATTGATGTTCGATTCAATCTCTAATCATATGAATAGTTGTACTCTCTATTTTAAAAACCATTTATTTTTTTTCTCCTTTTTTTTGAATTTTTTTTTCTCTATTTTTAAATTACTAATGTGTTATCTATTATGAAAATCCAACCGTCACCCTCATAAATTTCTTAACAATACCTCTTTATTCTCTTAATCACACCTCTTTATTATCTTAATTACACCTTTCCCTTTCCTCTGAAACAGTTTTTTTTCTCACAAAATCAGACTCTCTTTGAAGGAATTTAGCACATGAAAAAGGTACCTCATTTGTCTTACAATTTCTCCCATTCCTCCATGTGTGTGTGTGTGTTCATTAGTATTTTATATTAGAAATGCTTTTTCTTTGTTTCTCTGTGAAATTTTATTGTGATTTTTAATAAGTTTTGTGGTGAACTGAGGTTTCTGAAAATGGCGTTTGACTTTGGCCTATTTTTCACAAATTTGAATAAGTTATCAACTTCTGATACCGATTGGTGGTGTCAATAAACTTATTTGTTGCAGTCGTCTGCACATATTTTTAAGAAAATAGAATGAATGATTCCATAACCTCCCTTGTGATCGTGAGTTCATTTCGTTACTATCAATATTTTGTGCTTCAAATTAAGATTTTTGTGATAGATAATAAACTAATATCGGTATATTTTCTACTTCGCACTGGAGTTGTCATTCTTCTGTTCAGCGATCTTTTCATCATTTACTAAAATTTTGAATGTTAGGACATTTAAGATATATGTGAGAACAAAAGCATAATACTTCTTACAATTTCAACAGTATCTACTAACTATATCTGATGCATTATCTTGAAAGATTAGACGTTAAATTGATTGATCCTTTAATTATTTTCTTTTCCTTCTTATTATGATTTTCAAAATAGAATGTTGAAAAGAAAATTCTTTTATCGTGCAGATATTAGTTAATTATTAATTAATTTATCAAAAGATTTGGTCTTAATTTTTGAAATATAATTTGTTCTTTTGAAAAAGATATTGGTCAAATATTTAATATATTTTATTTAAGTTTTCTATAGTTGTGATGATTCCATTTTATTATTTCCTATTTTATATATGTGTGACTATGAATATAATTTAAATGTGCGAATTACCACTACATAATTTTGATTTTATCAAAGTATATGGAAATCAAAATATATATTGAAATGCTTAGATTTCTTTTAAGACGTGGACAACTTTATAATGTTCTCATGTGAGGAAATTCTAGTATTTTATAAATATCGACCAATTTTGTTCTTATAACTTTTGTTGCTAATTAAATTTATCCTTTCAATGTACCTAATAATAATTTAATAGTTTTTATTTATTTTTTTCAAGATGAAAAAATTTTTAAAAAAAAAGTTATACTTGATCTAAAATAAATAAACATTTATAATAGGTTACTATGTCACTTTATTGATTAATTCGATTCATAAAAATATCTCTAATCATATGTATATATATTTATAATTTATATTTCTTTCTCATAAAAAGAATAATTATTTGAATTAATCTATAAATTAAGATGCTTTTTATAAAGCAATGATATAGATGAAATGGAAACAATCTTAGGAGTATATACCTTTTTTTTTTTTTGGTTCATTTCTTAAAATTACATTATCTTTTAATTTGTTCAGTGTTTTCATTTATTGTCAATTTTGAGAATATAAAAAAAACTCAAGAGTAGAGAAGAAAAATTGATGAAGTTATTAAGAAGATTTGATTTATTTTGGACATAGTTAGAGAAAATGCACTAGTCGTATAATTTGGTTATGAGATTTTATCCAAATAACATGAAAATTGTCCCACCTATATCTGGTTTCTCTATATCCATGATTTTCATCCTTGACTCTGTCATTGAAAATGAGTGTAGTGAAAAGGACCGACTTTTAATGTCTGTTTGTTTTCTATAATTATCATTCTTCAACTTATTATACTCCACATCCACTAAGATCTTGTACCATCTTATAAAAGAAACAATTTAAATGGACATCAAAGTGGATTGTTTTGGGAACAGAGTGGGAAATCTGTCTTCATATGCAAAAGGTTTGACAAATGGCACTACAAGAAAGGGTTTTCGTGATTAATAAAGTCTACAATAATATAATTCTCCACAGAGACTACAAAAATAGTCGAAAAGTCGCCATTAAATTAGCACACTCAATATTTCCGAGTATTCCAGCATAGGTTAAGTAATAATCTAAAGTTTATTTCCGAATATTCCAATAAATCTAACAAAATTAGGTTTTCTAAAGCAAGGTGTGACAAATGGCAAGGAAAATCTCTCCGTTTAGAAAGTCTTTGGAAAAGCTATAGAAATTGAGAATAACTATTCTTAATTTTGAATTTCTTCATAAAAAATAAAATGTTTTTACGAGACAAAAAAAAAAATTATTGTTAAGTTTTCACAACATTAAAATTAATACGTAATTTCTCAAAAGATAATCTTGACACACAATTCCTCAATTTCATTTTTCAGAAACTTATAAGCCAAAGCCAAAATCAAATCCAAATGTCACGTGATGAGAAATTTTCAAGAGTTTAAGTAATATATACTATCGGTGTAAAATTTATTAACACTAATAGTGTATACTACTATTTAAACTCTTTCTTCCATATGGCAATTTGTTATAATCACCAGTGGATAAACTTGTGAGTCGTCATAGTTCTTTTGGTATTGAATTAAAATTAAATGTAATACTAGCTAGTGAGATCCAAGTCCAACAGAGAAAAATGCTTTATTTTTGTTTCTTTCGTTTTCAAGAATTTTTTTTTGCGTTAATAATAGCTAATACTAGCCTTTTCTTCTTGAATATTCTCCTAGAATATCATCAATATGTGTTAACTCAGCAAGCAAAAAAGGGTGTTGGGTGGACAACGGTCAACAACTTTTCCTGGAGGACACGAGTCAATGGAAATGTGGGATTTTAATAATGGATGTGATGACATGTTATAGTGATGTTAATTAAATTTCATCTATACTGTTCAAAGTGTGTGTATTGGCAAAAAAATTGACGCATCAAACAGAGCTTAATTGCATATTCAAGTACTATCACAATTTTATCAATATCTTGATTTTCCTCGAGTGTTTCTTTAACAAAAATTAGAGAAAAATAAAGAAAATAGTTAAATGATACTTTGAATATGAACTTCAGAGAGGTCACATAGTCACACTAAGTGGAGGCTGTGGAGCAGTAGAATTTAAAAACTTAAGTTATTACATCTTTTTATTTTTGTTAGTTTCAAATTCTAACTCCAAAATGCTAAAGGTGCAAAAAAGTCTTACTTCTCTAAAGAATCAGATTGTTTGGGAGTGGGTAGATACAATTGAGGTGTAAAGAGTCTTCTAGACTCGTCAATGTGGTTTTGCTCAATTTGGTTTTGTTTGGACAGATTTATTATATGAATAAAATATCCCCACTAAGTTATTACTTAGTGGTTTGCTTTTAAATAAAAAAAAAAAAAAAAAAAAGAAGCAAATCGGACAAGAGTTAGAATGGAGACACTATAATTTTCATGTGTGTTACTTCTCTCATAACTCGTGCAAAACAAAATCAATTAGTTAAATATACATACATAAGCATATCGTAATTTGTATCCAAAACATATATGGTAACTTGTAACATACCAAATTTTATAGACTGTCGTTTTATACCTAGTAACAAATGGTCATTCTCTTCAAGTGTCTCTTTTGAGTACCTAATGACAAGTTCATGCAGAGTCAATATTATGTATAAATAATTACGTATTTATTATGTGCATATATATTGATTGCTAAATTCCTCTAATACAATGAAAACTTCCAATATACTACAAATGAGTTCGAAATATCTTTTAGATCATTCAACTCTCAGTCAATCATGCCTCCGCTCGTAGATACATGAACATGCGCGAATTTATAGTATAACGAGGGGATTTAACTGAATTCAATAATTCTGACTCATACATATATATGTATGTGTTATAAGCACAATAGATAGGTACAAATAATATGTTCAAATAAAAAAGTCAAATGAACTGTGGGTTCAAAAAATTTCCTAATCCATAAAATTAAGAGTCTAAATTCGTTTCTATTCATATTTCAACCTTCATCTATCCTTCATTGAAAGTACGTATTATAAGCTTAGATAAATGATCATTTTTCATCTAGTTTATCTGGTCTTATCAACTAACTAGTATACTTGTCCGCGCTTCGCACGGTCAAAAAGATTTCATTAAATTATGGAAAATCAACTCTCCGTTCAACACTACCAAGAGACAATATTGTAAAAACTAAAAGCAATCATGCATCTTTTCTTTTGCCTTTTTGCCTAGTCATAATTTGGTTAACTTAATCACACTTGAAGAAATTTGGTGATGAGAGCTACTTATGACTTAGTGTTGGATTACAACATTTTCCATTACATGATCAACCAGAACAAGAGTTGTCTTTATATACCATATGTAGGAACTAAAAAACATCCTAGGTTTTTTCCCTCAAGCTTCTAACAACTACATATGTCGATGTCAGAAGAATCTTCCAAGAATATTCTTTTAAAGAACTTTTGTTTAATTCGTAAAGAAACAAATTTCATAATATTACAAGCATGCCTCCTTTGTCTAGCTTAATAAGTTTATTCCTTCTGATCTATCATGCAAAAGGGACAATTCATGATCTACACTCTCTTATTTGACTCATACTAATCAATAAGACTAGGTTGCTCCAATTCTTAGAATTGCGCTTCTAAATCTCACAAGTCACGATATAGCTTACTTTTAGGTTAAGTATGTTAGACCGACATTCAAGAACCAGTTGCGAGCAATAGCGTCTTATTCAATTTTAACCTTCAATTATATAAAAAGAATGGACTTAATTCTTTTAAACTGCCTTAAACGCATCATTCACCTACCACAAACTTCACATATTATAACAAGTGGTTTTGAACTCTTGGCCTCACTTAAAAAATAACCTTTGTTGTTCATCCAATATATAAGTTAATGGGCATAAACAGCTTTGCATATGAAGTAGTAATTCGGGATACAACAAGTTATGCATCATAGGCAACACATTACACTATATATCTTCACTATTTGTAATTTGTTGAAATGTCCTGATCTCCTACCTCATAGGCAACACCATTTAACTTATGCGCACACTATAACTAGAACTTATGTTTGATAGGCAATAAGACATTTTAAATTTTTTAGTAACCGATGCCAAGAGTTCAAGGCACCCCTTATGATGTCCTATTTGTGCAATTATTTCATGGTTAAGTGTAACGTACAAAGTTCATAGTAAAGTTGATTTTTTTAAAAAGAAAAAGAAGAATTGCACCAGTAAAGTATCTCGTGGTTATGTGAAGATCACAAGTTAAAGGAAAAATTGTAGGAGTAACTCATCTTGTGGCCATGTGAAGATCAAAATTAAAGAGGAAAGTATAACTTGAGTATGTAACTATATTGCAATGTGTGAGCACATGCAAATTAGAATCTTTGGTTTATTGAATATGCGAGAGAAATTTCAGACATACAGTACACACACTATATATCTATAGGAATATTCTATGGATAGATTCAAGATATATATATATCTATACGATGAATCCATAAAGGCCAACGAATTCTTTAACTTTTACAAGTCATTTATTCACTATTGTTTGCTTGCTCGACTCTTTCCTAATACGAAATGATAAGGAAGTTGTTTGACTTTGATTTAGGGTTTTGCATTGTTTAAATATTATGTTGAAGTAAGATATTAGGTTATTCTTTTTGAAGGTGCAATCTTGGAATTAGGTCCAAAGCTAACAGTATTATGCACTAATCTTTGTTGGAAAGACATCTCAACAAAGTGGAATGTTTTTGGGGAGTGAAAATGACATTATCCTAACTTTGGATGTCTTTCCTCTTCAGTAACTCTAGCCAAGTCATCTCTATCTTTTCATAACTCTTTACTTACTTATTTTTTATTTTATTTTATTGGATTTTTGGTGGGTTTCAAAGGTCCAGCACTTTATATGATTGTGTTTTTTCCCCTTGAATTAATCCACATTTTTTTGATGTATGTGTATTTTTTAGGTTTGTACTTAGTTCTCATGCGCAGGGACCACCAATCACGAATTAGATCTTAGAGGAATTGACAGTCATTTTCAAGAAGACAGGAATCTGAATTGCAGGCATAATTAAACACCTTATTTTTTGTTAGATGGAGTGCAACGTATCAATCCGTTGTGCAATTATAAAATTACAACATCTCGCACATCAATAGTGCAAGTGGTTTCAAGAAAGTGTGGAATCTGATTTACTCCATCCATTATTCTAGAGTTTTTTTAGATTATATGTTCAAATTCTTCAACCAACCAAAAAGCCTAAATAAAAAGATAGATAGATTTAAAATAATTTTCATGTTTATAAGAAAATGAATTTAGCTCTAGCTCAACTCTAAAATTCCCTTATGAGATGAGAAGATAAATAGTCATATTATTCCCCACTGATGTGGATAGTAACACTCTCTGGAAGCTCAAGCCTAGCAATTGGAGGGTGGAGAACATAATATGAGTCCCAACATGGGGAAAATAAAAAATATAATTAGCAAGAGTCTAGCTTTGATACCATAATAAGAAGATGAACATTGAACATAATTCAACTCAAAGGTGCAAATTGTCCCCGATTATATAAGAAGGCAAATCTCCACAACCACCAATGTGGGATGCGAATACGTACTATTATTTCGTCGCCTTGGTTGTTGAATAGGAAATGTCAAAAGAGTACACAAGAGTGGAGAAAATGCATCATATATAATTCTCGGAATATGATGCTTAATTTAATTTAGGTAATGAATTTGTAAAGGGGGAGTCTTTATAACCTTATTCCTTGGTATATAGTTCGACTTATGGCCTCATCACTTATTATTCATTAGTCATTACAAGAACATTTTGTCTTCAAATTCCAATCGAGCACTCGACTATTGCACTTTTTTATTAGGCGGTGTGTGCGCTTTGAACTAATCAAACACTTTTTTGGATTTCAGAAAAGATGCCGTTCAAATAAAAAAGATTTGAATTATATACACTAATCGTGTAAAATTTTATTATATTATTACGTTAATTAATCGGTTGTAGCAGATTATTTTTTGTTTTAAAATTATCATAGGATCAAGTTGTTACGAAAAGATCTATTATTGTAAGTGAACTTAACATGATGTAAAAAATCTATACACTAGTAATGCACATAAAAGAATCCAAGTGAAACACATCCACTATATTCTGCATATATTTGGATTAGTCGAATCAGTTATAATATGAAGTAGAAGATGAGACACTTGCATGGAAGATTGACTTGGTTCAAATTAAAGACGTAGCAGGAAAGATATTTTCTACAATCATTGGCATGTCAAACCCCAAAAGTAGATCTTGTGAAACAAACTACCTTCAATAACACCCAAATAAGCGTATACTACTTGCCTTTGAACACCTTTTTCCAACCTAAATTAAAGTTACTTAAGTGCATAATGTATCCACACAACAGAGAATAATGGTTAGCATAAATAGGCAACTTTACATCAATTAATAATAGACCTAGAAAAGCATAAATTAACTAGTTTATTATCAACCTTTACATTTTCTTTTATTTAGTGAAAGAATACGCCAGAAATGAAAAGAGGAAAATAAAGGCCGTGGAGTAGGAATCTTACTTCCTCTACTAATTGGCAAGAAGAAAAGACCTAAAAAGACTAACTTAGTTCGAGAAATGAGAATATATATATATATATATATACCTAAATCTAGGATTAGTTTGTGACCATTAATTAAACACTGCTAATTAATACCATTTGGACCTTGAGATTAAATAGGAGGACAAATATGGTGGAACAAGAACAATTTGATCCTAGCTATAGTGGGAAGTCATGTTGTAGAATTTAAAAAGTTCATTCTTACTATTTCAGAAAGAAAAGGCACAAAGTGCTCATGCTATGTGCTCTATATATTTGTAATTAAGCTGGTCAATTTATCAAGATTTTTGCTTCTTCAGTTCTTCTACAATCTTCAGTCACTTCAATGAACAGTACTAATAGAACTAAATACAGTGAAGTCACAACTCAAAAGGACACTCACAAATATATATATCATAATAAAATACAAATCTTGTTAGGACTCGAGTTGGAAACCTCAAGGAAGGAATACATAAAAATAAAGTGGAACAAATTAATATAAAATGTTATTGCTACAAATTAAAGCAATGAATTAGTGAAGGGGGCGGCGGGGGAAGGGGGGAATATCCCCCACTTAGAAATTATGCATGCTTGTTATTTTCATTGTGTTTCGTTTAGTTTTGGTCTTTTGGGCAATAAAAAAAATTAAATGTCGTTCATTGATTTGTTGCTGTATGTTTATATTTGTGCTATAAGTCTATAACACGTCCTTTGCAAACTCTCATCATAAAGATATACTACTATATAACATCAGGGGAAAATTCAAAATCTAAATGTATGTGCTTTGAGTGTAGAGTTCGATTTTAAAACATCAGGGGTCATTTGGTTGTAAACAAGTTATCCCAGGATTATTTATTCTGGGATTAGTTATCCGGGATTATTTATTCCACCCAGCTCCCACAGGGATAAAAAACACGACAATTCCGGGATAACTAATGCCGGGATTAGTTATATCACGATTTTATCCGAACCAAACGTGGGATAAACTCATCTCAAATTTAATTCCGGGATTATTTATCCTTTATCCCTCGTACCAAACGAGCCCTAAGTTTTGCAGAACCAATTGAATTAATTGGAAATTTTTGTTAGCCATTATTGGATGAAGGAATCCTCGATCCCTTTATGATTAGCTATAATAACTGTAAATTATTCATCGAATCTAGACATGCAAGTCAATCTTATTCTGAGAGGACAAGACTAAATTTTATACTCCGGAGTCCGGACAGATCTATCCAACTATATAGAAAATTAATATCCTTTACAATTTTAGAAGAAAAAAGTTACAAGACAAGTTGGATACTTTCTAGATTTTTTACGTCTCTCGGCCCTTTAGAATAGCTATGCATAATTTTGAAAAGTGTTACATTTACTTTTAAGGACAAAAATAACTATAACGTCATAGGGTATTTTTATGTTTAAAGCATCAGAACACTTTAATTTACCTATGCATGTTTGATATGGATTAAAGGAGTTGAGTTCTATCTTTTTATCTAGTGGTTGTGAAAATTTGAGAATACAAAAATAAAGTTTTCATTACGTATTCATTGTTAATGAACAAGAGTTTTTCTGACTCCTTTTTACCCCATAGAGATATTGGATAAAAAGGGGTGAAATTCATGGCCACAGAGTAAGTATTATTCTAAATTTGATGCACTAAGTTATTAACTTTTTCTTATAACCATCTTGTTCGACACTCGCTGATCCGACTAATTCAGATTTGTACCATATAAGCTCCATTAAAAGGGAAGCACTCCCCAACCATATTATTGTCATACATTGTACATGCCAACTAAGATATTCATTGTTCTATATTCTGTAAAATACATGTACACTTCTACTCTTTATTGTGAGATAATAATAAAACCAGGGGGAAAAGTAGAAGCACTCCACATGTTAATGAAAATGAAAGTTTTGTGAGTGGGGTGGTAGGCTAACAGGGTCGTCGTGAGTGGGAGGGACTATTTTATATGACACAAATGATTCCATTATTAGCTTCTTCTTTTTAAAATTTAAATACAAGTTGGGGCACTGAGAGAGGTCCTCTTATTCCTCTTCCCAGCTTTAATTTGTTCATCAATAATACTTGGGTTAATAGGTGCTCAATTAATTCTAGTGATATCCACTTGTTTCTGTTTTTTTTAAAGGAAAAAAAGGGTTAAAAAACAAATAAATAAAGGAATGTCCACTTTCAACTACTTTTGTTTTTTAAGGGGGGAGCTATATACCAAAGCTTAATCATCAGCTCTAAAAGAAACACAACTCAACATGAGCAAAGAGAGAGGTGTAGAGAGATGTTATAGATGAGCTTGAGTTTCTAAAGAGGAATATGATAACAAAGATTAGAAGGATGTTCTTTAGCAAGTTCGCACAAAAAATCTTATCGTATCATGCATCTTAGTAGTTACAAAAAAATGCAAGGTGATTTTCTTTCCGTCTGTGTAAGTTTTGATGGACAATGTTCCTTGATACCTGAGCTAATTGAAAGTAGCAAGTGCCCGATATAATAATCGAGACGTGGACAAACTAGCTTGAATACCACCATTATCCAAACAAAAAAAATGAAAAATCGCAAGGCCTAAAATTAGATGCTTTTGAAAAAATGGTAGGGCAAAGCGAATAAGTGGGGTAAAAGAAAAATGAAAATGAACTATAACACGGTGGTGACAAAAGTGAAGAGAAAGGGAGTTCATCCTAATCTCAAGTTTTGTTTTGGAGTCAACTCAAACCTGTGTTTTGCTATCAAGAAGTGGGACAGTGTGTGGTGACTACTGTTTTAATTTGTGTCTATCCAAGTTGTTCAATCAGAAATTAGATTATGCGACATCTGTTTGACAAATATAGTCTGGAACTTGAATGATTAAAGCAATATACTCGATACTTTATGTCTGCAATGCAACTAGAGGAAGGTTTTGCAATTAATAAATTTTTGTTTAACCAACAAAAACTGCAAATCTAAAATATATCTCTGTAACATACTTCGAGTTCTTGCTAGTAAATTTAGCTCGATCAGGTCACACCTCTGGCAATTTAACTGTTAATTCCACTATAGACCTATTCTGATTTCAGTTACCATATTCATTAAGCTGCAGTGGTAAAAGCTTTTCAAGTTGCAATCAAATAAATCTATACTATAACAATTTTCAAGTTAATTCCACTGCAGGAAAAGATTTCTTTAATAAGAAAAATTCTAGACAAATTACGGGGAATATATTAATTATCGAACAAGCAAATTGGAATGTGCCGTTGCTCCTTTTTTACAAGCATCAGATATTTTAAAAATAGAATTATGAAATTCTGAACATTTAAAAATAAATATCTTAATTTTTTTCCTGCAGATATCACCACTTCATTGATGTTGTTAGATATACTTTTCCATCGAATTTCCCTTCAAAATTGAACAAGAGTCTTTCCTTTAGTAAATACTCTTTGTAGAAGAGCAAAAGACTAAAGGTAGCAGACTCAGATACCAAAAAAAAAAAATAGTGACCGAGATCTAGCACATTTGCTCAAGAGTAGAATCAAGGAAGTCATGCATGTTGTACTCTACTGTTATGGACGTTAAGAGGTCATACTGTTTATCACTCTTGCCAAAGGGTCTGTAAGAAAACAACTTCTTTTTTTTTTTTTTTTTTTTTGACATGAACCATGTTCGGCTACCCTCGAGTACCCATGCGCACAAGTAAACCCACCTTCTGTGCAATAGCTCGCACACCACACAAGAGAAAATAACCATTTTATACTACATCAATTCTGATTCATCTAAGATATCCCCAGGATGAGGCCCATAAAGCTATAATTATTACTTATAGTTCACATATGCATCTTCCCTTACTTGAACAAATAAGAGAGCTTCGACGAACAGGGTCAAAATTCCCCCTTATGATAACAAAGATTAGAAGGATGTTCTTTAGCGAGTTCGCACAATTTTTTTTATCGTATCATGCATCTTAGTAGTTACAAAAAAATGCAAGGTGATTTTCTTTCCGTCTGTGTAAGTTTTGATGGACAATGTTCCTTGATACCCGAGCTAATTGAAAGTAGCAGGTGCCCGATATAATAATCGAGACGTGGACAAACTAGCTTGAATACCACCATTATCCAAACAAAAAAAATGAAAAATCGCATGGCATAAAATTAGATGCTTTTGAAAATATGGTAGGGCAAAGCGTATAAGTGGGGTAAAAGAAAAATGAAAATGAACTACTATAACATGGTGGTGACAGAAAGTGAAGAGAAAGGGAATTCATCCTAATCTCAAGTTTTGTTTTGGAGTCAACTCATACCTGTGTTTTGCTATCAAGAAGTGGGACAGTGTGTGGTGACTACTGTTTTAATTTGTGTTTATCCAAGTTGTTCAATCAGAAATTAGATTATGCGACATCTGTTTGACAAATATAGTCTGGAACCTGAAGGATTAAAGCAATATACTCGATACTTTATGTCTGTAATGCAACTCTTATGTGGAAAATTTTCTCTCAAGGGTGAGGGTGAGGGTGAGGGTGAGGAAGGTTTTGCAATTAATAAATTTTTGTTTAACCAACAAAAACTGCAAATCTAAAATATATCTCTGTAACATACTTCGAGTTCTTGCTAGTAAATTTAGGTCGATCAGGTCACACCTCTGGCAATTTAACTGTTAATTCCACTATAGACCTATCCTGATTTCAGTTACCATATTCATTAAGCTGCAGTGGTAAAATCTTTACAAGTTGCAATCAAATAAATCTATACTATAACAATTTTCATTCTTTCTTCCTCACCCACACAGGTACTTTATAATAGCGTTTCAACAACTTTGTCCAAGAAGCAGAATCTAGCCGATATCCAGGACCCGAACCTAATATTGGACATGTATTTAAGTAATTTTGTAGCTAAATGATGCTAATGTATTATACAAGGCAATGCAGAAAACAAAGATCCAGTCAAAGTTGATTGTATTTCGCCATAGACTGACTACTGCATAGGGAAAGGTCAAACCCGCAAAGAGATGAAAGGAAGTCAACACTGCATTAAGAGTAGGAAATACTCCTATGCAAGAAAAGATTATTTTCCTTATGAGGTATGGGCTCTCATAGCCAAATACACATCCTCAAGATTTTGACTATGTTAAGCCTACAACAGATTCGTTCCCTTCCATCTCACGCCTGATTACCATCTGACCACATGTGGCATCTGAGTTCTAACATCAAATTTTATAAGAGAAAATGAGAATAAAAACGCTGAGCTGTGTCAGCTGTATATGCCAAAAATCCCCTACTCAAGCATCTTTCTTTGATCTTCTAACCATCTTTAAGCTGCTACTGCGACCTTCTTTGCACCCTTCTTCTCTGTCTTGAGAATTGGTACCACTTCAGGTTTTTCAACCCCTTGTATATCCGTAATCCTCAACTTTGTTAATTCCTAAAAATCAAGATAAAAAGGATGACAAGTTAAAGTAATAAACATATTTCTTTAACCTTCTTATCGATGAATAGATGAATAACCTGCCGATGCCCTCGTGTTCGTCGATAGTTCTTTCGTCTCTTCTTCTTGAATATCAGTACTTTGGCATCTAATGCCTGGACCAAGATAAAGACAGATGAATCTTCTTAATCTATCTGAATTGAGATAAAGTTGTACATATACATATAAATAAACGGAACTAAGTTATCCAAACATCCAAGCTCAGAGCCTGAAGATCTTTGTTAATCACAGAAACCACTTCGGATGTATTGAATATTACAAAAACCATCGCAGTTAACCATAAATGGCGGAAGTTAGTGCAACTCATGCAATGTACCCGAAGCGTATCAATACCTGTCAACAAATCAAAAACAAAATAAAGCAAGGAAAATATGCAAGATTGCTTAGTCAAGGACTCCAGGTGAAATTTTTTGCTGCTTGCTTAATTTTTTTAATACTCCAAGGGACAGAAAGCTGATGGATTGGCAGAGGTCTTTCCTCCCAATCACAGGTACTAAAACTGTGATTTGGACCATTTCTTGATTTGTAGTGTCATCCATTCATAGGCTCATGCTAATCTTCTCTGGATCGTCACAACTATTTTGGATGTTCCTGAAGGGGCAATAACGAAACTAGAACTAACTGAGCTATAAGTTTAAGATCTAGACCGTGGTTCTTCAGTTGAATTGCAGGTCATATAGTTATTTCATGTTCAAAAAAAAAACAATTGCCTCTATTATTAGTTCCTTTAACATAGCAACAATCCAACTACTGAAGACCTACTGCAACTTTTGCATGTTCTTGCTGTTCATAAACTTAGATGGTAGAGCAGTATAGATTCGACACTGAAGTCAATCTTGCAACCAGTAAAGATGAAGTGCACTCGTTACCAGAAAAGTACTCATTTCAAGGTCCTGTGTCTAGTCTATCCTCCTTCACTAGATACCTTTGCAACAGAAATGAAAAATAGATTCGAATAAGTTGGAGAAAATAGAATCATTCCTCTCCATGAACCTCCACCTAATACTAAAGTAATCTTTTGAGAATTCATTAAAATAAGAATTTCTTCTATCCAAAATTTAAAGCATTAAAGAGTGGTTTTGAGGATTTCTATATCCAACTTCTCAAAGTTCATGAGAATGACAATATACTTTTTTAAAAATGACAACGGTATCCAGGCCTGCTTGCGTGCAATTCGACTATTCTATTGGGTACCTGTTACCGGGTAAGTGTGTCCACCAAGACTTAGGCAGATGAGAATGATATTATAAACACAAATCAATATGCAAACAAGCTGAAAATAGGTAAGAGTCATGACACAACTATCTTACATGCTCCTCAACGACAGCATGAACAGCTGCATCAGGCAATATAGGCCTGCCAATGATTGTCTGAGTCTTTGAGCCCAACAGCATAACCTTGTTTAGAATCAACTGCACACAGAACAATGACAGGATTAATTATGTATTCAAACAACAGTTGTCTTTTTTTTTTTTTTTTGAAACTGGTAACTGTATCTTTTACATTTCAAATGTAGCAAAACAGTACTTACGTAGTACTGAAACCATATTTACCAACAGAGTTTTTTTTTTTGGACAAGATGTATTCAATCAATAGAGATTCCAATGTACGAGCATTTTCTCACAAGTAGAAGGCAGGAATAAACTAAAGAATTAAATAAGGAAAAGTACAGAGCAAGCTTCACCAGGGTCAACGTAGCATAGGCAATATGATCCTACATTGTGGAGCTTATACCTTTGCTTCAGCTTGAACTAGAACCAGTATACTCTCAAGAAAACTTATATCATACTATACTTATTTGTGACAAGGTAGTTTTTGACTTCTTTTTGTTAATACTGAGTCATAAGATTTGTTTGTGAAGCATGAATATGTAAGCAGTTTATTTCTAATAGAATTGGAAAACCAAAAAAGTTGGCTTTACTATAGAATGATATCAGAAGAATTAGTTTCAAAGAGAAACCAAGAATTAGTCTCAAAAGATGTTCATTTTCAACAATAGAATGCAAGTCTCCCTTTTCTTTCTGTACTTTAGAACAAAATGCACATTACCCTCTTTTGATAATAAAAACTTCTTAATTCTTCTCCATCATAACAAATAGTCACATGAACCCTCCCATCGTGTAGAGTCTTCTTTTAAAGAATCTAATTAGCTGATATTGGTATACTGAACTTCTGGCTTGGCACAGAATAGAACATGAATCTTCGGAATTGCAGGAAAGGTTACAAGACTTTGTAATCAGTATAATAAAGCCATATGGAAAACTCTAACATGCATTTATATTTTACCTTTAAAAGAAAGCTAAAGATTTAAAGAATTAGTCAACGATAGTGAATAATTTGCTAGGTTTCCAAGATCTTTTTCTTAGTTGCATTTTTTTATATAACCAAAGAAATGCACAGTTTTTTCTTCTTTTTTTGTATAAGGAAGAAAGTCGCATTGTTTTATGGAAAAGATTTCTTTAATAAGAAAAATTCTAGACAAATTACGGGGAATATATTAATTATCGAACAAACAAATTGGAATGTGACGTTACTCCTTTTTTTCAAGCATCAGATATGTTAAAAATAGAATTATGAAATTCTGAACATTTAAAAATAAATATCTTAATTTTTTTCCTGCAGATATCACCACTTCATTGATGTTGTTAGATATACTTTTCCATCGAATTTCCCTTCAAAATTGAACAAGAGCCTTTCCTTTAGTAAATACTCTTTGTAGAAGAGCAAAAGACTAAAGGTAGCAGACTAAGATACCCAAAAAAAAAAAAAAAAATAGTGACCGAGATCTAGCACATTTGCTCAAGAGTAGAATCAAGGAAGTCATGCATATTGTACTCTACTGTTATGGACGTTAAGAGGTCATACTGTTTATCACTCTTGCCAAAGGGTCTGTAAGAAAACAACTTCTTCTTTTTTTTCTTTTTTGATGACATGGGAACCCGCAGCCGCTACCCTTGAGGTGCGCACAAGGTAAACCCACCTTCTGTGCAATAGCTCGCACACCACACAGGAGAAAATAACCATTTTATACTACATCAATTCTGAATCATCTAAGATATCCCCAGGATGAGGCCCATAAAGCTATAATTATTACTTATAGTTCACATATGCATCTTCCCTTACTTGAACAAATAAGAGAGCTTAGATGAACAGGATCAAAATTTAGCTGGACCTCTGACAGACTCAACCCGCAACTGATCCTCTGGTTTTTGTTTTCAAATGTTTAGCAGTTAGGGATGGATGTAGTATGATGAAGAGGGATCCTCCACTTGAACTATATATACAGTTAAACCAACTCTTTGTAAGAATAACTATATTTACAGTTGTACTACGCAACCAATCATGGACTGACTTAAAATCCTACATCTGCCTCAGCAGCGTTTATTACAAAAAGATATCAACTTTGTACACAACATTCAGAAAGTAAAAACCATACTGACCTTGTCATTGACTTCACAGAACTTCAATTTCTCTGTAAAAATGGAATCACCATTGCTCACTTTAAACTGGTGGGAACCAATCTACATCACAAAGAGAACTTGTTCAATCCTCATACGGACAAAAGTAAAGCTACTTCATTTAATCACAACAAGTATACCATCCTCAATATCCATTTTCACAACATTTGTACTTGACCATGCCATTTAAACAGGCTAATGTGAGACCAATGTCATTCAAGAATACATAATTAGTCAGAAAAATGTAGAGAACCATCATTGAACATTGGAGTAAAGCATTAAAATAAGAAACCTGAATAATAGCAAAAACGGGTTCATATGGTTTGAAAACGCGGTCGGATCTCTGAAGTGGGCCCATCACCTTATACCCAATTTCAGCTGCCTCTTGTTCTTTCTCCTCTTGAGTATACTCTCTACTGGGCTCACTATTTGACTCCACGTCATCCTCATCATCAAAATCAGTTTCATCCTCGTCATCATCACCATCGCTAATGTTCGGTGGTTTCGAGCAGAAATGGCGGTGGAAAGATGAGATTTTAGTGTTAATTTGGGGGCATTTGGGAGAGGAAGTTAATGTGTTGATGGAATTGAGAAGGGCTGGGGTTAGGGTTGTTTGAGGGGAAATGGAATTGAGGGAATGGAGGTTTGGAGAGAGAAGGTATGATAAATGGCGGGTTAGGGTTTGAAGGTATCGCCGATTCGCCATTGTTGGCTCAGCTTTGAGGTTTTTGAGTGATGTGAAAATCTAGGGTTTAAGAGTGAGCTGGGGTTTCTGTCTCACTTCCTTCTGATTCACTCACCTACAGCTCCGTAACATGACTCACATTTACTGGTTCATCATTTTACACTGCTAAATTTACCTCATAATTTATTTGAGTTTATTGTTGTCCCTTCTAAATCTACCTTATGGAGGACCTTGTAATTTTCACTCTTTATACTGACTTATGTACCATTTTGCCATGAAAAATTTAACTATTCTGTGTTAGCATTTAATTAATGGCTATGTTTAGCTTTAACTTGATGTAGAATTAATCAATTTACCCTTTTTAGTCTGCGGTGACGGAGTCAGAAATTTTATCAAGGGTGTTTGAATTTTAAAGAAATAATATTTAATATATGTTAATTGTTAAGGATGTTCAATATGCAATAGTACATATCTGTAATACCTAATAATTGATTTGTCTATAAGGTATAATTTTTCGGCCTTCGGCACTAGTAGTCTGTATCTTTTCATGTTATTATAATAGTCTGTTGAAACTTGTGGCGTGTTAAGATTATATTTTAATGATAATCGTGTGCATATATCTCACGCACAAACTTGCAGCATTTTTGGGCATGCAAGTGCAACCCTTTTTGAGACATTATTCACTTTCTTTCCAACAATTTCCCATATAATGAGAAAATAAGAGTATAATGCATTAAATGTAGTGTTTTCCGGACTATGAACTATACCTTAAAATTTGATTTACAAAATAATTGGTGAAGTTTTTCAACTTCTATGAAGCAAAAATTCTTAATATAAATTAAGTTTCTCATTTATCATGTTATACTTTACTGATTCCTCATGAGTATACAGGAAATTCTTGTCTCAAATTTCACATGAACGGCCGCCCACTCCACATCAAGTGTATTTAGCAAATACTGCCTTTGGTACTAGTAGAATGAAGAAAATGCCTAGCGATCTAACAGCATTGCCATGTGAAGCTCCTAACTGTTACCTTCATATGATCACCAACAATGGGATTTTGGAAAATACTTATCCGCCCTCGATATTTACACCCAACCAAGCAATTTAACCACAAATTAAATTGAGAATATAGATCACATAACCATGGTTAAGTAATTAAAGCTTTTATGCACGGCAAATGTCTCGCATTGAATTGCTTGGTGCAAACATCACTTGCAATGAACTAAACCACGACCTCATCTCAGTTAAACAACAACATACCCAGTGTCGTTACACAAGTGAAGCCTGGGGAGAGTAAGATGTACGCCGACCTCACCGTAAAAGTGAATTTCTTCTTTCCTCAGACCAGTAGTGTGATGGGCAGAAAGTACATGAAGCTTGCGATTTATGTCCAGTATATGATGGGCTGTGATTTCATAATGTTTTAAGACTTAATTATATACAACAAAAAATAATAAATTGGTCACCTCCTAAAAGAATTGATGGAAAATTTTGATACCGCCTTTCTTGTAAACATCATCTATAAAACTCATCTTGCACAGTTCCTAACCCCACAATCCATATCCTGAATTAAGGGAAGGAAAGAACAAGAATTTTCCTAAACAAAAAATTATCTGAAGTTGAGATCTTTACTACCCGGAATAACTTTTCTATGACGTCTGGATTTCCTCTCTCTCCCACGCTTTGTGGGTATCTTTTTGACTGGACTAGTAAGGATACTTGATGCTGAAACATTGGGCAGGATCCTCAGAGTTTCATCAATTACAGGCGGCAGAGGATGAACAACCGCAACAGCACTAGGAGGAGGTGGGGGAGGCCAGTGCTCAAGAACTTCTCTATGGTAACCCTGCAGATAGCAGAAAATATGGCAGATAGTTAAACTATCATACTTGATCGGTTAGTCAAACTATCATATAAGTGACCATTTCAGAAAGAAAGAGCAAAGAAGGGGATTTGAAGAACTAAAGGCCAGCTTGACAACAGCAAACTTTAACAGAGATGTGGACCAGCAAATAGCAACTGCATATTGCATTTGCTCCCACTAATACCACACAGCACAATCCAGATGCGCATAGCAGTAATACTAACCAGGCACCCACATTAACCTTTTATGACCGTTTTCATGAATTTCTCAAGTGACCAAGTACAGGAATGGAAGCAGGTCTTTTGTTTTCAGATTCTATCAAATCAACTCAATCCAAAGGGTAAAGATATAAAGATCACCTGAACCACAAAGTTTCGCCGTTCACAGTCTAAGAACATATTCAAAGTCCAATTTGTCTTTTCCCTGATCTTGTCTCTCACGATAGCAAAGCTAATTTGGTCTCTTGGAGTAAAGCGGTCCACTTCATTAAACCAAAGACAAGTAAAGAGATTGGAGATCGGAATATGCTCTTTTACGATTACACACCCCTCAGGAACATCTGCAAACATATAATAGCATGCTCAGCGGAGAGGAATTATTCATTACAAGTAAAGAAAGATGAGGCCATAAGCATCACACGCTAACCACTCGTGATAGGAAGTTTAGCTCTGGTATATGGAGTTAGACCTTCCTTTTTATAGAAGTCAACCTGGAAATCGATGGAAGCATTGTCAAACTTAGAAGCAGCCTTATTAGCCTCTGCTTCTACAAACACATCAAAGCGCCTGTAGTGTCTTGATATTGCAAAGCTTGCATTTTTTCTCCACAAGAATCTGACATAGAAATATGTTACCTTCTCAAAAAAAAAAAAAAAAAAAAAAAGAATCTGACATAGAAATGAGAAAACTTCAATTAAGCAAGTTGGGCAGAACACAAACGGATATCTGAATCAGAAAGCTAGGATTCAATAATCGCATGGTTCTATAACCATTTATCTTCAAAGCAAGATACTTTCCTCTGATAACAAATGCTAATGGGCCCTTCCACGTGCTTAGTTTTACACTTAAGTCATGCACCAATAAGCAGTATGACTTTTTTATCTCTGTAAGGTGTCAAACATATAAAAAGCCTTGTTGGAGAGTTGCAAAATGTTTTAGGCTATCATGGCAAAATCCTGAGGTGACATGGACAGTAAGGACCATTTTGACATGGACAGGCTCAGACTAACAATTCGAAGAGGTGACTGAATTTAGGGCAACACACATCTCCCATGACGTATACTTTGCGAACAACTATTGTCTCCTATCCTGACGAGTATTACTTACCTTATCAAAAAAAAAAAAAAATTGACGAGTTGATTAAGGATGTGCAAGATACTATGAATGAGAGCAGCAGCCGCCCCAGACCAAAATGTCTGTAAGCTTACTATAGTTAACTTAGGTTGGGGAACATTATGCAAATCCATGTCCAGTATCAAATTCGCAGGAAGCATAACTTGTACCTCTTAGAAAACCACCTGGGTGGCCCTTAATGCTATAACTCTCAAGGAGAAACCTGGTGCTTTAGTTAGGACATGAAATTAAACCCATAGGAGACCATACGGTAGCTAAGCATGAGATTTGCTTATGTACATATGAAATGTGGGTTGAGCTTTAGATATACCTTTCAAGTATTTGATATGGATCCACAAGAAGCTCAAGTTTTGCGTCAACCCATAGAGAATAACGAGCATTTGGGAAAAGCCTGTGCAGCAAAAGCTTTGGGACCTGCAACGGCAACAAATTCTCACTTATACAAAATCTGTTTACAACACTCCTTAATAGAAGAAGCACTCGCCTAACCATGCGACAATTTGGCTATCAATTGGAAAGCAGCTTTCTCAAATCATTCAGTTAATACTGACAGGACTCAGGAGCATACACACAAATGCCAAGTGGACCAGATGGCTAATAGAAATAGAAACATGATAACAGCAAGGAATGCAAAACATAAAAGAGAAAAACTGCATATGGGTGTCACTCTAATCCAGTTAGAAAAGGACAAAGCTTCCTACATGAAGTCGCTAAACATATCTAATAGGGCCTAATCAAAAAAAAAAAAAAAAAAAAAAACTAAACATATGTAATAGGGGAGAGAAGTTTCCTATCAAAAGAAGATTTACTATAACAAAACTTGTGGACATCATGAAATGTGAATAAATCTCAACAGCAACTCCGGTTTTGGGAATATCCTGTTCCTGCTACTTTCATAAGATATGATAATATTTCTAATGCCACCAGCAATGAAGAAAAAAGTAATAATACAGACTTCTCTTTAGGTCGGAGTGGATATAAGGAATTTATATAGCCAACCCAGCTAATTTTGGGATTAAGGCATAGTTTATTGATTAGCTAAAGGCTTTTCTTTCTCTACATTTTGAGTTAGAAAAATCCAGGAAACGAAACTTACTGTTAACAGCTGCTAGTTAAAATAATGAAAGGAGACCACTCCATGAACTCAAATCGCTAAGGAAACCATCAACGAAGTATTTCTAGTCTCTTTGTCTGGAAAAAGACCATCCATGTAAAGTGACAGCTAAAGCCAAAAGCCTACTCGTGTCTCAAAGATGTAACTAACTCCGGAGGAAGATATCGTAAGATGGTAGTGCATCAGAAAAGAAAAATTCCACCAAAACTAGGAGCATTTTTCAATGCATCTTATGCTAGCTCTCAGCCTTCTGATTTTTTTTATTTTTTTTTTCAAAAAGAGAATCCACTATACTGGTGGTAGGTAGCAGTACCCGGTGGAATATTCGAGATGCACAAGCTGGCCCGGACACTATCGTAATAAAAAAAAAAACATCCAGCAGCTTCTTTCAAGAGTTCACTCTTAGCATAGAGATAATGGCTTGTTACATTTGTAGACTTCAAGATACACAACTACTACTATACCTCAATCCCAAGCTAGTTGGGGTTGGCTATATAAGTAAAATATTCAAGTCCCAATACAGACTCAAAGTTTGGGAAAGGATCCAAACTATAAATAGAAAAAGGAAAAAAAAAAAAAAAAAAGTTCACTTATCATGTAAATTTTTTCATTGTTATTAAAAAAATCAAAGGCTTTCTCATCAATTATGAATATGCAGTTCCAATAGCTAAACCATAGCTGCAGTTCTCCACTGACTGTCTTTCGTCATTTGCAATTTTGATCAATCTAAGACATTTCCATAAAGCTCACTCTCAACTGATTCATTTTCTTCAAACATTCAGTAGAAATGAACAGACTAACAGGTTACTTATATTGATTGGGCAATAAGGCTTCATAAACGACTACATAACTCTGAGAATTGCTATTCTTATATCTAAAAAGTAGAATTAGTTAAAAAAGAAAATGCAGAAATCACCAAGTATCCCTTTAAGTCATTCATGTACTACATTATCAAAAAGTCATTCATGTACTACTCTTGCATCAATTTCCCAATATTTTTTTCCAATGCATCAATGCTCTCTCACATACAGCATGAAAAGTAGCAAGAACCATCATAAATAGCCATTGTTTCTATTGATAATGTCTGCAAAGTCCAATATTATTCAACATAGGCAATGTACAACTAGGCATTAGTTACCTTTCCATTTCGTCTTGGATCATCATAAGGTAGGTTATGAACAACGACGATTCTCCATAAACCAATTCTCATGCTACTATCCAGTTCACTTGAATTTCTCAGAAAATTTTCGGTTTCCTCATCCACAAACATGTAGAAGCAGACATTCCCTTTAGCATATTCACTTATATTCTGTGGTTGACGAATCAAATCAAAAGCACCTGGTCACAAATGGACTTGTTACAACAACAGTCAGCAGGTTCAGCGACTCAATGTGACTTTACAATAATTGAAAGATCAATACCAAATATTGCCGATGCCACAACAACACCTCGACAAGATTCCATCGCAAGAAGGTTAGAGTCATCAATGTCAAAACCTGTCTGATACCCAGGCCTGGCTCCCCTGACAAATCTGTGCAGTAGAATAGCGCAAAACACAAAAACTCAGTAATTTGGCAATAATGTAAAACATCATCATTAATATCTAAAATGTGAAGTTACAAATAGCAAGGATTATTTAAAAATAAAAAACCTGTAACTGAAAGCTTTATAATATTTTCAAACAGATAAAAAATCATAGCTGCAGTCACTCTCTTGTGTTCATAGAATTGCCAAAGTAGAAACAAAAGGAAAAATATTTAAAGATAACCCCAGTCATGGACTCTCTTGTCTACATAAATTGTCAAAGTGGAATAAATTGTCAAAGTGGAAAAAGGCATACCCGCAGTGCACACTCATGGACTCTCTTATATCATATGAATCATTCCTCTGCTTCAGGGAAGGATACCCACCAAATTCTGAACCTCCAAACTCGGATTTACTCAAATTTTCTTCATGAATGTAAGTCAAACTGCTAACTCCGGGAGAAAAGGACGGTGCATCTGGCATTAATGCAATAGCTTGTTCGACAGGAAGATAGCATACTGGACATGCTGAAAGAATGAAAATAATCGGTTAAGAACTTAAAGCTTATATTTTCTCCATCCCAACCAATACAAAAATATTTAAGAGTAGAATATCGTGAACAAATTACGCCTTGGTCCAGTCCTCTTCTTATCTGCTGGGGGAGGTGGCAGTGTGAAGCCTTCACATGGATTCCCAGGAGGAAGAGTGTACCCTTTAAAATATGCAGGAGGTGGAGGCGGGGGAGATTCAATTGATGCAATTTGTCCAAGATTATTTTGCTCTATCGAATCGATATGCCTAATCTGTCCGGTCTCTGGAGGAAACACCTGACTATTCATGGAGGTGGTAAGTTCCTGTGTATCTTCACCTGATACCAAGTTGAAAATTGCGCAGGTCATGAAAGGCAAAAATAAAGACAAAGGGATGTATGTGCTAGTTCCCATATATGGATATGGAACTGTCAGATCGAAGACCATTTCCTTAGCCATGAGACAGAAGAACAAGATTGGACAATGTAAGAGTGTAAACTAGACATAATCAGGAAATTTCCTAATCAAGACATATGAAGAACCCAAGCAAAATTCCACCAAATCCAAAGCCTTCCGGGCTTTGAATTGATAAACACTAGGCATCAACCGTATCAAGACATAATCATTCTGAAAATCCCACAGTAATATATTGGCATTACCAGTAAATGAGATTTTCAATGTCATATTAATTAATTATAACCAAAATGTGCCACATTAAAATTTCCAAAGGTGCATGAACAACTGCAACTCAGCATTAAATTCAAGACAGAATCTTGTAACATCTATCTAAACTAGAATATTAGTGCTCCAATATGCAACAATGTGACTAATTTCAGATATATGCTAGGCAATGGGCAAGATTAAAGATCAAACCTTTGGCAACATACAAGACCCACAAAAACACTGCAGCAGACACAGCACAAAGTAGCAACATCCCAACCTTTTTTCTAGGTGCAAATTTGCAGATCCAAAGAAACAATCCCTCTTTCTCCTTAAACATTTTTGGGGGCTTTCTTGTCTGGAAAGCAGAGCCACTGTTCTGTAATTGGTGTTGTTGTAATGATCCATAACTCCCTGAAGAACGAAGACCCAATGACCCTGTAGTCATTGTTCTCCTCTCAACCTTTCAACTTCACCTCTCATCACTGATCCACATCCAATTGTTAATAAAGTTTGGATCTTTACACTAAAATTATCCTTTTTTTTTTGGCATAAAATCACCAAGAAAAACTAGACCCTCTTCACCAAATGATCTCAAGAATCAAAATCAATTGTCCTTTTCCAGTATTTCGATCCAATAATGACACCCCACTTAGCCAAAATCACTGCAGCACTGTCCTAAAATGTGATAATGCAACAAAGAGAGTTTGGTTTTTTTCACAGCAACTGAATATGAAGACTTAACTTCTTTTCACACACACAAATAACAAATCCCAAAGCTAAAACAAGTACAAGCACACAAAAAAAAAAAAAAAAAAAATTAATACTTCCAAGAAAAATTGGAATGAAAAATACAATTTCTTGAATAATACAAATTTCTGTGTATAATGATTAATTTAGAAGATTGGAAAAAAAAAGATGGAGAAATAAATGTCACTAAATTTAAGATTTGTTGGGTGGGGGGAAAATAATACTAGCACTATCTTCTAGGGTTTTGTGGTACTATCAAATCTAAGATCACTCTTCACGAGTCTAATTAATTTAGTAGATTATTTTCCATTTTTATGGAGGATATACCTGCGAAATTTCCTATATTCAAGAAATAAATTATGAGAAATTAATAATATAGGAAATAAAACAAAAAATAATAATAATATGTTTCGAAAAAACAAAAGAGATGATGATTGAAGGTAGGTTGTTCCATGTGCGCGTGATGCGAGGCGGCGGGCTATATCACCAACGTAATTAGTTGGAGTTCCATTAGGGGACAGTAAAAATGCACATCTTTTGTATAATGTGAATATTAAATTGATCAGTACAGAATTGTTGTAGCAGTTAAATATTTTTTATATTATATTTTTTTCATCTTTTTTATAAGAAATATAAGTTGTATTGTTGTATTCTTCTTTCTGGCATACTTATTAGTAGTAGTATGTGTTGTATTCGGCAATGTTATGTAAATGTGATAATTGCATTGTCAAGTAATGTTATTATAGACAAGCAGTCAAAATTATCCTTAAATAACAAAGCAAAAGAACGTGCATAATGTTACCATACTCTCTGTGTATGTATATATCAGTATTTTTAACAAATAAAGGTTGATGCGTATAATCAAAATTGATGACATATTTTTTGTGATTAACTTAACTATCTAACAGATGAATGAAAATACAAAAAAAAATTCAACATTTGAACCGAAAGTATCTAATTAAAACACTTTATTAGAAGTTGAGGTGTTCAATTGGTACCTGGCTTAATTAATTAGAGTGGGTAAATGAAATCTTCTGACAAATTTAAGAGTTCCTTTATATGTTAAGCCTAAAACTTATGAGAACTATACTGTAAATCATAGAAGAGGTAAGAAAGCAACACAGATTTGACTACTTGCAAACCTTTAAATAAGCCTTGCTTCCTTGGACCAGAAAGAATGTAACGTTACGTAATTATTCTAATTTATTTTTTATAACTAAGTGCTTAATTTAGGTTTCAAACTAGTAAATGTTACTCCTTATTCTGCGTAGTCCACCTGATAATTAAAACAGATTTATACTATCAGTGTAAAAAGTTAAATCCTTAAAAAAATAGTATCCCGATTAAGTTTATCAATCATTATATGATTATATATTACTAGAAAAACAAATTTTAGTTTTAGAGTGCTAAACAAGTATCAGCATTCTATTAGGACATCATTTCATATGAACTATTGTAATATTGTTGGTATAAGTCAAAGCCATGCAAAAATAAAAGTACCTGGTTGTTTTCAGTACATTGTCAAAAAGCGGAATTTTGAACACCCTTAACTACTGTGTCGATAAATGAATTAATATTGGCATTATGTAGCATTGTGCATTTATGTGTTAAGGAATCTAATTTTGAAGTATCAAATATGACTTAGGACGTTTTGATGATTGACAAATGATTTGGACCAAAAAAATTGGGCTGAATCAAATGAATAACATGGAATAACATGAAATTGTTGATAAAATAATTTTTGAGATCTCAAAAAAAAATAGTTCTATTCTTGTTTAGACCCATTCTCTTAATACAATATTACTAGGTCCTTGGTATATTAATTTCTAATGGCTGCAATTGTAACAGCCATATGCCTTCTAACATCACTTTGTCAAAAATAATGAATCATATTCATTGGCCATTACTTTCCTTCTATTACTCTACTTTATTGCCTACTCTTTATGGCCTTTATTCTTCTTTTTATGGTCGCTGACGAGGCTAATGTGTATAGATTTTTCTGCTCGTACTCTATCAAATTATAGTAAAATTTAAGATATCGTCCCACGGAGATTGGAACCACCTATGCTACAGATTTGTATTATCTTTGTTACTATTTGAGAGAATTAAATTGATGAAAGATGAGTTTTTGAAATTAAAATTACTTAAATTAAAAACAAATCACTTCCGGAAAAGTTATATATAAAAAGAGTTGGGAACTGCTGAATTCACTTGATATATTTTTGCGATAAAATCTCAGTTTCTACATGCATTTCTCTAAGGAATAATTGCTTATTTCTAATACAATTATATTTTCACACTAAGAAATAAATAGTTAATTAACACTCCGTGAGGTTATGTCAATTAATTGCTTTAAAACTAGTGACGATTAAATTGAAATATTTTCTTACTTGAATTGTGCTACGGGAATAAAGACCTCTTGCGATTAGCCTTTAAATCAATATAGTTATTTGAGTCAATCCCTCCGTGAGAATTAGGACTGAAAGAAATAAATTAAAGACCATTTAAATCAATAAACTTATTTGAGTCATTCCCTCCATGAGAATTAGGACTGGAAGAAATAAGATAAAGATTTGGAATAATAATACTAAAAATTACTCTCACTCGCTATTTTACTCATTGGGTATTATATATTAATTTTGCTCGCGAGAATTACAAAATTAATATAAGAATAACTTAGAGATAAAATATGTAGACGTGATAATAATGAATTGAAATAATCATTCCGGACAAAGTTTTGAAATATAAATAAAAAGTTTCAAGCCAAGAACATATAAAAACTGAGATAGTATTATGAATATATCAAGCTTCCTCAACTATCTCAACAGAAAGAAATTACTCCATTATGGAGTAAGAAAAAATAAAAATAGATAATGTTATCCGACAAAGACAAAAACAAGAGAAACAGACCAAGACTAATTCTTGTATCTTGCTAAAAATTGGATGCCCTTTGTCTTCAGAATAGCTTGCTACTTATAGAAATGGATGCCTGACTTTTTCTCCATAGACATGTGGATGCCATAGATGCGGCTTGTGGTGACGGACGCGCGTGTGGATGCCATAGATGCGCGTGGTGACGGACGCGTCTGTGGATGCCATAAATGCGACTGTGGTGACGGACGCGTCTGCAGATGCCATAGATGTGACTGTAAATTTTCACGGATATGTCTACGGAGTTGTAGATGCATAAGTGGTTCTCTTCTTTTCCTTGGCAATTTGTTCCTTCTCTTTATTTCTCTTGTATTCTTTTTCCTGCAAGATTTGTTAGAAGATATGCGGGAATATGATAATATTATTCATGTTTTACTTATAAATCTAATTTTTTATATACAAAATTACATGAATAATTTATATCCATCAGTCATCAATTTCCAGTGAACGTTTGATGATTAATTCATGTCATTAGATGGTTTCTGACAATATATAATTCTACACGTCTTCTTTCTTTTGCAAGAGAATGAGATCAATATAAATTTTTCTACCATATTATAGTGTCTTTGGGTTTTATAACAAAATAAATCTTTGTTAGATTTTGACTTCTAGTTTTGTACTAGAAGAGCTTGTTGAATCCTGGGGGATACACCCACACCAAGTGAAATATCCTTAAGGACAATGTCTTAATTGACATGCCTCAAGCTTTAAAGAATTCGGTACAATGTTCGTGATCGAGTATTTTCCATAAGATTTCCAACAATCTTGAGGATATTTCGTACTTTGTTCTTACGAAAAATACTACTTACAAAATCGTTAGTACTCTTTTATATATACCTCTCCCAGAAATAATATTTAGGAGATGTTTTAGTTTCTTTGATGGAGAACAACCAGAATTCAGTACTCGAGAGATCAAGGGATTTTCATATTGAAAGTACTAATTCGTGCAAAGAATTAAACTCCATGATGGTTACTATCATGATTCACAAAGTAAATCAGGAAGAAGGAGAAGTCATAGTAGAGTAAATTGGTCTTTGGAGAGGTTTCTGCATTGAGTGTAATGGAATATTTTGGTAAAAAGAGAGGCAGAGGATTCAAGTGTTAGAGATGACGGACCATAACACATATCATATGTGATCTTTCGTTACTCGCCTCTCGGCGGCAGCCACTTCTTCAAACTAGGTTCGTTTGTCCGCTTCATCAACTTTGTCATGCTTACTGGAAAATTACAATAAAACAGGTATGTCGCCATGCTACCTTTGTTATTATTTTTAATGAAAAAAAATATTGTTTTGTGTGGAGCAAATTAAGCCAACATACCCCTCAATGTGAAAGAAGATTCCGAGAAAGGATAATCCCGCTAAGTAAAATAAATTTGACTAAGAGGATGAATTTTTATTGTGGTCATCTTTCAAGCGAATCTTGTGTGTAATGGGAGATATTGGGTGTTAGACTTTGGTGCTACTAAGATATTTGTGCTAACATAATTTTGTGTTCTACACCCAAATTGAAGAAGAAGAATGGTTTATTTATCTTGATGATTCAAGAACTACTTAGGTTCTTGTAATTGGAAAATTCTTCTTAAACACATATTTGAAAAAACATTGGCACTAATTGAGGTGGTACATGTTTCTAATATTGAACCACTTTAATTTCTATGAGATTATTAGAAAAAGTGGGGGTGAAAGTTTCTTTTGAGTTTGATAAGGTTGTGTTAACCAAAAACTATATTTTTGTTGGCAAAGGATATTGTAATCATGATTTATCTGTACTCAATATTTCTCGAGTGATGAGCGAAAATGCTAGGACTTGATTTTTTTTTAAGGCATGCTAGACTTGAAAACATATGAAACAAATAGGGAAAACTTTCATCTCTTGTGTCTATTTATCTCTTAGTATGTGTTTTAACTTTTACTATGTTAATTATTTTTTAATATATTATTTCTTTGACAATAGTAATAAATCTGGAGTTCTTATATCACATCGTATTAATAAGCTAATCTTTAACTTGAAGATTGATCCAATATTTTCGTGTCTCTTATGTCATGAAATTTAGAAGCAGAGTGAATATCCTGATTTAAATAAAGGATGATATGCATGTGATGTTTCAATTGTAACTGATCGTGTTTAAAACTAAGAGAGTGAGAAAATTAGAGAAGTTTGTTGGGTGCTTTCTCTCTGTACGTTTTATATTATTTTGTTTATTTATAAGTAAGAGATAGTATGACTAAATAATTATGGTGGTACTAGGAGGAGAAACAATTGGAGGTAAAAAAATTCTTGTGAATTGTGGAAAAGTTATTTATTTAGATTGAAATATTTGAAATTGTGGGGGTGTCTTGCTAATGTTATGCTATTCATTTTTTAAAAGAAAAAGAATATCCGAGAGGTATCACAATTATGGTACTAGACATAGTGAATTTTTGGAGTTGGTTGGTAATGAGGCTGAGTGGTTAAGAGACCTCTTAATGAGTATTCCAATTGGAATAAAATCAACATCTTTTGTGTATACATTAATTGAGGTTGACAAGCAGTAATAACTGTAGTGAAAAATAAAAAAAATTATTGGCAAACATAGACACATTCATTTGATACATAACGTGAAAAAGCAAATTTGTGAGATAAAATAAAATTATTTATGTAAAGGTTATGATCAATTCTGAGACTATAAGAAAATCGAGGGGAGAATCTTTAAGAACTTGATCAGATTCCATGATGGTAACCCAACTATAGAGAATGAAACATCATATGAGTAATGAGATTTTTAAGTCGATCAAGTATGCACTATTAAAACAATGATGGTGTTTGAAGAGAAAACGCCATAAATAGTCCCCTATGTGATTGGTCTAAAATGATCCCCGAACTATACATTAGGATTTTCATATTCAAAAACTTATCAATTTGGTCATTTTTTTATACAAACAAGTATAAACCATCATGAGATTAATCGTTAAACCATTATATTTCTCTCTTCTTTTTATGGTGTTTGAATATACCGCGGGACTCGCGTCGGTTAAAATCGACTTAAAACCGACCCGATAGGCAAAGTTTGTTAAAAAAAAAATTAAAAACCGATGGTGTCACAAACTCTTAATCATGAAGGTTTATGATCCTTTATTGTATAAAAAAATAGACGGAGACCAAATTTGATAAGTTTTTGCTCTCAGTGGACCATTTTAGACCACTCCCATGATTCAAGGACTATATGAGTGTGTTTGAATAGTGGTGTGGCGAGTTACAAACTCTTAATCCAATTCATATCCTTTATAGGTGGTGTATTTCACGAACACACTTGATGATCGGACCTATATGTATGGTACCGCTTCTATGAAATCGTGACGGATTTCAAGAGCACGCACATGGCCTCTTAGCGCAAAACCGCGATAACGACAAAGATTGTGCAAATATAATGTGATTAAATAAAACCCTGGACTTACAAAAGAATTTTTGATTCATAGAAGTTCTAAACCTCACCAATTGTTCGGTAAGTTTATTCTTCTTTTATCTAGGTCTGTTTCATAGTCTACGAGACACCAGATTTGACGCATTGTACTCATATGTGAATACCCAACAGAAACTTCTTACTTCATTTTATTTCTTATTATTCTTTTTGAGATATGTGGGGGATTGTTGAAAAAATAATTTTTAATATCTCAAAAAAAAAAATATAGTTTTATTCTTGTTTAGACCCATTCTCTTAATACAATATTAATAGGTCCTTGGTATATTAATTTCTAATGGCTGCAATTGGCATTTGTAACAGACATATGCCTTCTAACGTTACTTTGTCAACACTAATGAATCATATTCATTGGCCATTGCTTTCCTTCTATTACTCTTCTTTATTGCCTACTTTTTATGGCCTTTATTCTTCTTTTTATGGTCATCAATTTCCCGTGAACGTGTGATGATTAATTCATGTCATTAGATGGTTTCTGACAATATATAATTCAACACGTCTTCTTTCTTTTGCAAGAGAATGAGATCAATACAAATCTTTCTACCATATTATAATGTGGTGGGTTTTATAACTAAATAAATCTTTGTTAGATTATGGCTCCTAGTTTTGTACTAGAACAGCTTGTTGAATCCTGAGGGATACACCCACACAGGATGAAATATCCTTATGGACAGTGTCTTAATTGACATGTCTCAAGCTTTAAAGAATTCGCTAAAGTGTTCGTAATCGAGTATTTTCCGTAGATTTCCAACAGAAATTACAGATGTTAAACTAAATGAATTAGGTACTGCAGTTTCATGTTCCATTCAAGAGTTTGACTGCTAGTAAAACTCTGTAAATAGAGGAGTCTCAAATAAGAATAAAGGATCAGAGGAATATGGGAGTCTTTAGGAATATCTTAGATAATCTTTGCACGAAATAGAACTCCTAAATACTACATAATTCCAGTTGTGAAGCAAGGAGTTTGCCTCTAACTCAGACATATACTTATCCTAAAAATGTTTGTGTTTAACTAACTTGCTTTCACTTGTTATTATAAATATACAAGTCCTTTGTTGAAGAGATCCACACACCTATGTTGAAAGCAATAGTAGAAATCAAAGCATACAACGAAGATCATTCTTAAATTTTTTGTCAAACCAGTCGAGTGTGTGGATGATACGTTGGACCAAATTAAAGAGCTTGTTTCATTTCTATATTTCATAGTGTCTTCAATCCTATTTTATTGTATTAGGATTGTTATTGAGTTGTACATATTTCCAGCTTTCATAGAAGCATTGTTTAGGTATTTTTCTAAAGAAAAATTAGCTTAAGTTAGGGGTAACTAAGAGGGATTAGAGTTAGTTCCTAGGTTGCAATTGTTCTGTAATATGAGTGTAGCTATAGTCAGGTAATTGTAGGGGTAAGGGATTAAGGGTAGTCTCTTAGGTTGCAAGTGTTTGTAATCTTAATTCGGTTGGAGCTCACAATTTTAGAAAGTTCGGGTTAAATCCTGCAGAGGTGTAGGTCGTGATTTTTTTAAACCTTGTGAGCCGGGTGTTTTCCACGTCAAAGTTTTATGTTGTTACTGTTCTGATTGTCCTTCACATAGGCAAAAATCTGATATATATATATATATATATATATATATATATATATATACCCAATTCACCCCCCCCCCCAACCACCACCCCCTCCTGTATTATTAGGATGTGCAAACTATCAGAATTGTTTTTTCATTTTGATATCCATTTGTTGCCCTTAATTGTTATGCTCATATTTATTATGAGCCATGTGTCTAAATGATTTCTTAATAGAAATTCATTCTCGTTAATTTACTTTTGAAAAATAAGGAGCCGGGGAGCATACCTTAAGTTTGGATGAGTTATAGTAACACAAGTATTATGTGTCAATTTTTCTATCTTATTTGTTCAATCAGAATATAAATGTGTGTGTGTGAGCCTACAGCCCAACAGCCCAACACTTCTCATTGTAAGGAAGGATAGGAAGGATGATACAAAATCAGTCAACCTACATTCATTTTAAAATAAGGCTTATACATTAAGTTACTTAAATGCAATCTGGAACTGGATTATAACTCTTGGGGTGCAAAAATTATTCATTCTTTTCTCCAATTTGTTCATATGTTTTCTCTTTAACTTTAAAATCCTGCGTACGCCACTGCTCCTATTCCTTATACTTATGACAGAAATTGTGGACCCACATTAAAAGAATTAATTCGATTATTAATTGAGTAACCGTTTTAAAATAAAAGGGAAAATCAAAAGAGTGAGACTAAAGACATTATAGTGTGTGCAGAATTTACTATGATATAAAGTGGATAATAAAGGCACATAGCCAAAAGATTAAAAATCATCATTTAGCTTAATTATTTAAATAAATATAAGGGAAAAGGGAAAAGTTAGAAAAAGATAAGTTCTAATGTTGATTTAGACATTAGTATATCTAAACTGAAAACTTTTTAGTAGCATATATATACCTTCTAGAAGATTGTTTGAGCTATAAAATAACATGTAAGAATTCACAAAAGTTGGCATCACCTACAACATGGTCATAATTTAACTATCCAATTTAGCAAATGAAAAAATGTAAATAAAACTAATGGAGTATGTAGTTACTCATTTTTGCATTCTGTTACTGACATAATCTCCTTCTTCCCTTCTTCACTTTTGCCACAAACAATCAATGGAATGTGACTTTTCTGGGCGCAAGGGGTGTAAAATATAAAAAGAAACATACGGCAAAATTAAGGGTTCCATACATAGTATATATACGTAAAAGTAATTCTTTTATGTATTTACGCGATGTGATTTTTTGATGAAGGGTGTCGGTTCACACACGGGACACCCCGATGTGTAGCTCCGCCACTACAAACAATGAAGCTACAAGGGAAACCTAATTTGAGCATAAAACATTAGTAACAATATTAACATGAGCGAGAAATGAAAGAACAATAAAAGAAAAGCGTGAGTGTGATTCGCTGACCATGACAATTTGAAAGTCGAGAACATCATTTTTATTTTAAGAGTGCGAATTTTGAAGTCATCGAATTAACTAAAACATCTAAACCATTTACCATTGAAATTCATTTGTCTATGTTACTTATAATTTTGCAAAGGATAATTTGGTCTAAAGAGAAGATTATACTTTTGACTGAGTTAGCAATCCAGTTGAACTAATAGTCTTGACTCCCTAAAATCAAACAAACAAATTAAATTCCTTGATCAAGCCTTTATTGTGAAAATCAGGAAAAATATCAAAAGACTAATTTCAGCTTCATGTTAATTATGCCCTTTCTCCATTATAAGCAGAACTATTGGCTTTATTAAATGGACTGCACATTGTCACTAAGTTGCAGTTGAAACTACTGGAAATTGAGATGGACAGTGTTGAAGCGATTCAGGCTTTACAAAAAGACTTTTTTCATGATAAAACCCTTCTTTCTTCTTGCAGATGGCTGATGCACAAGCTGCAGAAAGTTCTGGTCAGGCATAGCTTCAGAGAATGCAACGTGGCTGCTCATCTTTTGGCAAAGGAGCTATAACTAAGTCTAGTACTACTTTTAGGATAATGTTACCCCACCTACTTTTATTATGATGCAGTTAGAAATAAATGTATGTGGTACTATGATGCAGTTATGGAAGCTAAATAAATGTAGTCTTGGCAACCAAAGTGTCTTACATAACACTATAACACTGAACAATGTTGTAACCTTTTGTAACACCTATAGGGGTGTTATATAATACATATATATAAATATCGTTAATGTTCAAAAAAAAAAAAATGATCCATAGTTAAGCATTTCACAAATTTATTGTGGAACATGAATGTAATTAGATACTTACTTAAAAGGATGACTTTTGGGCTTCTTGAAATAATATAAAAAGAAAAAAAAATAGGAAAATGTAAAAGAAAATAATGATAAATAGCATTTTTTTAATCTCTAAGAGATGTTATATAGAAGGAAAAAGAAGAAGTATTGTTTACTTAGCCGAGGATAACGATATTGTTATATTTTAATTTATCGCAATTTTTCTGCAAAAACACAGATTAAAATTGTAAATTTTAAGAAATGATGGCATCTTTGATGTAAAAATATAGGCCCATAAAATATATTAGTCATACCTTAGAATATCTAAAACACACATTAGTAGCAATTACAGCAAGACACTATGGGAGAAGGGATGATACCTCGTGAAAGAATCAAATGCACCTGGAAATTATGGTCTTGGGGTCTAATCCTGAAAGCAATTGTCAAAGACCTTCAACAAATATATACTTTGAGGATTAGGTTTAAATGTTCTTTACCAAATGACAATTATTGAAAGAGTAGTGGGTATATGTAATAAATGAATGATTCAGAGAGAAAAGTAGTGTACATTGAACCGTAAAAAAGAACATAAATGAGAGAAGAATGAGAGTGACTTTTGGGTTGTTTTAATATATAGGATATTAATTTTAAAATGAGAGAAAAAGTCGAAAAAAGAAGAAAAAGGATTATTCATAAATACCCTTCATCAACATTTTAGTTTAAAATACGTTCAACCTTTAATTTGTTCTTGGCTCATTGATACTCCTCAAACTAACGGACTAAATCTGGGTCAAATTTGACTCTTTAAAATAGTCATGTGGCCTATTAATGATTTACCACTTTTTTATTCAAAATTAAATTAATATCAACTCATATTGTAAACCCGCCCCCGCTTTCATCTGTTTCTTATAATCATAAACCCCTATCCTTCATTCACATTAACCCTAAAACCCGAAAAGTTTTACTATGTGTGAGGCATGCCAAGTCATATTTGTGTGAGACATTTGTTTGATTGACAAGTGGATTGATGTAGGCCCACTTTCCAAGCAATCAAAGACCATGGTCTTCTTTTAGGTGAATAAGACCCCACTTTCCAACCGGTCCTTTCTTTTCTATTTGCGTTCACTATTGGTTATCCATTTTTTTGCAACATCTCTTCTTTAATTTATAGCTCTCTCTCTCTTTCACTTATATAGCTATTTTTGATAGTCCTATCAAAAAGATGGATCAATACCATTATTATTTATTTCTCTACCCTTGTTATTCATATACTCATTTGGGTTGTTACGATTTTGGTTGGCTCTTTCTTTTGCAATTAATGATTGTACCCTACGACCAAATCAATTAAAAAAATACCTGGAAAAAAAAATTTTAAGTTCTCATTTTCTCAAAAGTTGAACTCAAAAGATAAATCTTGAATAAGAAACTCCCGAAATTTATATTTGCAGTAATCATCGGATAGACACCAAAGCAACGAGAAAACTAACAAATATGAAAAGGAAAAAATTGCTCAGTAAATTCTTCTTCTAATCTCTAATAGTTTCACCAAAATACTTATATGACGGAAAGCACACCTGTAAATACTCTAAAACCTTTATTGTCATTGTCTAGCTTCAATCTTCTTCTTTTTAAAAAAAAAAAAAAATTGTCAAATTTGAACTTATTGTTAAAATTCTTTTTTAAAATAGAATCAACCAAAAAAACATAAATCGAAAATATGCAACCTTTATAGGGTCAATCTTTTAAGGAATAAATTTCATGAATGATTAATGATTTTTTTATTCACATAACTATATTTTTTAGCAAACAAATTCACCTTTCTATACAAAAGTCCGAAAAAATTATGCGTGATAATTCTATATTTTAACTATTTTTTTATTTTTAATATCAACTCATTTTTTGGTCTTTGTAATCCATAAAAAAAATTGTGATTATATAACCATTTATAAAACTTACCCGTTTTTTAGAAATAGTACAAGAAAACACTTAAAAAAACTGGATTAACATTACTCCATTTACCTCTATTTGATTTTTGATAAATGAAAAACAAGACTTATAGAAGGGGAGACAAAATATCATGGAGAAAAAGAAAAGAACGGAACAGAAGAAAGTCACCGGGAATTTATCCTTCAGGGGGCCCACAAAACACTTGTCAAAAAAAAGTGCCCTCACACAAGTATGACTTGGCATGCCTCACCCAAAATAAAACTTTTCCTAAAACCCCCGCTCATTACATGTTAGTCTAAACGCTCAACTCCATATAAGAAGTGTTCAAGACTGTTGTATAGCATTTTTGACATGGATCACAAAAATAATAGGAACAATGAATTAGAATCTACTTGCTGCTCATTTTATATAAATGCTTGAAGTATTCAGAGAATTTATACAAGCTTAAAGAAAATTAACAGATAAAGATGGTAAATAAATCTGAAATTAAGTCAAATATCAAAATCAGTTGCAGGCACTCATTCGATCACCAACTGGACAATAATGATCACTCAGTTTTGCTCTTATTATCTGGTGCGGGAAGTCTATTTGGTTTAATAAGGAGGAAGGATCGGGGCTTTAAGGGTAAAGAGAAACGGATCAGGAGCGGGGTAGATTTAAAAATGACTCGATTTTAATTTAGTTCTGAATTAAAAATGTGGCAAATCATAATGGGCAACATGACTATCTTAAAGAGCCAAATTTGACCCAGATTTTGGCCGTTAGTTGAGAGGCATCCATGAGTAAAAAATAAAGGTTGATGATATTTTTAGATCGAAAGATAGAGGGATGATATTTGTAAACCATTTTCTCCATGTTAGGGACATTTGCAACCCTTTTCCGTTTGTGGATTATATAAATACTCTTCGACCGAACCAAAAAAAAGAGAGAGAATTGTTCTCTCTAGTGGAACAGAATTTCATTTTTGGTAAAGAGTCATAATTGTTTGGTAAAAAGATCAAAAGGGCTTTTTATGTCTGATTGTAAAAAGTTAAAAACCCAACCAAGCGCCAAGGATTAAAAAAAAAAAAAAAAAAAAAAAAAAAAAAACGTGCACCATTCTTTTTTTCGGTAAAAAAAAGAAAGTCCCAGAAATAATATGGTCCTAAGAAAATAAAAAATTAGCAAAGTGGGGTTGGTGGACAGCCCTATTACAGTTAATTGGACCTTTTTATGTAGTTGCTCACCCAGTGTACGGTACATTTTTTTTTTTTTTTTTGTGCGGAATGACCTTCAAAGGCATTGTCTTTAATTTTTACCCTTTAAATTAAAAATCTTTAAGTTTTCGTTTTCGCCTAAAAATTTATGAGTTTTGAATTCAAACCTCAACTCAGTTAAATATTTAAAAAAAATATAAGGCAGAAATTTGTAACAAAATTAAGCCTATTAGGGCAAAGGATAGTCAACATTAGGCCTATTCGGGCAAAATTAGGCCTATTCAGGCAGAAATTTGCCTTAAGCATGAACAGGCCTAATTTTGCTACAAACCTCTGTTTTTTTTTTTTTTTATTGAACCGAGGTTCGAACCCAGAACCTTGGGGTATTAGGTGAAAGACAAAAATTAAAGACCAACAATTTGAGGGGCAAAAATTAAAGACCATTGCCTTTGAAGGACAATCATGCAAATGATCCGGTACGGTATCCGCATTGGAGTCCGATTATACCTCAATTTGCGCGGCGTAGGGCTCACCATAATATATAGAAATAAAAAGTCATTATTAGTCAAATCACAAGATCCTGTTTTATTGATTATATATGTATAGACACACCAGTGAATGCAAAATCCCCTTTTGCTAGCTTTCGAACTAACTTACGGGTAACTTGATTCGCATTCTATTTATACAAAATTTCATTACAGAAATTCTTTATGCTGTAATTAAGATTTATATATATATATATATATATATATATATATATATATATGAATTACTTACTTCAAAATGATAATTTTGGTTCAAATAATCTAATCCTTACCTTATTACTATACGTATTCTCATTTTATATTATATATTTATATCCCACATAAAATTAGAGAATGGCTAAGATATGACTAATTTTATATCGTGAATCCACTGACAAAATGAGGATGAAATTAAAAGTAAGCAAATTCCTTCTACACAAATATCAAAAATATCTTTAGTTGTCAATATGGAGGGATTTTTCAAATGTCAACTGTTATAAAATTATACAACATTTAATGAACGTTGAAACTGAACAAAAGTACCAAGTTATGATCACTTAAAAAAGCTTTCTCACCTCTTTGACTAAGCAAGCAAATATATTTGATTATTTTCCATTTACTTTTCATACTTGAGGTTTGATAATACTTTCAAATATTGCCAAATGCTATTAAATTTCAATGACAATTATCCTGATTGATGAGGTATCTTAAGTTTTTTTTTTTCTTTTTTCAAATATTTGTTTGACCTTAGAGCTTAAAATTTATTGTAAAATATCGACTATCTCCAAAGCTTATCTTATTGGCCTATTTAGTTATTAATACTACATTTGATTGTACTATTATGTACGAATAAGCAATGACGTGTATTTTCACAAATGTCAGATATTTGCTCTAAATATATACCAACTTAACTGTCCCATGCATTTTCTTTTCTTCATCCATTTCTCGGCTGACAATCCATTTTGTCTTTGGCAATTTTTTTTTTTCAACTTATCATTCATCTACATACCCGAATTGTCAAATATGGAATAAATAATTTCTAAAGAAGCGTATATAGTTGCAATAATTACAATACAGTTGACATTAATGTTTATGGGGCAAGGGTACAATTATACCCCTCAACTTTGCGATTTAAAACGTATATATTCCCGTTAAAAAGTGATGTATATATACCCTTGCCGTTATAAAATAGTGAAAATATACTCCTGTCCTTACACAAATAGTGCAAATATCTTTCTTTTCGTTAACGGGGTTTTTTTAAAAAAAAAATCATTTAGCTTATTTTTTAATTAAAAAATGTCATATGGCTTTAACAAAAAGTCTACTCATTTTTTTTAGCAGACATATTTTTCTAACACCACATGGTAATTTTTTTGGTGGGTTTGGTGTGGTTCGTTTAAAAAAATATCCTCATGGCTTTAAAAAAAAATGTCTACCCATTTTTTTAAACGAACTAGACCAGACCCAAAAAAATTATCATATGGCTTTAGAAAAATATGCCTACTAAAAAAAATGGGTAGATTTTTTTTAAAGCCACGTGGTATTTTTTAATTAAAAAATAAATTAATTTTTTTTTAAATTACATCAGCAAAAAGGATATATTTGCACCATTTTGTAAGGGCGTGGGGTATATTTACACCACTTTTATAACGGGGGTATATCTGCTCTAAATCGTAAATTTGAGGGATATATTTGCACCTTTTCCCATGTTTATAATACGATTGGCCAAATTTCAAAATTTTCTTATTTTTAAAAAATATTTTCCTTAGAAGTGTTTTCAAAAAAATACTTTGGAAGATTTGCAATTTATATTGGACTAATCGATTTGAAAATTACTTTTGTATTAGAGAAGTAATTCGTGCTTGGACCCAGATCCCTAAAATACTTTTATAAAAGAAATTTACTAGTAGTACTACTTTTTTCAGTTTTTGGTACAACTGAAACTTAATAAAAGTTTTACCAAATACTCTCCAAAATGAACGCTTTTAACTTTTAACTTTATAGAATCTTAACCCCAACAAGCTATCAGCCCTTAAATTATTAGCTCTTTCTTTCTTATTAGTCAGATTTTATAATCACGAATATGCAATTATGACGCCGACATAGAAATTAAATAAGTCCATCGTTGAACTTCAAGATGTAACCAATTTATAGGATAATGTAATGTATCCTACGCATCTTCCTCTCTCCTTTCCAATATGTAGACGTAATGCATACACCGTTTAATACCATCTTATATTTAGGATTTAAGTTATACTGTTAAGTTAATCATGCAAAATCTTTGTACAGTCAAACCTCTCTATAACAGCATCATTGGATTCAAAAAATTTCAGCTGTTATAGAGAATGATTATATATATCTTTATAACAACGTTAATTAAGTAATATTTCGCTGTTATAGGCCAAAAAGATAAATAAAATATAATTTTCATTTTTAATTACCAAATTTTAAGCTTAATCACACTTTATATAACGGAGGAAAATCAGTATATATATATATATATATAACATATATTTTTGTTGTAATAGTGTATTAAATCATCAATTATTTTGTCAAAATCTCTACACTTATTATTAGTAATCATAAATATTCTATTTTTTAAAGATGGTGAATTTTTATATTACCAAAAAAAAGAAGATAGCTGTTATATGAGGGGTAATTTTATAGGATGTTGCTATTATAAGTGAAATGTTATTATAGAAAAGTAAAATATAAAATAAAAAATTGATTCCGAAAAAACTGATTGTTATAAAGAGGTGTTGTTATATGCGGGTGTCGTTATAAAGAGGTCTGACTGTACAACATAAATACATTTAACCTGCTATAACATGTGATTTATTATCTACTTTAAGTTATTAATTCATACTTATCAAAAGTAGCAAAATTAAAGGAGCTAGGAGTCAAATTTTCTGTCTTTTGACTATTCTTTAAGCTGGCAGCCGCCAGATTTCTTTCTCCACCTCCTCACTTTCTTGTATCTTTTCCTCTTTGTCTTCACATTAGCGGCATATATATTTTATTTTCATTAATTATTCATACGTAAGAAACCTTCCTAGTTCCTTGACTTTTAGACACAGATCGTTAAGATTTGATTGCTCTTCTTGTAATAGTACTTCCCAGTTTCCTGATAAAAAAAGTTTTGACCAAGTATTTTTTGTCAAATCTACCTGGTGACTAAAATGATATTACCCTTTTTCTCTGCTTCCCATAATTCTTTCTCCATGAGAGTTGGCTGTGCTTCATTGATTGAATGAACCAACATCTTATTATGAACCAACATCTTATTTTTCTTCTTTCTTACCTGTTGGTAACTATATTTTGCAGTATTCAATCAGATGCAGCAACTGAATTTGTCTTCAATGGCTTTAAACAATCAGATGTGTCACTTTTTGGGAATGCTACAATTGAATCTAGGATACTTACTCTTTCAAATGACTCAACTTTCTCAATTGGTAGAGCTCTGTACCCTTCAAAGATTGTCACAAAAGAACCAAATTCATCCCAAGTTCTTCCCTTTTCAACATCTTTCATTTTTGCTATGGCTCCTTATAGGGACAGGCTACCAGGACATGGCATAGTTTTCTTGTTTGTTCCACACACAGGTATTGATGGTACTACTTCTTCACAGAATTTAGGTTTCTTGAATTTCACGAATAATGGGAATCCCAATAACCATATCTTTGGAGTTGAGTTTGATGTTTTCAAGAATCAAGAATTCAATGATATAAATGATAACCATGTTGGAATTGATGTCAATTCTCTTGCGTCAGTGTTTTCTCATGAAGCAGGATATTGGCCTGATGAGAAAAATAAGAATAGTAATGATGGTAACTTAAATGAAGAGTCTTTTGAGACTTTAAAGTTGAATAATGGAAGAAATTACCAAGTTTGGATTGACTATGCAGATTTCAGAATTAATGTGACTATGGCACCAGTTGGTATGGAAAGGCCTAAGCAATCTTTGTTGGATTTTCCACTGAATCTTTCTCAAGTTTTTGAGGAAGAGATGTATGTGGGGTTCACTGCATCCACTGGAGATCTTGCTCAAAGTCACAAGATTTTATCTTGGAGTTTTAGTAACTCGAATTTTTCGATAAGTGATTCTTTGATCACATATGGTCTGCCATCATTTGAGCTTCCTGAGGATCCAGTTTATCGATCGAAGGGATTCATTGCAGGTATGACAGTGTCACTCTTGTTTCTTGTAGGGGTCACTGTAGTAGTTTTATTATTTCTGATTAAGAGAAATAGGAGAATGAAAAGGGAAAGAGAGGATATGGAAGATTGGGAATTGGAATATTGGCCACATAGGATTACTTATCAAGAAATTGATGCTGCAACAAAGGGTTTTGCTGATGAAAATGTGATTGGTATTGGAGGCAATGGAAAGGTTTATAAAGGGGTTTTGGCTGGGGGTTCAGAGGTTGCAGTAAAGCGCATTTCTCACGAAAACGGTGAAGGGGCAAGGCAATTCTTGGCTGAGATTTCAAGTCTTGGTAGGCTAAAGCACAGAAATTTGGTGTCATTAAGAGGCTGGTGCAAGAAAGAAAGAGGCAGCCTGATTTTGGTTTATGATTATATGGAAAATGGGAGTTTGGACAAAAGGCTGTTTGAATGTGATGAGAGAAACATGTTGAGTTTTGAAGACAGAATTAGGATTTTGAAAGATGTGGCATCAGGGGTCATGTACTTGCATGAGGGGTGGGAAGCAAAAGTGTTGCATAGGGACATTAAGGCTAGCAATGTTTTACTCGACAAGGATATGAATGCAAGGCTAGGTGATTTTGGTCTAGCCAGAATGCATGATCATGGTCAAGTGGCTAACACGACTCGAGTTGTTGGCACGGTGGGATACTTGGCGCCAGAGTTTGTCAGGACTGGCCGTGCCTCAATGCAAACCGATGTGTTTGGATATGGAGTTTTGGTTTTGGAGGTGATTTGTGGAAGGAGGCCTATAGAGGAGGAAGAAGGCAAGCCACCTTTAGTGGATTGGCTGTGGGAACTAATGAGACGAGGCGAATTGACCAACGCCTTTGACAGTCGATTAAGGACTAATCAAGATTTTAATGAAGAGGACGCCTTAAGGGTATTGCACTTAGGCATGATATGCGCGAGCCGAGACCCCAAAGCTAGGCCAACCATGAGACAAGTGGTGAAATTCTTTGACAGGAATGGTGATGTTGATGAATATGAAGCTGAGGATATGGATGTTTACCTTCTGGAGAGTTTGAGATCTAATACCATGTTGTCCAATTTTTCCTTGAATTTAAGCCATGATTCACACCCAACATTTGATGAAATTAGAGAAGGTTTGTCATCTTCTATGTCAATTTCCGGGACAAATTCTCTACTGGAAGGTAGGTGAGTTTAACATATGGTTGGTTTTTGTTCATCACGCTGCTTCAACTCCATGTTGCCTTCATTTCTTATACTTGAAGAGAAACATTGGGTGAATTGGCAATGCTGCTTCATGAACAATTTTATATGATGGGATAGGAAAAAGGATTGGATTATTAGATTTACATGTATTCATTTGTTTTTATACCTTGATACTAGTTGTAGTGGAAGAGTTTGTTCTCTCTTTTGTTTTTGTTTCTACTAGAGAATTTGTTACTTATCTTTTTTATTTTACACGATATGTTGATGTACATATATGAAACTCATAATATGATGTTTATACTTTATAATAAGGTTCTTCATTCATTTCATTGTTACTTTAGTGTTAGAGAATATGATGAAGGTGAAGGACACGAAGCACCAGTGGTCTAGTGGTAGAATAGTACCCTGCCACGGTACAGACCCGGGTTCGATTCCCGGCTGGTGCAAGCAGTTTTTGTCAAAGTAAATTTTCTTTTATTTCCATTTGTTTTCATTGAAATTTGAACTCCAAATGGGCTTTGTGTAGATAAAGCACACTTTTTATTAAGGGATTACAATCCAAAACTTTTGATTGTTGATCGATTCTTACGCAGTTACATGTTGATTACTTCTCTAGTATGTTCAAGTTGCCTCAATAAGGTTGATCCGTTCAAATAGAAAAATGAAACAAATTACAAACCTTGTGAATGTAAGAAGTCATAAGGTGCACGAATAGTGCTTTTTTTCTTCTTGTTTTTTTCGCTTTTTACTTAATGACTATGATATTGTGAATTAGAACCTTGCTCTTGCATGTGGCAAAGGTTTATCTAAGCATTTGTGCTCATATCATATGAAATTATTTATGTTCATATTTAAGTAATCTGCCTAGGAAAAATGATCTCCAGTTAAAAGAGAGTTCTGTGCTCATATAGTATAATTTCTCATCTACGTTAGCAATTGGATTATACAAGAGGTGCTCTCCTTGTTGGGCTTGCTACATATTAATTTGAACTGGGTCATTTGCACGATTGGCCTTCAATGGCACTGGTCTTTAATTTTTGGCCTCAAATTGGTGGTCTTTAATTTTTGGCGCCTTTTAATACGTGAGGTTTGGGGTTCGGCCGAACTCGGTCAACATTAGCAATTGGATTATACAAGAGGTGCTCTCCTTTTGGGCTTGCTACATATTAATTTGAACTGGGTCGTTTACATGATTGGCCTTGTCCCTCAAATTGGTGGTTTTTAATTTTTGTCTTTCGCCTAATACCATGAGGTTTGGGGTTCGAACCCAGGCTCAGTCAACATTAACAATTGGATTATACAAGAGGTGCTCTCCTTGTTGGGCTTCTTTACATATTAATTTGAACTGGGTCATTTGCGCGATTGGCCTTCAATGGCACTTGTCTTTAATTTTCGTCCCTCAAATTGGTGGTCTTTAATTTTTGTCCTTCGCCTAATACCATGAGGTTTGGGGTTCGAACCTAGGCTCAGTCAACATTAGCAATTGGATTATACAAGAGTTGCTCTCCTTGATGGGCTTGCTACATATTAATTTGAACTGGGTCATTTGCACGATTGGCCTTCAACGGCATTGGTCTTTAATTTTTGCCCTTCGCCTAATACCATGAGGTTTGGGGTTCGAACCCAGGCTCAGTTAAAAAAAAAAATCGCAAGGCAGAGTTTCGTAACAAAGTTAAGCCTATTCGGGCCAAAGTTAGGCCTCAGGCATGCGAATCCAAACTTCTGCCTTGCGAAATTCCTTTTTTTTTTTTATTGAGCTGGGGTTCGAACCCAGAACCTCGGGGTATTAGGTGAAGAACAAAAATTAAAGACCACCAATTTGAGGAACAAAAATTAAAGACCAGCGCCTTTGAAGGACAATCCACACAAAAAAATATTTGAACTTATCCATGGCCCATTACTAACATAAGGGCGGAGTTGCTGAATTGGGATCCATCAATTAGATATTACTAATGCAATTATAGAGTTAACAATAGATATAACTCTATCTAACAGAGCTACGGTATACCATATGGAAACTGCTTGTAGTGACCATATGGCGCTTTTTATCTCTTTAGGCATAAGCATTATCCGGTATTCACCAGTAAAGTTTCGCTTTGAAAATTCTTGGCTTCGGGAAAGTGATGTTAAGGAAGCAGTGGAGGAAGGTTGGAACCAGGGGAAAGGACAACATATTACCTCTCAGATTGAACATTGTGGGAGTTTTCTACAATCCTGGGGTCATAACAAAAAGCAACAGTTCCAATCAAAGATGAGGCGATGTAAGGCACAGATGGAGAGATTCAAAGGCAGTAAAGATCCGAGTCATATTGCTCTCTATAATAGCGCCAAAGATGCTTATGAAATCCTTTTGAGACAACAGGAAAATTACTGGAAACAAAGAGCCAAACAATTTTGGCTCCGGAATGGCGATAGAAATACCCGCTATTTTCATCGTATGGCATCTGCACAACTGAAAGATGAGTCCGGAAGCTGGCTTAACTAGGAGAATGGATTGAGTGATCTTATTGTGGACTACTACAACAATCTGTTCAAGGCACAACAAGGTCCGATTAGCACCATTATTGACATTGTTGAGAAGAAAGTGTCTGATGAAATCAATGAGGACTTACAACGTCCTTTTACAACTAAGGATGTCAAACTGGTAGTCTTTAGCATGCATCCGGATAAAGCTCCCGGACCGGATGGATTAAATCCAGCCTTCTTCAGATATTTTTGGAGTACTGTTGGAGACGATATTTCTAAGGCCATCATGGAATGCTTGAATGAAAATTCACTGGCACCAGGAAGTGATAGAACTAATATTGTGTTAATACGAAAAAAAAAAACAACTTGAATTTGTTTCAGATCTACGGCCTATCTTTCTTTGTAATGTTGTTGATAGAATCACTTGCAAAGTCTTGGCGAACCGAATGAAACAATGTATGAATCTCATAATCTCTGAGGCTGAAAGCGTATTCATTCCAGGACGATACATAATGGATAATGCAATGATTTCTTTTGAAGCTATGCATTATCTAAAGAGGAAAACACAAGGAAAAGTTGACTATGCGGCGCTTAAGACGGACATGAGTAAAGCTTATAACCGCATCGAATGGGGTTTTCTACAGGCAATGATGGTGAAGATGGGATTTTGTATGGGTTGGGTGAATAAAGTTATGAAGATGGTAACCAAGGTTAATTATCAATTTAGTCATGGTGGTAAGCAATTCAGAAATATTGTTCCAACAAGAGGTTTGAGGCAAGGTGATCCCATGTCGCCTTGTTTATTTCTGATAGTCGCAGAGGGTTTGTCAGCGTTATTGAATAGAATGTCTATTCAGGGCCAAATTCATGGTGTTAAAATTTGTACTAAAGTGCCATCTATTTCACACCTATTTTTTTACGGATGACGCTTTATATTTTTTTAAAGTAGCGAAGGAGGAGGCGACAACTATGAAACGATTTGCTTGGAAATTTATCAGGAAGCCTCTGGTCAACGGGTAAATTTCCAAAAGTCTGATATTTATTTCAGTCCCAACACCAATGAAGGTGTGAAAAACGAGATTGCGGATATTCTTCATGTTAAAGAGGTGAACACTCCTGGAAAGTATCTTGGCTTGCCAACAGTGGTTGGAAGAAGCAAAAAATCAGTCTTTGCTTATATTCAAGATAGAGTAACCTCAAAAATGAATAGTTGGAAGTGTACTACTCTCTCCCGAGCGGGCCAAGAAGTCTTGCTCAAAACTGTAGTTCAAGCAATTCCAACTTATTTGATGAATATGCTCTTGATTCCCAGTAACATATGTACACCTATTGAACGAGCCATGAATAGATTTTTGTGGAAATCGGGAACAGGGGAAAAAAGTGGAATTAGGTGGATATCTTCGCAGAAAGTGTGTGCTCGTAAGGAAGATGGGGGGCTAGGATTTCGAGAGCTTCAGCGCTTTAATCTCGCAATGCTCGCAAAAACAGGATCGAATCTTTTGACTAGACCTGAGGCTCTCGTGAGTAAGGTTTTTCAAGTTCGGTACTACTTTAAATCTCCACGCGGGGTTAGGTTCCAATCCTAGTTTTGTATGGCGAAGTTTGTGTGAAGGGAAACAAATTCTTAACCAAGGATGTCTTTGACGTATTGGTGATGGGAAGACAACAAGGGTCTATATTGACCCATGGCTGCCTAAAGATGAGTCAAGTTATGTTGAAAGCTTTAGTTTTCTTGGGAGCGACAGTTCTTGGTAGCCGATCTGATGAAATAAGATGTACGAGAATGGAACTGGGATTTGCTGCATACCCTCTTTAATGCCTCCGAGATAGAGGCAGTTAGACAAATTCCCTTGACTATTAGGCCCCGAGGAGATACATGGATGTGGAAATGGGATAGCAAAGGATTATACTCTGTGAAAAGTGGATATCATCTCCTTTATAATCAAAATATTGCACCGAACCAGCAGCACCAACAACTTTGGATGTTTGTTTGGAGCCTCTCATTACCTCCTAAGTGCTTAACTTTATTTGGAGAGCATTGAGAAATATTTTACCTGCATGTGAGAGCCTTTCGAAGAAGAAATGTGTAGCTAGTTCAATATGCCCTCGATGTTTGTGAGCACCAGAGACCGTAAAACATTGCTTGGTAGAATGTCATTTTGCAAAGCAATGTTTTATTCAATCAAATATTGGTTGGCATGGTTTAACAGGAAACGTTATGGAGTGGTTCGAGGAGCAGTGAATGAGGAATGATAAAACAAGAATGGACGAAGCAGTCATGATTTTGTGGAGCTTGTGGGAAGCGAGAAATAATCTATCTTTGGAATAATAAGCAAAGTGTGCCTACTGCTACTTTGTACCATGCGAAGAAGGAGCTGGAGGAATGGAGAAATTCCAATTTGAGAGACGAGACGGCTGCTGCTACAGTGAATACTATGACTACTAAATGGGAATTGCCTCCACTTTCTACAATCAAATGTAATACAGATGCCTCTTATGATATCCATACAGGTTTGGCGGGGGTAGGCATGGTGTTACGTGATCACTTGGGTCAACTCATCGCTGAAAAACAATTTTCCTCGGCCGTGTTGCTAGCCCTTTATTGGCCGAGATCATAGGAGTGCGTGAGGCTCTTACGTGGTTAAAGGAGCGATTCAGTACAACGAGGCTTATTGTGGAAACTGATAATCTACTTGTGAGGCAAGCTCTGGAAGGAGATTTGGCGAACTACTCTTATTTTGATGCTTTAGTTTTTTATTGTAAAACTCTTCTCAAAGAGTTACCGTTTTTCTCTTTGTCGTCTGTTAAGAAATCAGCGAATCAGGTTGCTCATTGTCTTGCTAGAGCATCTGCTTCTATGTCTGGTTCGATGGAGTGGAATACTTTCCCTCCGTCGCTCATTACTGATGTACTTGCGTTTAATTTGAATAATACATAATGAAAACACGTTTTTAAAAAAAAAAAAAAAATACCTTATGATAAACGGGAATTTTCATAATAAATTGGGAGCACCAAGTATTACTAATTACCACGAATTTAAAGCGCGACAGACCATTAATCTAAGTGATCGTCTGGATGCTTTGGAGCTGTCTTTCCTCGTTATGAGTTCTGACGAGTTACCTTCGAATATAAAGCAGTTTGAAATATTCATGTAACTGAATAAACATTGGTCATTACATTTCTCTAGGAACAGTAACACATGTTGCGGGGATAGCTCAGTTGGGAGAGCGTCAGACTGAAGATCTGAAGGTCACGTGTTCGATCCACGTTCACCGCAATTTTATTTTTTAAAATTTTCTGTCTGCAAACTCACACATTTTAACTGGAATGTATATTTTGCCATACGAATTAGTACCATTTAATAAATAAAGAGAGAGAGAGATGTAAATTGAACTGGAGTCGTAGTACTAGCAAATTATATTAAAAAACATTAATAAATTTAGAAAAATAAAAAAGATGATTAAGAAATTCATAGAAAATAAACTTTAACATAATTTTACAAGAATAAATAATGCAATGATATAAAAACTATTATGAGATGCAAATCAACTCTAACATCTTAACTTTCAAACACTAAAAATCACAATTTTTTAATATATATTACTATCATACTATGCAATTTACCTCTCTAAAAGAAGATAATCAATAAACTTTATCAGTATTATAATTAAAATTAACATCACTCCTTCATTAATAAAAAAAAATACTTTCAAATAGCAAAATAATAAAATATGATAATTTTGAGACATAGGACAAAAACATGAAGACTAATGACAAGTGAAGATGTAAAGCTCAGCATGTATTTTTAAAGAAATGTTAAGTGATATTCACCCTCACGGCGTTTCTAAAGAGTGAATATGCAATACTACGTCTCGTTATTTGGGTTATTTTCAATCTTCTTATTTCTATAGATGAAAAAGACTAACAAGCATCATTTATTTATTAAAGAACTAGTATTTGGACACGTGCATTGCACATGTTTTCCATGCTAATTAATATAAAACATTTAGAATGATAATAGAGATAATTTTAGACTATTAAGCGATGGTGAAATTTGAAGGGCAAAATTACAAGCTCAAACTGATGAATAGTGAGCACATTAGATAGATATTTGTTGCCACTGCAAAACAAGATTTATGAAAATTTCTATTCAGAAGTTGCAAAAATATCCTTCATTCTCGGGGAGAAAGGAAAGTTTCTTTAGTGGTATTCTACTTCGATCAACACTGTTATAGTTTGTAGTTGTACACAATCAACTGAATTGATTTGACCTTTTTCTATTGTAGTTTATCTGTGTAGTTGATATAAGAGTATTAGTTGAATTGTAAGAATTATAATTGTATTACAAAACATAACACGAGAATTTTGTGTTAGATGTTGGTTTAATGTTTTAGTGTGGTTTAATGTTTTAGTGCTTCATGAAAAGCTAAAACTCCGTCATATTACATAAATTGATATATTTTAGTTTCCAAAGTTAATTATTAATAACCATTAAAGAAATTGACCAACAAAAAGACATGAGAATAAATAATATTACAATATGTTTGTGTTGTGTAACATTAAATTCAAAGAAGAAAATTACAAGCTTACATTGAGGAAGAATAATTTAGGTTGGCATGCAAAATAAAGGCCGATGAAGAATCCGAGACACCAATATAAACAGACAATGATATTGTCATAATAATTGAATGATATTTTTATAAATATAATCGACACAACATGGATAAAACTTTTTATTTGTATGCAAAATTAATCAATAAAATGGAAAAAAAATGGAGCATGACTACTTGCTCGACATTTTCTTAACTCACATATTTAAAGTTATCAATATACACCTTTCACTTCTTAAAATAAACATCTACTGTATTATATATTTTAAACTATATTAAACAATCTATATAGAAAAGAATTTAACATAGCTTTTAGTACTGCAAAATTCAGCAGAACATTTAGTTTCCAATATATTTTTATAACACCTTTTTTGTATTATGGCACCTATTTTTGTAACCTCTCAGTAATAGTTGAGTAATATAACATGAAACTAGCTACGTATCGACTCCAAAAGGCGATTTTAAGTCAGCCGATCACTGCACCCACTACTCGTTCATGATGATGGGTGCCTTCAAATAACAACTATCCATGCAGTTCAAGCCAAAGGCAGTTAGTGCAGACAAAATTATCTGCTCCTGCTCGACTCAATTAAGACTTCATATCACAATTCAGGGTAAAAAATTAGATCCTCATTTGTCTATCTCTAGTGACCGTAGAGGCACTTTTGAGCCAATGGTGCAGAATTTATCCATCCTAACTGCATAGGAAAAAAAATAGAATCAGTTAATCAGAAGGTAAAAAGAAAAGATGTGTATCCCACAGTCAAATATTTATAGATATTTAGTAGATTTCTTAATACTTATATACAGGGTCCGGTGAAAAGCTCTAGGTTCACATGAATCCATAGACAACACTCTAGATCAGTCCTGAAGAAGAACAGTTTCTTTGTTGAGTCAGAATTTTGCAATAATATATCATGGCAGAATTTATCCACTCTCACTCAAAAGACCTCTGGCAGTAGCACAAACCAAAATGTAAGGCATTTTAAGCCAGAAGTCTTTGAGGGAGAGTGAAAAAAGACTGCCCTGTGAAGAGCTCTTCTTGTTGTGAAACAAGATACTTACTTGTTGGCTCTCCCCGCCAGTTCTTCTTTCTCAGCATGCATGCTTTCTACTTTTTAACCTTAAATTCATACTATAAACATGTAGGAGAGAAACCCTTGAGGGAGAGGCAACAATAAGGCCCCTGAAAAATTCATTTATTATATGAGCCAATTAAAGGTGTTTTGATTGGCAAACTGAATGATTTAGAAGAGAAGTAGAGCTGCCTATTTATAGGCAAATTAAATAAAATTACAAGCAAAAATAGAAGTTTGTGGGGCCTTCATATCTTGGCTCTTGATATGAGTGGCAAAACCAGATTTTTTTTATTCTTAACAGAGTCCCATTAGAGTAGACTATATATAATCTTTGTCACTTAGAGGTAGAAGTCAACCCTCGTGATTAAAGAATAACAGCATCTCATCCTCTTTCACTATTTTATCATATTTTGGACCTATTGCCTGACGAATAATTCTTGCTTTTGATAGTTTTCTATGTTCTTTATCTTAATAGATAACGAAGATGGAAGTTGATATCTAAAATTCTCAACACAATATTCGAATACTAGTACAATTATAGCGAAACCTCAAGATTATTGATAACAGCACGAGAGCTAAAGGACAAATAGTGAACGGTGGCTTCACAATTTAATGGTATCATTTCCATGCAGAAAAAACGAATCCCGCCATTTTACATGAACTCATTTATATGTCCATATTCTTATTTAAGCATCTAGACGACTACCGAGGGGTGTGATGGAATGGACAGAATTCCTCCACTCAGGTCTAGGGTTCGTAGCTTGGGAATGGAGAAACTCCACATAGGGAATTGACCCCAAGCGGCGAGAGAGGTCTTGAGTTTGACCCACAAAATAGAGAAACTCCAAAATAGAGAGTGCTTTTAACCCTATGCAGCACGAATCGGCCGTTTTAGTTGGTCACTCAGTCCTGAATGGTTATACCAAAAAAAAGTATTCAATAATCAATATAGGATTGTGTATTACTGTGTTTTTTGGCTAATTTTTGCTGTAGCGTATATGTTAAACTTTTCCATAAAATATCCAAATATACATACCCTTTCAAGAAGGGTACATCAAGACAAATGAAGAATCTATGGATTTCCTTTAACTTTAACCAAACCAGTCATTACGCCGCGTCCCCTGAATTGGTACAGCTGAAAATTAACTGATCTAATTTTAAATCAACAGATAGTGCAGATGGTGGCATGAACTTTAATAAAATAGGATAACAAAGATTCTTTTCTAGGCAAAGTTGGACATTACATGGAAATATTGCTCGTTTCTTTCGGAAGGCCTATGCAGTGTTTACACAAAATCAATGAATGTAAACATATGTCTTGCACGTACACTTTTTAATACTTAATCATGATTAAGTGATATGCATTTTCATTTTGATTTGTTGATTCTTAAAGTTAATTGTTTATTTAGGTGTAAATACCCGTTGCAGGTAAGTATTTGCCCATAGCTCGACGTGGATCACCTTATCTACATGAATCTTGCTTTAGTACAAACATGCAACTTTTTAAATAATTGTACGATAATCACTGTTAAAGATAAAATAAATGACAAAGTAAATGATCTTTTTTGTTCGGAACCCAAAAACAAAATATGAGGTCCCCATATTCCCACAAACAACTAGGCTCCTAGGTTGTTGAAAAATGGCTCTTAATTATAATGACACATGTTAACTGTGATAATAAAGAATGATTCAATAGGAGATATGGTTTTGCTTTTTGATCAAAGCAATACATGGGTCATGGGTGGCAGATAATATTCATGATAAGACAATGGCTGTAGCAGTTTGGACATGACTGGTGAAGCTGCTCAAGAATACAATGGACTAGAAACATTGGTAGTGACTAGTGACCAACAACATCGGTAATCTACATAATCTGATTAAATATTTATTAGCGTTAGAAATATAAGAAAGATATATCAAGCTATTTTCTGGAAGTATAGTTAAAGAGTACAGAACAAACCGTGCAGTACTGACTTTGTCATTCTCTTAGGTAGATATATATAACTAATTCCTAATTATAACAGATAACTAGTTAATTAGGAATATAAGAAAGATATATCAAGCTGTTTTCTGGAAGTATAGTTAAAGAGTACAGAACAAACCGTGCAGTACTGAATTTGTCATTCTCTTAGGTAGATATATATAACTAATTCCTAATTATATAATTGGCCCGCGCTTCGCTCGGTTAGACGTTTCATTTTGTAACTTAATTGATGTAAAAAGATAAGAAAAAGGTTTTAATGCAAAAGTAGAAGTATTTAATCTTAGACAAACATTAATAAGATGAAAAATTAAATGTATAAGGAAAGAATACATATGCCAAAAAAAACAAAAAACAAATTCAAATATAAAATTTCCTATTGGGAAGGGAAGCTGACTCTTATTTCATGGAGAGAAAAGTTATGTAATATAAGTATTCTCGATCTTCTTTCTTGTTTAAACGCTATTAAGAAATATAGCTATCAATCTTGTAATAAGATTATGCAAACGAAGCAACTAAACTCTCCTTACCTAATATCTTTAGAAGATCATGAGTTTATTAACGCATGAACGGATAATTAGTAACATGAACAAACCATTTATATATTTTTCATACTAAAAGTCTATATTTAAACTCAAGTTTCTATTTTATTTTCACTTTGTAAAATAGTAATAGAAGAGGTAAACCAAAATATCTTGATGTATTTAATTTAGTTAACCTTCTAAGGTCAAAGAGGCCTTCTTGTTCTTCACTAATCGTCAAGCTCTTGGCCATGTTCGCGCACAATCCGAGCGATTTCTCTTCTATTGTCATTAATCATTGAATCATTCTCTTTTGAAGCATAGGTGTATGGAGGAAGAAAATCTGATATGTAAAACCTTGACCCGTCCTTGTCTCTTGCACTGTATTATTTGACGGGTTAGCTAGTATACATGTTGATCTCTAAGCCAACAAAAAAAAAGGGTTCTTTTAGCTAATTATAGGTGCTGTAATAGCAAAGGTGAAGTTGTTATATTGTAAATTTTAATGTTAGAAATAAATAAATTATTACAAAGAAATCAAAATAAGATCGGTAGACGTAATATTATGAATCACATGAAAGTTTAGTGTTATGAAATAAAACATGGAAGGAGATTTTCGAAATTATCCTTAATAGTATATAGAATATTACAAAACGGCATCATAACATTTCCTCAAGTATCTAGAAAAATAAATTTGTTTAGTAAACAACAAAAAATTAAATATCTTAACAGATGGCATATACAGTTGGTAGAATTTGAAGGAACAATATCACAAAAGACATCACAACATTTCCTCAACAACATAGTGATATCAATTTAAGAATTTCAGAAATTTAATTTATGAAACCATATTTTTCAAATGCTGTAATCGTAAAATAACCAAACAATAAGTTGTGTAAAAAGTAGAATACCTTTAAGCTTTTCCCCATAAAACAATGTGAGCATACAAGTTTAAAACATTACCATAAATGTACTTTGCGAGACTTAAATTTTCAAAAACTAAAAAAAGGCAAATCAAACCATAACTTTAACCGAAATAGAAAAAAAGTGATCACGATGACACAATAAAAAATCAAAAGCAACTGTCAAAAGATTTCAAAGTATTTTTTTTCATATAAATCAAATTACAAACAAAAATTAACAAAAGCTTGTTGATATTTCTAAACATCCAAAAGATAACAAATCAACAAAAATGCACAAATCTTAGTACCTAATCAATGAAGGAGTTTTTAAAAAGTTGCTTGGTATTTTGGTAAATGATGGATAATTAATTAATGTAAGTAAACTCTGACAATGACGCAGCAAAATTGTAGTGAATAAAGTAACATCGATGAAACATTTTTCTCCAAAATCAAAGAAAACTTTAAAATATTTCTAAAAGATAATCAAATATTCATCAATTATTCTCCATAACAATGTTTCATATTCCAAAACTAAGAAAATCATCATACATCATATCGTCAAATTTCGTAAATTTAAAAAATAACATTATTAGATATTTTAGTTTATTAGAAAAGATTATTAATCTCAAAGGGAAAAATGGATTATTCCTGAAGAAATTTTTAAACTTTGAATTTCGTAAGATTTTCTTTTTTATAACCTAGATAATTTTTCACACCAATTTGACATAACGAAACGGGGTTATACACTGACATGGGTAAGAAAGAGTGAGATGAACGTGAAAATTTATTAAGGATCTAGAATGTTGTGACTTCTATATAATATTGTAACTAACCTTTATGTACTTTTGCTCTATGCTTCGGCATCTTATTCATATCAATCTCCGGCTTCCCGCTATAGCTACAAATTTTGCGGTTTCTGTCACTATTAACATAACTAACTATAAAATATACATCAACGTTTTGTATATATATGTAAGAACGTTAATGCTTGTCGGTGAAAAATGTTTAAGTAGATGGAGGAGCTATTCTGGCTTCGAATGAATGACCAATGAAGCATCCGTACGTAGTGAAGATGGTTTGGGATTCCCTCCGGTACTTAAGTGTCAAGTAATTTTCGAATTTCCGACACACCTTTTGATTTGATGGGGAGGAGAAAGTTGGTCTTATTAGGAAAAGTGAATTAATATGGAACTGTGACTGGAATTTTCAATGCAAAAAGATGTTAACCACAACCATTGCTGCTGGCAACGGTGGGTATCGTTTGGTGAAGAGTCGCAATGGTTCGACCTTTATTTTGAAGGGAACAATTGATAATTAATAGGAAAATGGGAGAAAAAGGTCAAAAAAACAAAATAAAGGAAAATAGATAAATACCAATTCTGATCTGTGAGAGCACCACGTCAACGGACCTATATCCTGCAATTATATAGATATATAGATTTTCATGCTATTCAAAATATATAAAAAATGAAAAGGACAGAATGAATAGAAAAAAAGTAAAAAAAAAAAAAAAATCAACAAGGGAAGAAGACATACCTGTAAACAATTATTAAAGACTTACCTTTTATACGCCTAATTGTCAAAATACCGTGTGAGATTCAGTTTACCTTCAAGATACTAACTAAATATAAATTTGGATTAGTTTTCTAGAGTATGTATCTCTAAATTAAAGATGAAAAAAGAACAAGAAATTATGGTAGCACAAAAGCAGAAGGTGAAAAGATAATACAATTACTTAAAAAAATATATATGAAAATTCACAAAGATGAAGATTTGAATGTAAAAACTCAATTACAATTACATACCTGATGAATCTCTTGTAACTATGATAATTTGTATATTTCTGAATAAAAGAAGAAGATGAATAATCAAGAAAAAATTAAGAGATTAGAGACAACTGAATTACTTAGGATTCTTACTGGCACATATCCACATAGATATATTAGCCATTTCTTGTTGTTTCTGCTGTCCAAATCACTCCTTACATTGAGATTTTGAATTGCAAAACAACTATGAACTTATCTTTATGACCACAATTTCTCGGTGGGCTCACATTTAATAGTATCTAATATATTAACTCACTTGAATAGCATTAACTTTTACACTCTAAAAAGTTACTGTTACACTTCTAAAATGCATGCAGAATTTTTTTTATCAAAAATTATCAAATAAAGGACAAACCAAAAGTTGCTTTGGACCGTTTTACAGGAAGGCAAAGGGATTCTCCCACGTTCCATTTTACTTTTTCTTTTTGTGGTTATTTTTATTAAAGACTAAAATAACTACAAGCAATAACTTACCATTTAACACAGATGATAATGTGCCATAAATGACGGATGATAGAACAATTCTTTGCGGTCATACGGTTTAATATAATAAATGATAATAATAATTAGATATTTTATTACATTTTAATTTACTGCAGGGGTAAAATCGTAAGCCAACTTTGAAGGTAGGAGCTTCCCACTTTTAGTATAATACGATGATGATTAAGGGTCAACAATATTAATTAACGAGTTTGACACATAATTTGTGTAAAAACTATTAGGCAAGCCCCAAGCGTTGGCCATTAGGCGTGCTTAGGACGTACGGCGCTCAGGACGTAAGCCTCACAGAACTAAGCCCTACACATGAGCCTCGAGTCGTTTTGCCAATACCACACCTAGAGTCGAACCAGAAAATGCCTTTTAAAACACTGTTACTAGCTGCTATCCACTCGTTCTGGAAATTAATGTTTTCCTCACTATTTCTAATTTCATATGCCACAAAAAAAGTCATTTACATGTTCATCTTTCACGGTGCAATCTTTTCTTGGGTTGCACACGGCTTGGTTAGATGTACTCCCAAATTTTCCTTCCATATTTTTTATCGCAATGCATTCAGAGCTACTCATCCAAAATTGGACTTATGTATGTATCCAACTTCAATCACCTTAATTATCTATTGTTACAAAATATAATACTCCCTCTGTTTCATAATAAGTGTCACCTTAGAAAACCAAGATATAAATTAACTAATTTTTTCCAACTCTACCCTTAGACAAGTTAAAGTAACATCTAAATGATGATCGGAAAAGTCACATAGTAATTAACTTTCTATTGTTAAATTCCCAATGTCAAAAGAATCACTCCCTCCGTCTCATATTACTTGACCACATTACTAAAAATATATGTCCCAAAGTATTTATTCATTTACAAAACTAAGATAAAATTAATTAAATCTTAAATGTTCTTAAAAATAATCAATATATTTATTGGAAAGAGATAGAAATAAAGGAGTAAAATACATCTTTTATTTATGACTCTTAAGAGACATACAAAAGGAAAAATGACCAAGTAATATGAGACGAAAGGAGTACTACTCATGCATATTATAATCAAGAAGAAAAAATAATTTATTTTTATTATATAGGAATAATTTAGTAAACTTCACATTACATGATTGATTTCTTTATGAAACGGAGGGAGTACATACTCTAAACTCACATAAGCTCAAAAGCCTAAAGCAACTACAAAAATGGAACGAACTCTCAATTCTTTACGGCAATCGATAGAACTAACGCATATGTCTTCCTTCATACCGCTTCAACAGCAGTACAATGTACACTTGGAAAATTTTCCAATAAATCAGCAGTAAGCATAGATGCCTTCGGCCGTGGCAATCGGCTTGAATATTCGTAAACGGATACTGGAGATTTAGCGGTCATACGTTGGAATGTTTTAAGCCACTTAGCTTGCATGTATTTTTGTTTCCTCCATGGCGCTATATGTATTTTCTTCTCCTTCATGCACTTCTTTGCAGCATTGCACAATATCTGTATTACTGACAATAATCTCTCTACTTTCCCAACAAACACTTCTGGCAGGCATTTGACCAGTCGATTGTATTCTTCGCTTGCTTTCGCTAATTCGAACTCCCCTCGAAAATTTAATTCAATAATTACCCTCACTTCTCCCTTTTTAGTGCTCGAATTGTCCACCACGTCTATGAATGCGTGTTCACCTGTGACATAGTATAAGAACAAGTGTTAGTTTAGAAATATTAGATAGTAAAAGAATATGCCAGAATTGGGTCAACAGTTTCATGGATCCGTGGCTTCGCAGAAATGACCATGATTTGATTTGTTGATAAGGAAAATATGATAGATATAACCCCCCCCCCCCCCCCCCAAAAAAAAGTCTTCATTGTTATATACAATCGGATAAATATCTCAAAAGGTCATTAAATTTTGAAAATTATGTAGAAAGTCATCAACTTTGCTACATATCAATAAAATCACTCAACTTTTACCTATTATCTTCATAAAATCACTCCACTACATACATATGTCATAAAAAATAAAAAATAAAAACTGACATGACAATATTAATTAATTATTTTATACCATATAGACATGGGCCACATAATAAAATAAAATAAATTCATAACTATAAACCCACACCCACTCACCAACCCTTCATCCAAAACCCATTTTTCCCTTATCTATACCTTCTTCTCACTGTTTCTTTAAAATTAGGTTGGATCAAAATAATTACTTAGTCAATATAATTTAGAGAGTAAATCAAAATGATTATGATTTACACATATCTTATTACCTCAAAAATGAACAAGTTCCTTAATTCTTTATACAAAACCATCTCAAAGCATGCATAAAAGCCACACAGAGATACACATAGTATTACTAAGCAATCATAAATATTAAAATAAATTGTTTATATAACAAATACACATATAACAATAACCATGCAAAATTGTAGAGTCAGAGCCCTGACAACTAATATATCCTCAATGCCGATCTTGTTAACAACTTTCAAATAGTTCTCAAAACGCAGCTCTAAGGCATTTGAGTTTTCAGAAAAAGATACATCCAAATTCTGAAATGAGAAAGATCAAAAGAATACTTAATATTAAATATATGCTTTAGTACTACAAAATGCTTAATCATTAAAATAAGTTATTGGCAGAAAGAACAAAATAAGATGTCGACGAAAACTCTAATTTTAACTCCGAAATAGTGGGTGTGGGTATAAAGATATGTATTTATTTTATTTTATTATGGGACTCATGTCTACAGAGATTTTTTTGAATATCAAAATGATTTTATGAGATAATAATTTAAACAGTGTTTTTATTGATATGTAGCAAAATTTAATGATTTTACTATAAAATTTTTCAAAGTTCAAAAGCCTTTTGAGATATTTACCCGATACAATCAGGTCACGCTAGGCCTAGTCCCCAGCCATAAACAAACAATTATACGTTTGTTGGAAAGGGATATATTGGTTTTGTGTATTCAGTTGACAATAACATTTTATATTCTTTTATAGCTTTCGAAGAAAAGATCAAGTAACAGAAGATTTTTTTAGATATTATCTGGAAAGAGATTTAGCGTGTGAGTGTGTGTTAGAAGAATTAATGGTGGGAAGCTGGCTTTTCATATACATTTAAGGTTGTCACGATATACATATTTAAAACATATATTTTTCGTTTACTTAATCTTTCTCCAAGTGACACACAAAAACGTCTATGTCAATATTATAATATTATAAAGATCACTATTGTAATAACCTGAGGGAATATCTGGTGAGCTCTTCCACTTGGACTTGCAAATTGCAGAGTTGAAACCTGCATTTTGTAGGCGACTACACACCTTTTTCATCAGACAATTTCGGCAACTAATATTGTTGACCATTTTCCAGCTGCAATTACAGCAGTCATTTTCTGATGCTTCTTTCACTGTTTCTTTAGTAATGCTTCGGATCTGTGATTCTAATGTTGTTGTCCGGCATAATACAGCCTGCAACAAGAACACCGAAATAAGACATGAGTTAGTAATGAAGAGAGAAGAAAATCAAGGCTATGAGACATTACAGAGAGACCGCTAAATTGGGAAATTAAATAGAACCTTTAAGATTCTAATTATTTCGCTTGTGAAATCTTAATTGCTTTGGATTTATGACATTTGTTTGAATACCACCATCGCTTAACTATAATTAATTAATGTATATATTCACTTCATTAAATCACTTAATTATGATAAATTGCATTTATTTGGTGTAAACATCAAAATGCAGGTAAATTTTTACCCTGAAACTACCTTTTTCCCTCTCTGTTATTAAGTTTTTAGAACACTCCGCTTACTTGAAGTCTAGAAAATTCTACCTTCCTAATTTAGCACTAAATGGTTTTAAAATTTCTAAAGTAGTTCCTTACTATTGATTTTAAAATATATAATATACTGTTGAGAATGTAATTAAAAAAAAAAAAAAAAAAATCACGGACAAAAAGAATCAGCTTGCATAGACTTGAACCTATACGTACTCTGAAAAAGATACAAAAGGAACCTTTAAAACTCGAATTATCTTTTTTTCCCTTTTCTGTATTTACTTTTCAAAGAATTCTCACCATATGGAGGACCGGAAATTCTTCCCTTCTACAATATAATGAATAGTGAGAACTTAATTTTGACTTTAAAAGAGTTCGTAAAAAGGAAGAAAAATTAAATTAAGAAGCAAACAAAAGAAAAGAGAGAAGGCAAAGTCATTATGCATTTCTATTTTTTCATGAGAAAAATGAAGAAAGAAGAGAGGGAGTTGAAACTTACTTGCAAAAGCTGATGTTGAGTTTCCCAGAACTGATTGTCTTCAACATTTTCAGTACTATTATCTTTCTCCTCATTTTCATCTTCAACATAAACGTCATCACTGACACTTTCTAGTGACGAACCTTGACCATCCTCGTCAAGAAAACTAAAAACAGTGTCAGAAATATTAATAGCATAGTCACCGGAAAAATCAGTTTCCCGGTTGTCACACGTTAAAATCCGCTGAATTAGAGGTCTTCTAGCCATTAGTCCGACCGTGGCGTCTAAATTCTTTAATGGGATGTTGAAAATAAAGCTCACTAAAAGGCTCTCTAAAATATTTGTGTTATGACCACTCTCAAGAACTGCCTTAATATATCTCGACCATGCCCAAAAATAAGTGGGACCATAAATCTGACGTGGACTGAGGAAGGTTCATGAACATGAGCAGTGGAGCCCACATCCTATGGTATTTTCATTATACCACATTGTGGTACATCTTATGGTAGCATTTTGATATTAAGGCCCCGTTTGGATATGGTTTGAAATTATGATTTGAAATCATGTTTGGACATGCAATTTGAATATTTTAAGGGGTATTTTCTCTTATAGACATAAAAATCTCAAAAGTTGTGAAAACTATCAAAACATTCTCAATTCTTATATAATCTAACCAAATGAGCAAGTCATAATTCATAACAAAATTAATACGCTAATTCATAACAACAGGCTCAAAATTACTATTAGAAGACCTTTCTAAAAATACAACATCAATTGATCAAATTTTAGTTTAATAAATAAAATTGGTAGACATATATAAATTAAAAGGTTCGTAGACATAAATAAAATTTGGTGGAAGTTAATGAGATTGGTAAATGATTGATGGGGGTAATTGTTAAAAATATCTACCAACTTATGGGTTTTTTTTTTTACAAAATATAAACTTACGGATTAAATTTTATATTTAAAAAAAATGAAATCATGTTTCAAACCCCAAATCATGCCTTTATGGATGATTTGGGGTTTGAAACCATAGTTTCAAACCATGACTGAAAACGCATGTCCAAACGCTGGTTTGAAAATTGATGGCCAAACGCCTACTAAGTTGGCGTTTGAACATGCGATTTGAAATCATGGTTTGAAATCATGAGATGAAATCGGCGTTTGGCCATGCATTTCATCTCATTATTTCAAACCAAGGTTTGAAATCTCAAATCATCCAAAAAGACATAATTTGAGGTTTCAAATCATGTTTTCAAAATTTTTAAATATAAAATTTGACCTATAAGTTTATATTTAAAAAAAAAAAAAGACCCATAAGTTGATAGATATTTTTAACAATTTCTCTCACTAATCATTTACCAACTTTTATTTATATCTATCATGTGGGAGGATTATATTAAAAAGTAGTTACATTACTATTCATATTAATTTTTCTTTTTTATTGAACTAAAGTTTGATCAATGATGTTGCATTTCTTAGAAAGGCTTTCTAGTAGCGTATTAATTTTGTTATGAACTATGACTTGCTCATTGGTAAGATTGTATAAGAATTGAGAATATTTTGATAGTTTTCCAACTTGTAGGGTTTTTATATCTATAAGAAAAAATACAACTTAAGAAATTCAAATGGCATGTTCAAACATGATTTCATCTTATGATTTCAAACCATGTCCAAACGGCTCCTAAAAAAAAGTGATATTTAAAATAATATTTTTTGAAATTTGAAAAAAGGTATTTGAAAATTGAAGCTATCTTTGAATATGTAATTCAATTTTCTTTTTAAGAAGGTAATTTTGGTGAATTGGAGAAAAGTTCACTTGAATTGGTCAAAATCACTAATTAAAACTTAAAATTCGTCTTTGAATTTTCTTTAAAAATTAGCCCGACATAAGCAAACGCCTTTTTTTTTTTCTTAAAAAAATATCCAAACCGGTCCTAACACTAATTGGAATACAGTAGGCCGAGAGAAACCATGGATCCACGTCAGTCGATGTCAATTGTTTCGTTTCGGCAAAACAAAAAAGAATTCTGAATTATTTCTCAAAATTTCCCCTTTAAATATTTTTATAGATATACACTCGAATATCCTAGACATTAAAATGGAGGTGTTATGACTATGAGTAGTGACACCTGATGAACAGTTGCCAAGTCCAAGTTTATCCGATGATGTGAGTGGGTCCAGCTTGCCTCTTCACCTAAATACATTATATGATGTTTTTGGAGGGTATCACCACTAACAGATAATAATAATTGAATTTAACCTTGTAGCTAGTCTCTTCCTGTATTTTTCTTACATTGATAATTGCTTATTCAATTACATTGTCATAAAGTTTTAACTCATGAGAGCATGTTTTTATCACGGACATTTTATGATTGATGGAAGAATCCTGAGACATACGCGGCGTTCTGCCTATGGTTTTGTTAATTATCTCCTATGGTTTTGTTAATTATTTCCAATGTGAACGAAATTGCCTTTGGATAATAGAGAAATCCAGAAGAGTCTTCACAACTTTATTTTTTGGCCATTTTAAATGTGCACACTTATTTGACCATGCCAATCAAATAATTGATACTGACAAAGTCACCAAATTACTCTAAAGTTCAATTACCTGCAATTACACTCTGATCTGGCCCGTTTGGCTAAGTTGCCCAAATTAGTTTGAGAAAGTGCTCCATCTGTCTCAATTTATGTGGCACTTTTCATTTTTCGAAATTCAAACTGTACAAATTTTGACCAATATTTTAAGATGTATTTTTTCACCAATTTGATATGAGCAAATTAAGTTGCAAATTATAGTACTTTTCATGTAGTTTTCAAATATATAAATTTTAATCTTAAGATATTAAGTTAATCTAATCCAATTTAGCTTTAAAGTTTAGTCAAATTGACTATCGAAAAGCGAAAAGTGCCACATAAATTGGGGCGGAGGGAGTGTCTTTTTAATAAAGAGTGTTTTTTGAAACATTTTTTCGATAAAAAGTAACAATTTGTATTTGATTAATCATTTGAAAGTGCTTTTATTAATATACAATATTTCAAAAAGTATTTTTAGTGTCAAATTACGAAAAATTTTACTACTACTAATTAATTTAGTAAATGTGAATTTTTGATATAGTGTAATTAATTTTTTCTAAAACTTCAAACATACTTATATTTTTCAGAGAAGTTTTTTTCAACTTTTGCGTAAAAGCTATAAAATAATATTTTCATATTCAAAATTCTTTATTTCTTCACCAAAACTTGCCTAAATATTTCATCTCTAAAATAAGTTTATCTTTTTCAAAAAAAGGAGGAGGAGGAGGAAAACATATATTATTTAGATTGGTTAAATAACTGACAAAAACAAAGTTGGGCAAGAAACATAAGTTATTTTTACGGAAAAGGGTAAAAAATGCCCGCCGTCCGTTCATAGTTTGGTTCAAAAATGTCCTTAAACTATACAAAATTGAACAAAAATGTCCCTATTGTTACTTAATTGGTATAAAATATCCTTTTCCTAATAAACATTATATTTCTTTTCTTTTAAACACATTTTTTATATAAAAATATTATTTTTAAAGAAACCTTTTCTTATTTCTTTTCTTTTAAAATCCCTTTAACTAATAAAAAAGTAGGAAGTAATTTTTCTTCTTCTTAATCTCGTTTTATCAATAAAATGAAATTACCCCATGTATTATTTTAACTGATAATATAGGTCATATATACAAGATCACAGTAACCCATCATTAATTTTCATTTAGATAACGATAAAATTCTTTTTCCTAATAAAATAGAAAATATTTTTATTTCTTAATCTTTTCCGAATTGAAGTAGGATAAGTATTTGCTGATCTAATCACTGGTTTAAAGTTAAAGATATAGCAATCATAATACCATAAAACAAGAAAATTTATTAAATTGCTTCAAATCACAAAATATCTTTAAGATATCGTTGACGGAGTTATTATTGATCGTTTTTCATTTTAACTTTAAAATCAAGGATTACATCAACAAATGCTTATCCTACTTCAATTAGGAAAGATTAAAAAATAAAAACATTTTCTATTTTATTAGGAAAAAGAATTTTATTGTTATCTAAATGAAAAGTAATGAATTTTATTGTTATCTAAATGAAAAGTAATGATGGGGTTACTATGATCTTATATGTGTATATATGATATATTATCAGTTAAAAAAGTATATTTAATTGATTATCGCGATTAAGAAGAAAAAAGATTACCTCCCACTTTTTTATTGGTTAAATAGATTTAAAGAAAAGAAACAAGAAAAGGTCTCTTTAAAAGTAATATTTTTATAAAACAAAATGTGTTTAAAAAGAAAAGAAACAAAATGTTTATTAGGAAAACGGCATTTTTATTCAGTTTCGCATAGTTTAAGAGCATTTTTGGACCAAACTATGAACGGAGCGCATTTTTGTTCAATTTCACATAATTTAAGAACATTTCTTACCCTTTTCCATTATTTTTATGAACAATAGCAAAAAGTACTACAAGACAACAAGAGATATCGCTAAAAAAGCTAGGGAGAGAAATATTTTATTGCTATTGTGATTGAGGTAAAAATGAACAGATTTATTTAGCTTCCTATTTATAAAAGAAAAGATACTGATTCAAACTTTCCGGGGGGGGGGAGTCACTACATAATTGTCTCGCTTGATTGCAAGTCTGAGAAAACTATTGCAAGGCTTTTTCAGGAGTTACTTGCAAGCTGTCTGATTTAGCTACTCGCGAGTTGCCTACTTGATTGCAAGTTTGATAAAAATGTTGTAAAGCTTTTCGTAAGCGTGTAAAGGAACTTCGATCTCAAGCCTGAGGAAGTTCTTCAAGATTTTTCAAGATTTGCTACAAACCTATGCATGAAATAATTACAAGCTATTTATTTAAGATACATGCTTCATTGCAAGCTTCTTCAGAAGCTATAGTAATACTTCAATGGACATCCACGAACCATAACATTTATAGCAGTTATTGTATTTTAATTCTTCTAGTACAAATTTGATCAGAATATGCGTGCAAAAGTTCGATTCTATTTTCTAGAGGAAACCCCTAGCTAGTGTTTGAAACGAAATATGCGTGTTAAAGTTCGATTCTATTTTCTAGACTAGAGGAAACCCCTAGCTAGTGTTTTAAACTTTCGTTTCAACTCTTTCTAGCTTATCTGGAATTTTAATTTACTGCACCGTCTATTTCATTCTAGTTTGCAATATTGGGGAAAATTTTGAAAAAGTCAAAGATCGTAAACTCTAGAAATTTACAAATGGCTATATTCTTGCAAAATTTAGAAACCAGTAACCGTCGTTATAGGTTGCGGGCCGCCACGGTTGCCAGCTTATTTTAGCTGGCTGAAGGTTTTTATTACTAAAAAAAATTAACAATGAACATATATCTCCACATATCTCTGAATAACGAAGTTTTCAAGTTGGCATCCTAAACATATTTTAATATAATGTTTCCTAAAACATGTTTTCATTACTGGGTGCTGCCCATCTTTAGAAACACGTTAAAATAATCATCAGTGAAGATATTGTAGAAAATAAATTTGCTTATTCAGTAAAACCTGGCCAGCTGATTTTTGCCATGGAAAGAGAGTGGCAGTGAAGAAATAATCGATTCAATCTTTGGTACCGTTTTTTGTCACCCTCAACAGTTGATGATTAATAGATTTACTTCCAAAATCTTGAGTTTTGCAAATTAACTTTTTTAATTCTGAGTTGCTTTTGAAACTATATGTACGTAACGCGTGTGATAGTTTTAATTAAGTTGAGATAAAATAAAGTATTTGATGTGTGATGCACATTGCACAAGTGGGCATGCGGATTAGCTTGGATATACAGTCAAACATCTATATTGTGGCAGCATTTGTGCGAAAATTTCATAGCTGCTATAGTGAGATACTGTTATGTATGTATACTGACATTTGATGGTCGGATCTCATTTAGCTGTTATAAACAAAAGTACGCATAAATTTATTTTTCTATACTTTTTTTATATATTTTATAAACAAAAACAAATTACTTGTTGATTTTAAAATCTTGATTGATCTTTCTGTTTCATTAATAAAAATTGAAGTGACTAATAAATTCATAACTAGTTGTACCGTACTAAGGAGCATATGCATTTTAAATTAATCGAAAATTTAAATATTTCAAGTTTGACGTAAGAATTCTACAATTGCAGGTTGTTTCATAAATTCCAGTCTCTTAGTGATAATATAACGCTTGAATTAACAAAGATTTTTGTCCAAACTTTTAGCAAAAAAGAATTCAATAGCTTTCTCTTGATGATTACCATAAATATTTTAATATTTTATTTCTATACATAAATATATTTCTTACAAAAGATTACTTCCCCTAGTTCAAAAAGATTGTCCACTTAGCTATTTGCACACCTTTTAATAAAATACTAACTCAGAGGCAAAAATAGGTAATTTGACTAAACTATCCCAAATTAAATAAGTATTGGGATTTGGTCACTTAATACCTAATAGGGGCAAATCTGAAAAAATAATGTTAATTCTTTCTTGATTAGGTAAGTGGACACCCTTTTTTAACCAAAAAATAAGGGCTAAGTGGACACTCTCTTTTAATCGGAGGGTGTATTACACAATATTTGAGTATGACCATTATAGAGAGGTAATTTTACAAAGAGTGTACCGCTATAATGTTGTTATAGGTAGAATGTTATTATAGAGAAGTAAAATATAACATGAAAAATTGGTTCCGGAAAATATCAAGCCGTCAGTGAAATGCCGTTATAACGAATGTCAATTATAGAGCGGTTTGACTGTGTCACATTATGCGAATTACGTTATGGATATTCATTTACAATTGACGAGTTGTCATGTGGCAAGTTATTATGATATTTGAAAAAAAATCTTCGTTTTTTTGGTTAATAATTCATTACTTTTTCTTAAAAGCTGGCCGAAGTTACGTTGAAGCCCCGCCGTTCTACACTGCTGCTCGCCGCGCATTCTATCTTAGCATATCTTTAGCGTCAAGTTAATAAGTTGTATTATATTTTATTATTATTAAATTATAATTAATTATAAATAATTTTTTCACTTTATATTTTAATTATAAAAAATATAATTTGATATAAACATCATATCCTACTGAAGTAATTTTTACCGCATCCACTAAGCCACAGACTACTACTTGTATAAGCCTATTACTCTATGTGCAATTTCCTTTTCTTTTAAGGTTCTACTCTTTTCCCGTGTGTTATTTTGGCTTTATTGATACAGTCAACCATTTAATATTTGGTCATTCAAACCTTAATTTTTATATTTTTGAAAAAAAGTATTTGCATAACTAGAGTTATTTTCAATCTGTTTTACTCTTTAAAGACGGCAAGATAATATATTTTTGCATGTATGTAATCATGTAAAGTTAAACGAATTATAACACACTATTAATTTTGATCTTAAAATGATGCTTCTCTTTTCCCGCGGTCTATTAACATCTCATCATAAAACATAATAAGAGTAACGAAACAATTTGCTACACTGTAGCAATGTGTTCTGTTAGTTTATATTATCGAAAATTATTCAAGGAGCCCATCTTTGAATCTTCTTATAGGAGTATAAAAATTTTCATTTCCCCCACTCACCAAACTCGCAAAAGAAATAGTAAAAGGAAAAGCTGAAAACCTGAGAGAAGACGACAAAAGCATATTACCCGAACTCGAGTCCGTTGCGTTTTGCACCCCTAACGTATGTCCTCTTTTGTGATATGCACCTTGTTCTATATTTTTTTATAATTCGCATCCTAATCTCTTTACTTTCTTGCAAAATAATAAAACTACTCTTTTTATAAATTTTTCACAAGGGCAAAATTGGGATTCAGAAAATAAAAAAGAAAATGACACAAAATTAAGAAGAGCGGAAGAAGATTTCTTGGTGTTTATGGTTTGTATTGACATTGCGACACTTCTTGGTGATCTTGAAATGGCACTCCGGCAACACCCGTTACTCCCAGTGAATACAATTGCAGGAAGATAACTCTGCAGGATGCCAGGATCTATAAAACCACCATGGTTTTTAGCATTTGGAGTATCATGTTACCCTTTAAAATAAAACATTTCAAGATTTGGAGGTGTATCACATCCACTTACAATTTCTCCGCTCTCTGTATTTTTGACGTAAGCAAATATATCACAACCAACGACTTTTCCCTTGGATTTGTCGAAGAGAATAGGAAAGAAAGTATGCCGTTTCACTCTTGATTGAGTCTGTCGAGATGGAGTAGATCCTTCCATTAATCACAGAATTTTAATTGCATGCCAAAACAAAAAAAAAATAATTTGCAGGATTGAATTTAGCTTTGAAGAAAGAGGCGCAAATTGTTTTGAAGCAACTGTTATTTGCCTTAGCTCATAAGTACATGCATCTCTTTGTACTAACATTATTAAGATTTGATGCAATCAGGCCTATGTGACTCAAGAAGATCCTCTAGTGGCAACACTAATTGTAAGAGAAGCTGTATACTACTCTGCTGAACTACTCCCAAATTCCATGCCAAAATCAGAGGAAAAATGAATATCAGACTATTATTGATGACGAGGGCCATTGAGTTGAGCATATTATTTGAATTCCGCATCCGTCTTTTCACCCAGGATTTGCCACCTTAACTATTAATGATGATGATGGCCACGGTCGTGTTGAAACAGAAACAGCTTGAGTTTGTTGTTGTTGTTGTTGTTTTTTTTTTTTTTTTTTTTTTTTTTTTTTTTTGGGTCATTTCTATTCTTATTATTACTATTCCAATTTTGCCTCGTGGAAAATTTATAAAAGAGTGATTTCATTATTTTGCAAGAAAGTAAAGAGACTAGGATGCGACTCATAAAAAAATATACGACAGGATGCATATTACAAAAGAGAACATACATTAAGGGTGCAAAACGCAACAGAACTCTACCCAACTCATTGAGTAGAGATAGATCCTAAATGTTGTTACGTGAGACGACAAACATGGCACGTGGAAGATTTAGATGGGAAACCAACTAATGATAATTTATTTAAGGAAGCAGCAAATTGAATCAAGACTAATAGGATTTGCTGACTATGTTCCACATACGCAGGAACCATGCCTCGGATAAGAATGCGGCAAACTGCCATCTTCTTGACAACGATGATCATATGCTTTTGTTCCTTTCATGTTTCTTAATTAAAAATAATTATATGTCTCCATTCTCCCCGTTAATTATAGGAAGAGGAACATAACCGAAACTTTTTAAAAAATAAACTTAAAGAGCTAATTATAATTGGGACTAAATCTCCCTTAAAGTTAGGTTTATTTATTAGATTACGATGTCTGAATTTCAATACATAGTAGTAGATTATTAATATGTGTATAAAATCTTTGATCAAGGTCTCTACAAGAGTGTATCCCCGGCCATAGAATTAATTAATTACTCCCTACCATTCATTTTATATGCTATTTGAGCATGGAGTTTAAGATCGGAAAAATGAATATTTCAAAGTGAAATTATTTCTAACTATATGAATATGTCATTCTTTTTGGGATGAATTAGAAAAGGTAGTGCGTCACGTAATGAGGTAGAAATAAATGAAAGATGTTGGTTTATTAAATTATCAGAGTTAATCAAGAAGACACTGCTACTTGGAAGTTTTTTGCTTGCATGTCTCTTCTTCCACATATATACCACAAAGAGAAAAGTGACATGCCATTCACAATTCTGGAAATGCAAAAAAGATAACCAACTTCTGGTAATCTTAGATTGATAGAATTGTGATTAGACCATAAGAAATTCAATCAATTTTGGTATGTGAACTTTACAGACCAACTACCAAGCAACTAGAATCTTCCACTCCATCATAATGGCTTAACAGGTCTTTGATACTTGGGGTCTTAGTCAAAAATCATATTTTGCCCAAATAGTTAAATTTGTGTTAAAAGTTAAATAAGGTTAACTACAATTGGTAGCAATTCGATAAAAATGGTTGAATAAACACAAGCAAGTTATTAAAGATTGAATAAGAATAAGTAAATAAAAAGAAAAAGTAAACTTATGCCAATTATGACGAATAGTAGTAATGGATTTCTCCTTTTCCAAGAATGAGTGAGAGCTTGATGATCAGAGAATTGGAATAATAATAATAATAATAATAATAATAATAATAAGTAATCAAGAATAGTCTCTTTTTCAGTAAGTATCCGATGCCTAGATATATAAGAGAAAGTACTATTTATAGGTCTTTGATCCTTCTTGGTGCCTTTCTCGTTGTTTGTATATAACGGCAATCATTAATTGCTGAATTAATGATTGTCATTTAATTCCTTGATTCTGGCTATCAGAAATTGTTTCGCCGTTACTGTATTAATTCTATTTAATGCGTAATCAAGAGGATCTCGTATGTTGTTCCCGTTGATGTTCTCTTCGTTGACCACATCGGCGGTATCAGCTACCCCTTTGTAGATGTCGTGCTTCGACATTACCGTTAGTTCTTTCTACGCCATTGTCTTAATTGACACGTGTCAATCAAATGTTGATCCACGTGTTTAGGCTCAATTTTTACCCATACAGATAGTCCCTCAATTTTTCGGGTTCATCAGAAAGATCTCCTGAAGAATTGTCTTGCCGATTTTCATCAATCTTTCCTTGATTAGACATTTGAATCATTTCATTGGGGTATAAGAAGCGTTGCAACTGGCGTTAGATCGTGGCCACTAACGTGATGGGTACGTGGCATAACTGCAAAAGTTGAAAAGATGCGTATTAATGACAAAGTCAGACATGGGGCACGTGGCCATCGCCGTGCCCTTCATTTTCTCGCTGGTTCCCGATGTAATAATGATTCCTCTATAAAAGAGAATCTTTACCCTCTCATTTTTACTTTCAATTTATGCTTCAATTTTTGGATATCTTTGCTACTTCTTCTTCTTTTTTCACCTTCTTCGATTTCTTTGACTTCTTTGATTTTTAACCATGTCTTCCCCTTCATCTTCTCAAAATATTTCGCCAGAAAAGACCGTCATTGTTGATGCTTTCCCTCCCAATGTGGGTGTTGGAAAACCTAAGAATAGGTTGCCTCCTAAAAAATTTATGGGCGATGCTATTACCATTGCTGCTGTTTCTAGACCTTTATCTTCAGTAACTTCTGATGCCGGTGATGATGAAGTCGTAATGGTAGATCTTCCCTCTGTTGATAGTGTGCTTCCCAAAAGCCCTACTCATTCTACCGACTTAAAGATTATGAATGGGGATGAAACCGATGAGGAAAGATTGGCTAAGGTTTCCGGGTTTAAGTCCCATATTACCGAAGACCTTGTTCCTTCTGTAGTCGAAAAATGTAATTGGAAGGATCACTCCGTGGAAATTGTTGTTCCTGAACCGGATAGACCCGTCACCTCTCACTTGCCTGGGTTCTCCGCAGTGTTCCTTTATCCTTTCACGATCGGGTTTAATTTACCGTTAACTCCGTTGATTGATCAATTATGCCGCCGTCTTCAAGTTTGTGTACCGCATCTCACTCCCGAAGTTTGGTGCTTGATTCAATTATACCAACATATTGCTCGAATTGCAAACATTCAGCTTACTTTAGATCATATTTTATATCTGAACACCCTTCGTTTTATAAAGCATTCTATGATAACATTCAGGGCCCGAGGCCTAATAAGTTGTTTGATGACCCTGAGGATAGTCATGATCGTTTATGGTTTAAAGAATTTGTAATTATTCCTACTCATCAATTAGTGAGCAGTGATCCTACGACCTTTCCGGAAAAATGGAATGCAAGAGCTTCCAATCCCGAGCTGAATATTCCGAAGAATATTCGTGTATTTACGGAAACAATAATCTAATTTTCGGCAAGTGTTAGAACTTGAGAATCAATGGCTATCAACGAGGCATTCGTACTTTAGACGGCTCCGGAAAGAATAAAGGTATTTACTCTTATTAATCTTCTTTTTCCACAATTATCCTTATTGTCCTTATTTTGTCAGGCTACTCCAAGAAAAAGAGGGCATCATCAAAAGTCAAAAGCCTTGGTTCTTCCAAATGATGACGATTCGGCATTAGATAAAATTCGTTCTATTATTAAAAAGAGGTCGAGCGCGGAGGTGGAACCCGCCCTTAAAAAAAGGAGATTAAAGAAGCAATTTTCTTCTGGTCCTTCCGTGGCTGAGAAGATTGGAGGTATGCATAGTTCTGAAAGTACTGATTCCGAGGAAGAGTCACCTTTAATTTTGAGGAGAGGAAGAAGAACTAATCTTTCTTTTGATGTGACAAATATTTCAGAGGACTCTCCGATGAAGGAATCTGAGAAGCTAACTGGCATTCATGAAGTTCTTTCTCTGGAAAAGGATCCATCGGCCACTTTCCATGATGTGGTGAATATCCATGAAGAAGCACCGTCCGAGATATTTTCCCAAAGCAAAATTGTTGTCTCCGAGACTAAAGCTGTGGGGGTGGAGATTGTCGATGTTTCCAAAATTGGTGCTACTCGGGAAGAGATTGCTAGCTTCTCCAAAGCTAGCACCTTCCTGTACACTACTGCTATTCCTTCAGGTCATTTTTCTGACCATGCAGAAGGAAAAAGACCTGTTCAAGAAGATAACCGTTTGTATGAAGTTGACCTTGGTGACGAAGCTCTTCGGGCTGATGATCCTGCAGTCAAGTGGATGCAGTCCTTTGTCTCTCTTACTGTTAATCACAACCGATCTTTCGATTTGTCTGACGAGGCAAATTTATTGGCTAATTCTCATGTGATGAGCACCTTTGCCAATAATTTCATAGGTCCAAAAGAACATGCCATTCTAAAGGATATGCCTACATATCAGATGAACATGATTGCTTTTGGGCTTATGAACCGGGTATATTTCTTTTTATCTTTCTGCAGATTTACCTCCACTATATTTTTCTTATGAGTTATAACTTTTGATAACTTGCTCGCCGGCTCAGACTTACTTAGCGGGAAGTCTTTAACGTTCTGAGGGCGAATCCAAACACATTGACAAACTCAATGAGGACAATGTCGTTTTAACTCAAGAACTGTCAATTTTGAAAACAAAGCAAATTCACTCCAATGAGGAGTAAAAGGAAGCGAAAGCTGAAGTCGATGTATATAAAGCGGAATTGAATCACCTTCAAGATCAAGTATCCAACCTTCCAAAATTGAAAAGAATAATCTTCGAGAAGTATACGGCTATCGGCAATTTGAGAGTGAAACTCATGCAAATGGAGACTAAATTCGAGAAAGCAAGTGATGAAATTTGGAATCTCCGAGATAGGTTATCTTCCTGGAATGCTGAATACGACGAATTTGATGCCAAATTTAAATCATTACAAGTGAAAAGCATTCAAGATTTCAGGAATCTTACTAGAGCTTTGATTGATTTGAATCAAAGTAAGAGAGATATAGTTGCTATTGAGGAGAAGTATACTGAGAAAGATCTCGAAATGAAAGCTTCATTGGAGAAGAAAGATAGATTCATTGCAAAAGTCTTGCGAAAGATTGAGGATCTACAGGATCGCGGGAGGCAACTCATGCACCGGAAAGATAAATATAAGTAGAAGGCCAAGCTATTGGAAGATGCCCACGCCATAGAAAAGCAAAATGCGGTAAACCTGGCCGTTCTTGAAACTCGCTTTAATTTTCTAAAAAACCTTGACCTTGCTTCATTCGATCATGCCAATGCCCTCGCTGCTGCTGAGCGAAAACTAAAGGATGCTCGTGAGCTTCTCGGTGACATATTTGGTAATGTCAAAGGAGAAGATGGTAAAGAGGATGTTGAGGAGAAAAGTGATTCCGGGGATGCAGGTGATGGTTTGATTTTGAAAAGAAGGATCCATCTGATGATGATCATACTGAGACCATTTTAGAGGCTCTTGTACCCGTTAAAGTCCCTGATCAAAATTAAGTGATTGATCCTGATGTTGGGAAAGTAATGGATAATGTTAATCCTTCCATTCCCTCACCTGTCATTTTTGTTCCTCCCAATATCTAATTGTTTCTCTTACTTTTGCTTTGCTCGTGATTGACGATTGCTTTAAGAATTTTGTTTTGGGTTGACTTATAATGATAAAGCTTTGTTTATCCATATTTCGTCTTTCCCCCCTTTTTTTAATAACAAATTTCTTGTAAGATTCCTTCGGTTAAAATCTTTCCCGAGTGATCAATCCGTTCCAGAATTTCAACCTCGGAATACTTGTAAGAAGATTTGTAATTTTGCCGCAGATATATTTGGGAAGATGACTTGAACATCTCACTCATTACAAATAAATTTCTTCACTCGTAATGCCAAAAAAGAGGGCCTTATTTACAGTGAGAGATTTGCTCTACTTTGTAAAAAAAAAATAAAAAAAAAAAGTTTAAACAATATATTTGCTACTTAATCACAAAGCAATTTTAAGATTCAAAAGGTAAAAATACCTTAAGTTGTTGATTCTTTACACGATTTCGTCGAGTGAAGCTTATATGTGCTCGGCATCTCCAAATATTTGGAAATAAAGATTTTGTTTATGAATATTGGAAACAGTATCGAGCTGATATAATCCCGTCAGTCCCTAGTTTAGATTTTCGAATTGGAATTCAAAAGATGAGACTAATTGAATCGGGAATATCAAAAGATCGGAATCTTTCCTCACATTTGGTATTTGGAGGGGTATTATGGAAGTAAATTGCATGAATCTCTTATAATGAATAATTTTTGTAACTCTTGTATTCAATGTCTTGCCGTTATGGCATTGTAATCCCGCATTTATGCTTGTGTAATTCATATTTGCATTTACGTTTATTACATGAATTGTTGCTATGCATGTATATAGTCCTTTCTCCTTCTCGGCGAAACGGTTCAGTTCCCGTGGATTCGCTTGAGTTTTGGCCGGAAAATAAGATGTACTTTAGATTAAAAAGACAGTTTATTTTTCCTATGAACCTCTTCGATTCGCGTAACGTCTCATAATTATTTGTCATGAAGGCAGCTTTTTAATTGGAACCGTCAGTTCCAACCCTTCATATTCCTCTTTTAAACTTATATAAGGAAGTGAATCATTGATCAAATATCACATAATTTTCTTTCCTTTCGCAAAATCTCTTAAAGTAAGCAATATTCTTTGCAATCTTTCCATATTTTCTCTGAAACCATGGCTTCTTCTTCTTTTGACAAAAATCCTTCTGTAATTCCATCCAATCCTTTCGAACTGGAGGCTCTTGCTAACGCCTTTCTTCCAACTTGTTCTGATTACTCCAACAGTTTCAGAGTTTTCCAGCATTCTTCTCACATAGAGGATATCGACTCCTCTATTGCTCCTGAAAATATCAGTTCAATTGCTCAAGAATGCAACTTAGGTCATGATGGCATTTCTGCTGTTGACAACGGGATAAAACTCCATCACTATGGTGATGGTTTTTCTTTAATGCCTATTTTTCCCTTTCTTATTGGGTTTTTGTCACCCATTCCTCTGGTTATTGAAGAATTCTGCCGCCGATACAACGTATGTGTTGGCCAAATTGTGCCTGATACTTGGCGATTATTTTATTGCCTTCAATATTTAACTATTAAGGCTAATCTTCCTTTTACCTTGGATCATCTAATCCATCTATATATTCCTTTTGTTTTTCGGGGTGGCTTAATCCATTCGTTTCCCCGTGCTGAACGTAACCTAATCGATTCTATTGATTTCGGCGATGTGGATCAATTGCATCATTTTATAAAAATTCGAACAAATTTACTTCATCGCCCCTCCAATAATGTTTTTCTGGAGACGTGGAACCCAACGCCTAATCCATTTACCCGAACAAGGTTATAGACATTCTTGATTGGATTATGGGTTTGTTGGAGTCTTCTGGGGATGTTATCCGTACTTGGAGAAGTTTAAGGTTTCTTCCCTCAGCTTTTCCTTTAGAAATGCCTGGACCCTCAAACAAAAAACGAAAGAGGGAGGTAATCGTAATAAAAGATGATGACGAGGAGGTTCAAGCTGGTATTCGTCATTCGGTTTCTCCTTTTCCACCTCATCCCGAGTTTTCGGTAAGGTGTGTGTCTCCGAGAAGTGTCAACTATCTCCAAAAGGAAATGTTTCTTCGGGATCTTTACCATTATCAAGAATGTCTTCTGGTCATGCGGAGTTATCTTTGGATCACCTTTCTGAGATGCTTCTACAAGGTCATGCCCTTGCTGTGGCTTCTTCATCACATGTTGCTAAGATGAGAAAAGAAAACGAACAGCTTAAGATAAAATTAAAACCTTAAGTCTGATCTTCGTGATTCCGACCCTGTTGAAGCTGCTCTGATCTTTGCGCCTGGAACATGCTGTTGGCGCGTTACGGTATCGGGATAATGCAATACAAGTATTGAACACATCCTATGCGGATCTTTAGGATCGGCTTAGAAGTGTTGAAGCTTCTCGTGAACGTTGCTACTCCCGGTGTAAGTCGTTGCGCCTTCAACGCAATGTGAATATCCTTAAATCTCGGAAAGAGGCTTTTGAGGAAGTTCTCACTCCAGGTTTTAATTTGACCACATCTCTTCAAGCTACCACTAATGAGCTTCAAGCTGCAACATCATCTCTTGAAGATTTAGAAGATTCCGGAGAGGATTCCTGGGATTAGAATCGCTCTCTCCTCTAAGAACATTAAGAATCTTAAAAAAGTGTGTGCTGATTTGGTTCGTGGTGTCATTAGATAATTCTAATCTTAGTGCTTGAAGTTATGATCACCATTGCTGATTCTTAGATTCTTGTTATCTCACCATTGTTGATTCTTAGATTTCCGCCATCTCACTAGTGCTGATTCTTAGATTTTCGCTATCTCACCAGTGTTGATTCTTAGATCCCTGCTGTCTTTAAGTAGAAGAGTTAATCCATGTATACTTTTAGTATTTCCGAGTGTCTTTCTATTGTACTTTCTCTGTCTTAAATGAATAAACTTTTTGTTTGAATCATCTTTTGAGTGCGTTTTCTCATTTTCATTGTACCACGGGGGTGTTAGCTTTACATATTGAATTTGACGGAATTGAATCATTCTTTTCATGACCAAATAGTAATTTTAAATAACCGGAGTTGTAATTGCTCCATGAATTGGGCTCATATTTGTGCAATGTTTACTGTATTATATATCCGACTGGTATCATAAAAGTAATTGTATGCTATCCAGTTAGAGTCACGACTTCAAAACCATACTAATCATCGAAACAAAAGTACTACAAAGAACTGTACTTGAGAATTTTGCAATCTCACTGATGAAATAAATACATTCCATACATATCGTCGTTCGGAGGTTTTAATCGGGATGACTAGCAGTCCCTATGAATAGTCCCCTATTGTTTGAGTGTGAAGTATGAATATTCAAGCAATGTAGCATGTACACCATGCCTGTATTCCCTACTTACTGCCTCCTTAAGAGCCTTCCCAAGAAACTCCAATCGGGATGAAGCCCGGGTAAAGAGTTCAGCTTGTAAAATGTATCTCTGTTGTTGGGAATGATAAAACTTCAAATTGCTTATCTTTGCAATTTTTGGCGATGTTCTTCATGTCCACAATCTCTAATTGGAATGCTCCTGCTTCTTCATTTTCTGCAATTCGGTATGGTCCCTCCCAATTTACTTCCAACTTGCCTTCATTCTGAATCTTAGTTATTGGGGTTACTAATCGCAAGTCCCCGAGTTTGAGTTTCCGTACTTGAGCCTTATATTTGTCGCTTTTTGAGTTTTAATATTCTCAACCCTTCTTTTTAAAGTGTTGATTGTAGTCTTTTTGTCAATTTTGTTTGTCATCCCGAGTTTGTTAAAAAAGATGGTGATTTCTGTTCCCATGAATTGGGTTTTGTTATCACAACTAATTTCCTTTGGGATCCTAAAATGGCATATGATGCCTTTTCGGAGAAAATTAATCACTTATGTTTGCCCAATTGTTGCGTAAACGCCTTTGGATTTTGTGAATGGTCCCATGACGTTAAGTCCCCCTTTCAGGAATGGTCATGAGGAGATAACTGAATGGAGAAATTCTGTAGGCTTATGTATCGCCGTTGCATACTTTTGGCATTTTTTGTATTGCCGAACAAATTCTTGAGAATCTTTATCCATCGTACTCTAATAGTTCCCTAGCTGAGATTCCCAAAAACAATTTTGACGCTATCCGCTCCATAGTCCAGGGTCAATTTTACACCTGCAATAACGATCTCAAACTCGGCCTCGTTGTTAGTTCCTTTGCATATTTTATGGGTTGGCATAAAATTTCTTTGGTCAGAACATTGAGAATTACGCCTAATACCGAACCATTTTCATTCGATGACCCATCTATATAAAAGGTCCAAATTTCATAGAATGATCCCGAAACCGTAATGGCTTCTTTCTCAAGATATAACAATACTTTCGAACTAATATTAGCTATAAAATCAATTGACTTGTGACTTTATAACATATCGGGGTCGGTAGGTTGTATCGAACTTACTAAGTTCGACTGCCCATTTGACTAACCTTCCTGTCAACTCAAAGGCCAATTTTTCTAAATGAGAATACCTAGTCTCAATCGTCAACAAGTGTTTTTTTTTTTCCTGAAATAATAAGTTGGAGATTGTTTACCTTTTTCTTCTACCGATACTTCTTGAGACGGCGAAGTAGATCAGCAGCTTCTCTCCAAGTTTAGACTTTGACAGCAACAAGTGTTTTTTATATATATATATATATATATATATATATATATATATATATATATTTTACTCCGTCATTTCTGAAATGCAAGGACAGAAGAAAATACCAAAGTAATAACACTTGTGTAAACAGAGATCAAACTACAAAGCCAACTGTAGAATTCCCACAGACGGCGCCAAACTGTTTGAGTCAAAAATCATATTTTGCCCAAATAGTTAAATTTGTGTTAAAAGTTAAATAAGGTTAACTACAGTTGGTAGCAATTCTATAAAAATAGTTGAATTAACACAAGCAAGTTATTCAAGATTGAATAAGAATAAGTAAATAAAGAGAAAAAGTAAACTTATGCCAATTGTGACGAATAGTAGTAATGGATTTCTCCTTTTCCAAGAATGAGTGCGAGCTTAATAGTATAATAATAAAAATAATAATAATAAGTGGAAAGTAATCATGAATAGTCTCTTTTTCAGTAAGTATCTGATGCCTAGATACACAAGAGAAAGTACTATTTATAGGTCTTTGATCCTTCTTGGTGCCTTTCCCGTTGTGTGTATATAACGGCAATCATTAATTGCTAAATTAATTATTGTCATTTAATTCCTTAATTCTGGCTGTTAGAAACTGTTTCGCCGTTACTGCATTAATTTTATTTAATGCGTAATCAAGAGGATCTCATATGTTGTTCCGTTGATGTTCTCTTCATTGACCACGTCGCCGGTATCACTACCCTTCGTAGATGACATGCTTCGGCATTACCGTTAGTTCTTTCTATGCCATTGTCTTAATTGACACGTGTCAATCAAATGTTGGTCCACGTGTTAAGGCTCAATTTTTATCCATACAGTCTTCCAATTAAATTAAGCGTATAAGTTCTATGTACCGATATTAATATAAGAAAATTATATTATTAGATCATTTAAAAGGCATGCAATTGCTATTAATTCCTTATACTTACATAATTGGCGTTAATCTTAACAAAAAAAAAAAAAAAAAAAAAAAAAGATGTGATCTTCTATAAAAGATCAAAAGACAATGATAGTGTAAAAAATTAAACCAAAAAAAATTTATTTACACTATTGATGTATATACTTTCTCTATTCTAAATTAGTTGTCATGTTTCGAGTCAAATTATGTTAAATTTAACCAATAGTTTAAAATATATTTTTTCATCATATTGACATGAGAAAACTTACAACTTGTAGTGCTTTTTCTATAGTTTTTAAATATATAAATTTTACTATTAAAATATTATTTTAAATAAATTCAACTTAATTTCAAAAAGTTGTCAAATCAACTCTTGAAAAGGATAATAATTTAGGACGGAGGAAGTAACTTAAATCGTTAAATTAACTCAGCTAATACATATCGATTATGTCAAATATAACCGATTTATTCAAGTAGCCAATACTCCCTTAGTCTCAGATTATCTATTTCTTTTGTTTTTTATTTTACACTTCTCTTAAGAAATATTAATTAAAAAGAGTATTTGACCTATTTACCCTTATTTATGTCTAAGTTATAATCTCTCTCCATTAAATATTTACTCTAATTATTTGTTATTTCTATTAATGACAAAATTCTACTAAGGATAAAATAGAAAAAAGATGAATAGTTATGCCTTGAACTTCTAAAATGACAAATAATTTGAAACAAATATTTTTAGTAAACACGATAATAATTTCAGATGGAGCAAATATTAGGAAAGGGAATCCTTCTTATCCCCTTCCAAAAATATCTCGCTTGAAATTAAGAAACTCACAACCACATCAAACAAAATAATATGGTCAAACGCTTTAGGTATAGGTAGTCCAAACATTTCTTCCTATTATTCTTCCTTGATCAATATCAAGTTATTTAATTGTGTTGAAGCGTTGTTTATTATTAGTAAAATACTAAAACAACTTATGATTAGTTCAATTATTCAACTGCCTTCATGAAATTCTAAGTTGAAAGATGAAATTAAAAAGATTAAGTCACCCTTTAGTCCATCTTAATTAAGTTGAAAGATGAAATTAAAAAGATTAAGTTACCTTTTAGTCCGTCTAATTAAGATACCTTTTAGTCCGTCTAATTAAGATACTTACATCTTGGCCCCATTGACCGATTGATCTGTTAAAGCTCACGGCCGGTAGTACTATTTACACTTTCTGGCCACTTCATTCAGCTTTTATAACAGGAGTGTAACTTCCTAATTCTTTTGCCTTTATTTCTCTTTTCATTTGCTTTCTCCATTTTCAGCGTATCTTATTTCTTTTTCCTTTAATCTGTTACAGCTGCAAGTCAGCAACACCTGGGGTCTCTAGAGGATGCTGATTAATTAGCTTTTGATACGCTCAAGGGAAAAAGTGTCATCTCCTCGCAAGCAAATTGTCATTTTTATAGGAATAAGAATGTAATGGATTTTTGCGTAAATCCGTTAATTAAGGATCTAAAGATACAACTCAACTGAAATTGGACATTAATTGTGGTGAACTTGCTCGCTTTTCACTTCAAGAATTTTAATTAGCTCCAACTGAAATTACCTAAAGAAAAAAAAAAAAATATTAACCCCCTCCCCCCAAACCAAAGAAAACGAATGTTAATTCAAATGTACAGAGATCTATGGATCATACAAACTGATGTTCATACCCCTAGCTTTACGCCACAACTGCAGTGCAATGTAAATTAGGCAAAAATTCCAACAAATCCATTGTAAGCATGGATGCCCTTGGCCGCCGTGGCAGTGGGATTGTATAATCAGCGTTGGATAACGTTGTTTTATTATTTGCTGCCCTTCGTTCGACTGTTTTAAGCCACTTAGCTTGCATGTATTTTTGTTTCCTCCATGGTGCTATATGTATTTTCTTCTCCTTCATGCACTTCTTTGCAGCATTGCACAAAATCTTGATTAATGATAGTAATCTTTCGATTTTCCCAACAAACACTTCTGGCAGGCATTTGACCAGTCGATTATATTCTTCGCTTGCTTTGGCTAATTCGAATTCGCCTCTAAAATTTAATTCAATAATTACCCTCACTTCTCCTTTCTTAGAACTCGAATTGTCCACCACGTCTATGAATGCGTGTTCACCTGTAACACCGTAACGAACAAGTGTTAGTTCCACATTATAGTACTCTCTATATTCAATTTATTTATCTTACTTTCTTTTCTAGCTTATTTTTAAAAAGATAGTACATAAGATTGCAGCTGTTCGAAGAAAATATCAAGAATATGTCATTGCCAGTTTGCCACACAAAAACAACGATTTTTTTAGATAGTCAGAGGGAGAGAAAAAGTGGGTATATTAATTGTGCAACTTGCAAGTTAGATGAATTGGTGGTGCATATTGTGTACGGTGAAAACCGGATATAGCGATTGAAGTGATGACCGGATGGGAGAAGTGAGGAACGCGCCTGATGACGTTCACTGAATGCAACGATAATCGTTGGCGGGTGGTCGTTATTATATATGGGTGCATGTGAGTGCACGTCGGTAGTCGGCCACCAACCATCAGTTCGGAAATTAGGCCGTCCTTGTTATGATTATTTTTATTCATTTCACACGTGTAGGCACATGTGAGAGACTAAATAGGTGACACCCTCCTTTGAGGGTTGGCTCCTTCTTTACATTTCAAAGAACATTTGTAAGAAAAGAATCTCAATATACTTTCTCCCTTTCATTTGCTCGGCCAAGGCCATTTTCCTTTCAAGGATTATTGCTAATCGTATAATACGGTGCTCATAAAGATCTACATCTTTGGCCGCTCCACTGGAGAGCCTCCTAATCTCTACTTCCTTTAACTTACATAACAACAAGACATATCCTATACCCACTTACAAATTCAATTGATTACCCAATTTCGGGGCAAACACATATATCTAACTGTTCATCTACATTTATAGTTGTCACGTACTTATATTATTAAAAATAGAATCCTTTTTACTAGTATATTCTTACAAATGACATACTACTTAAATGTAAATTACTACTGCAAGTGCAAGATTATTACCTGAGGGAATATCTGGTGAGCTCTTCCACTTAGACTTGCAAATTGCAGAGTTAAAACCTGCATTTTGTAGACGACTACACACCTCTTTCATCAGACAGTTCCGGCAAACATCGTTGACCATTTTCCGGCAATTGCAGCCATTTTCCGACTGCTTTGTTACTTTTACTGTCTCTTTAGTAATGCTTCGGATCTGTGATTCTAATGATGTTGTCCGGCATAAAACAGCCTGCAAAAGAAAAAAAGAATTTGAGTTAATCAAAGAAGAAAATCTAGAAACAAGAAATATACATTGCCCCTTAGATTTATCTACGTAAATAAAAAAGAGAAATTTCGTTAAGAGCGCTAAAAATTAGGAAACAGAAAAGACCAGACCGTACCCCTTAATTAGGAGTTGAAACTTACTTGTAAAAGTTGATGTTGAGTTTCCCAGAATTGGTTGTCTTCAACGTTTTCTTTGTATTCATTTTCTTCGTCTTCATCTTGGTCTTCGTTTTTAACATAAACATCATCGTTAACACTTTCAGGTGATGAACTTTGACCCTCCTCGTCCAAAAAACTGAAAACTGTATCTGAATTATTTATCGCAGGCTCGCAGGAAATCTCAGTTTCCCGGTTATCCCAGGTCAAAATCCGGTGACTGAATGGTCTCCTAGCCAATATTCCAACCATTGCCTCTAAATAATTTAATGGGATAATAAAGAAAATAAAGCTCCCTTAAAATATTTGTGTTTATGATCAATCTTAGGAAGTGGCTTTATATACCTCGACCATGCCCAAAAACGTGGGACCGCAAGTCTTACGTGGGATGTACATGCACATGACGCGTGGAGCCCATCTGTCCAGCGTGGCATATGATCATTCGTTGGAGTAAATCGCAAGTCTAAAAGGGTACACCAAGACAGCATGGATACACGTCAGTCAAGGTCAATTATTTCCCAAGTTTTCATCTTTTTATTTATCACCTAGTTTTGTTATGGATATACTCGAATATTCTGGTATTGTTTTTTTTTTCACACGAATTTGTTATTCCCATAATATTCGGGTATCCTATCCTATAATCCTAATCTCGTGGGATGGTGGCCTACCAAAAGAGACTGAACGAAAAGGTAGCAACATGTGGACCGATGCTATTTTGATGTTTATCGAGATGCTGGTCACTAAAATGGGAATATGCATGTTGAGTTATATAATATGCCGAGATTTAGTTTTGTTATTCATTGCAAATGCTATATTTGTTATATGATCATTTTAATTTTGAGATATATATAAATAAAGCAGTAAATATACTAACAAAAATACAAGAGATTTTGGGTCATGTTTAGTCTTATAGAAATTGAATGTACTTTGTGCAATTTATTCTAAAGGCTTTGGTGGTTGTGGTTCAGAAAAGGGAGGTGAAAGCCTGAGTGCGATACTATCAGGAAAGCCTGAGTGCATGATTCTATCCAAAAAAAAAAAAAAAGGCACAGATATTTTCTCTATGATAATACCCTTAGTTGTTAATATTATTTGTTTTTGGTACATTTGTTGTGAAATTAAAGATTAATACATATAAAAAAAGAAAAAAATTTAAATTGAGCACGGGTAGAATAATGATTTTCAAATTAATATCAGTTGATTAGTATAAAAAACACAGACTTTTTATCCTCTCAATCATAATTCTTGACTTACTTTATAAAAGTATGACAGTCATGTTAAGAAATAATAATCAACAATAAAAAAAAAAGTTTAACTAAAACATTGAACAAATACATCATAACCGGCGCTGATATGATCCTAAATTAATGTTTATGAGAATAGGTAGGTCCAACGTACCCTACCCACTAACAACGAAATGATTGATTGAGGAAGGAGGAATCGCTGCATATACGCGGCGGACGCCAATGGTTTTTGTTACTACCACCGAATGGATTATAAAGGATTTATCCAGAATGAGTGCTCATGGCATTTTGGACAATTTCATCTTCAATTATTTGTACCTGACTCACTCTCTAGTCACTCTCTAATATTTAAATTCATGAAATAATAATACTCCTTATTTATGGTTCCACCAACCAGTCCCCTTTGTTTGTTTCCGAGTTTACCCTAGTCAATCAAACATTAGGGACGACAAAGAACACACACGATTAGTAATCCCAAACGTTTGTGGGTGGGATCAGAGATTACAATTATTCTTTTTATTACAGTACATTCACCATTTGGGTTAGTTTTTAAGGTTGAATGAGGTTCAAAGCCAATATTTTATGCGCAACTTGCATAAATAAATATGTTTAATGTCACCATTGAATTGTATCTTAATTTAACATATGATGCAAAAATAATATTTTCACCGGAATCAGGAGCGAAATTCCGGCGACAAGGAAAATGGTGTGAAATTAACCTTTTCGCCAGAATCTAGAGTAACATTCTGACGATCTGTCAGGATTTGTGGACAAAATTCTGATGATGATAATCATTTATAGTTTAAAGATTTACAAAAACATTTTTGCTTCAAAATGATCTCGAATCAATGCTAAGTAACTCCAAATTTGATATCTTCACTTTGTCAAGTTCAACCTAATAATTTTCAAAGGCCAGGTTCTATCAAAATCTTTTAAAAATTAATATACCGACTTTGTCAAGCACAGTATAACCCAACAATGATTTTTATAGAAAAAAATTCAACAAAATCAATTCAACTACAAATAAGAACTCAAAATAGTTATTGGAAGAAGAATGAAGGCGGAGGAGAAGGAGGAAGGAAAAGAGGAAAGAAGAAGGAAGAAAAGAAGAAATTTGATGCAAGTCTAAATTTGTTATAATTTTATTAGTCGGGACAATAATTAAATGGGTAATCCTTAGCTCCCACAAGTTAGCCCATCTCAATTAGTAATAGTGTACCCAACAGTCTTTCAATCGTGTGAGGGATGTTATTCCCACATTAATAAAAAAAATACAAAATTGATCTGAACTAACTTTTGAATTCAATTAAGTCTAAGATTCATCTTTTTATCACAAACAATTAAGTGCGAACTATTCCAAGGGAAAGTGATAATCGATAAGGTACTAGTCTAATCACTTTCATCATACATTTCATCTAACGTGGAATAATGCTGGCGAAACGTGAAACTTCAAATACTGGAAACTTTAGAAATTTTTCAGATGGCTAGGCCTAGTTATATTCTGGAAAAATTCGGTTATCATTTTGGTAGGTTGCGGATAGCCACGGTTGCCAGCTTATCTTTTAATTTGGCCTCAATTTTTTACTTAATGAAGAAGACCTTCTCCCATCCACGCATTCTCTAAATAAAAAAATTTCAAAATTGACATCCATTCCTAAAACATCAATTTCAATGTCACGTTATTCGAATTAAGTTATGGATATTCTTTTACTTTGTGAATTTTATAACGAGTTTTCATGTGGCTAAATCAACTCAATGCCAAATATTTATGACTTGAAATCTGGCAGATGTCGAAGCCCATATGCACTTGCTGTTCGCCGCGCCTTCCAGCTTATCAGATCTCTATTGTCAACTTCACCCCATATCCATTTTACTCAATTTTCTTGTGAATTCTTTTATATGACAGAAACAAAATAAGGAGCCTTATCTTTTCTTATAATATAATAATGTATATGTAGTACACATGTCAAACGAGGTTAGGAACTATAGCAGGGATGTTACATACATGAACAACGCGAAAATAAGAATACTGTATTTTTACAACTTATGTATTACACTTCTGATGATGTTCTTCATATTTGTTATGGTATTATCATCACCTAATTTGTTACCCCTTTCTTTTGTGTTCCTTATTTTCGTTGTTACTCCCTTTGTTCCAATGAAATTGTATACAATCAACAAATCATATTTCTAATGTAAACTCGGAGTCAATTTCTTAATTTTTTACAAATTAAATTTACATAAAGTACTAAAAATCACAATCTTTTGAATTAAGAACATTTTTAAAATTGTTTGAACAAATTATTAAAAGCATAACAATTTATATCGTCACAACTGAAAAACTTTTATTTTGTTAATGGCCGATCTAGTTGAAAATAGATTTCTGAAATTTCATTTCCGACCTTGCAAAAGAACAATCTTTTTTACTGCTTTTTAAGCAAACGCCTGCTTAAGTTCTTACGTCTTAAGCTGACCAGCTATTAGTATACTATTCGTAAGGATAATTATTATCTGCAAGCAGATAAGATAAGAACGTTTTCATGGATAACTTCTTATTAGTGATTACCACTATAAATAGTTCCACCAAAGTGCAACATCTTTAATTTACTGTAATCTTGACGTTCTTGTCCTGAAATCGACTTCTTATCTGAACTACCATAAATGCCTGTATGTATATAGCAGCCACAATTGAGAGATAGAAAGTGCAAGTGACTATACACCATCCTTATCTTCTACCAGACATTAATCACCATGCGACAAGAAAATTGGCAAGTGATGTAAAAAACTTCTACCGCACATGGGGTTTAAATTATATATACCAAGTAAAAAAAATAAAAAAATTATACTATCAAATCACTTAAAAGATATTTATAAATAAGCTTGCTTAAGTGTGAAATTGTAAACTTGAAATAAAATAAGTTATATACTATAACATGTAACGATAGTTTGCATTACTTTGGTTGACGAGTACGACTAATTTTTCTCTAAAACATATCCTCTGTTCACGATTATCTCCTCAACTACGTACATTGCCGCACTCAAAATTAGTATGATCAGGTATGCACATTTACTACTCTACAATGCAATGACACTAATATTACTTCTAAAGCTCCACGTAGCAAATCTCTTCTTAGTAAGGTTTTCCTCTTCCTATACGAATGTGATTTTGGCTTTATCGTGCTGTTTCATATCAATCTGTAGTTTGTATTTATGTGCACAAGTCAATGTAAATTTGATTTCTGAAAATAACATCCATTGTTCTTTATGCGACTCTAGAATTAATGGCAAATTTAATCAATTCTCAGAAATAATTTTAGTTCTGCATTAAAAATTCGAAGTTATAATATCCAGACATTGAGTGTAAAATAATGAACCCTTTTAGCTCATTTCCAACTTAGATGAAAATATCTAAATTACACTTGAACTTCAACATTGAATCTGCAATCGCCAGAAACAAGACCTTAGACAACTCATAGGAATTAGATTAAAAGTAATTATTCATTAGCAGGATTAAATGCAAGTAGGTTCAAACTTGTTTGTACAAGCAACTCCTGGAGTAAAAGTAATTATTCATTAGTATCTACTTTCTCCAACCAACCCCCCCCCCCCCCCAACACCACACACACACCCCACCACCACCACAAAATAAAAAATAAAAAAAATACAAAACAGCTCAAAACTTAACAGAAGAAGACAAAAGTTGTGTCATATATAGATGCACAGGTAAGACAACCCATTGTGCTGAGATAGATCATTAGATCCAAAAAAAAATTACGTCAGACAAACATAGAAGGTGGGAAATAAAAATAAAATAATAACAAGAATAAGCAAATCAAGAATGATAGGCTCTATGACTATCTTCCACATATATAGAAACCGTGGATAAGATTATAAAGAATTGGGGCACGCTACTTGCTGTTTAATTCATGACAACGATGATCATATGCTTTTGTTCACTTCATGTTTCTTCTTGCATCATCTCTCTCCTTTCTGATCCTAAACATACATGTATGTTTGGTGTATTAAATTTTTGAGTGTGTCAACAAAGGTAAATATCTAGATTCATATTTCACATATGCAAGTTGCATATTAAAGTAGGCGGAGTCCTAATTTGAGTCTCGCTGTTATCTTTCATATATACTTGACTCATGTAAATGAACCACGCATACATGAAGCGAATGTGTTGCAAAGCAACTATGAATGGGTTATCTCATAATTTAAAAGGTCAGATATTGCAGAGAAAATATTTCACTTATTTGGTCAAGCATGTGAGTGGACATGTTGTTTTCCTACATCAAATAAATAAATGATCAATAATTAAATAGAAGCGTTGTATTTCAGTTAATAATTTGAACTTTTAGATAATACCAATCACACAATATATACAACAATTCTTGATTTGCCTACCGTTCCATTTTTTTTTTTTTACGTGTCTCTTGTTCCTCCTGTTTACAAAACATATTTGACCAAAATCCTGCATTGGCGCAATGAAAAAATCGCAAAAAGTAATTAGAAATTTAATTTCATACTTGAACTAATTATTTGGGAATAGAATATAAGTAATCAATGTATGCTTGTGCATTAATTATCAGAATCAATCAATAAGACACTCTCAACGTATATGTGATGCACTTTGATCAGGTATGAAAGTTTCATAAATAAAGAATGACTTTTGATTAGGGTTAAGCCTTTGACATGCATGATGCATAATAAGAAAAAATCAGATATAAGAAAGCAACAAGAAACTAAATTCTGGTATTCATTAAGTTAATAATTGTGATTAGGCCACAAATGACTCATGTTAGGTATATTAACTTCTCATAACTAAGAAACTGGAGTACTCTTCCACTACATGATTACTGATGCTGGCAGGTATTCTTTTGTTTCTTTATAATGTGTCAATTAATTCCACTGCCTACGGATTATATAAAAAAACGTAAATTTATTTAGGTTGAAGCTAAAAGAATCCTTCCTAATTCCTACCAAAATATCTTCTTGAAAGGACCTCATACCTAGTTCAAGCACATAGTATGAAGTAGCCTAAGACATCCACCTTAATGTATGTCTTGGTACAATAATTCTTTTTTTTTTTTTATAGTATTGGCACACTACTAAAAAATCTTTATTTTCCCACTGAATTTCTCCTTTGAAGAAATGTTCAGTGGCTATTTTTCACTAAATGTCGGTTGGAAAAACCTAAATCGTAGTATTTTCACATGGAAAAACTAGGAAGTTCCCCACCATGTGTTTTGCCAGTGAGCTGGTTTGGTGGGAATGGGGTAGCAAAATTATGTTTTATAGCACAAATATCTCACTGAAAATCGGTGGGAAAAACCTCTATTTCTAGTAGTGGCAGGTCATCTCCTTTTTTTTTTTTTGAAAAAAAACCTCTAACAAGTTTAGTTATTGCACGTATATTTACTTTAGCTTAATAATTTATCGACATGAATCAGTTGTCTAACATAGAAAAATAAGGGTTGATTAATTATACATTTGATATACAGTAGGTATACATCAATTATAGCTAGGTGGGTGAAATTTTTCTTAGCTGGGCCAAAAATATGAAGATCCCAATAGTAAAAGGAAAGGACAAAAGAGGGCAGGGGTTTTCAAGATATCAGAGAAATCACAGTGTATTGTCCCATCGAAGGTTCGTGGCTAAGGCAGAATTGTTTACAGCACATGTTGGGCCTTATATCCTGAAAAGTACACCTAATGATGTAAGGCCCACAACCCAACCCGATATGGGTCATTTGCACTTCTATTCATAATTTGTGTAGGTCTTTAATTTTTGTCCTTCAAACTCGAGAAGGGTATAAGAGCCCGTTTGGATTGGGCACATAAAGCTTTTATAAATTTGTTTTAAGTGTTTTACTTAAATCTTAAAATAAGCTCAAAAAAATAATTGACCCATTTAAAGTTTATGTATAAGTTAGACTATCACTTATTTTTTTTTTATAATTTATAAACCTTTTTAAGCCAATCCAAACGGGCTCTAAGTTAGCATCATAATTTGAAAGGAAAAATTAGAGACCAGCTCATTTGAAGGGCAAAAATTAAAGACCAGTCCAGTTGAAGGACAAACCGTGCAATTACTTCACCAGATATTTGGTCCAACAAAACAACTGAACCCAAATTCTTGGGCTAAACAAGAAGAATAGGGTTAGTCGTCTTGTGGGTAATTTGCACGATTGTCCTTCGTTGGGGGCGGTCTTTAATTTTTATCCTCAGGTTTTGGGTTTGAACCCTGAATTAATCATAAAAATAAAATAAAAAATCACAAGGCAAGGCTTTGCAAAAAGTCTGCCTTATGCGGCAGACTTTGCCTTAAGGCAAAATTAAAAGTCTGCCGGAGACGGCAGACTTTGCCTTATAAGACAAACTTTTAGTTATGCCTTAAAATAGACAAACTTTTTGCAAAGCCTTGCCTTGCAATTTTTTTAGGCGAGGGTTCGAACCCAGAATCTCGAGGTATTTTCAGAATGACAAAAATTAAAGACCAGCAATTTGAGGGACAAAAATTAAAGACCACCCCAAAAGAAGGCCAACCCGCGCAAAAAAATGTCGTCCCGTGGGTTGGGTGTGGACTTATTCTAACTGCAATTCTTCTTGATATATTAATCAATATTAATTCATGGACAAGTCTCAATCCATGTTTTTGATTATGTACAAGCTGGAGTTAAGGTTGTGATATTTCATCCTAGCACGATGTTGACAAATATATTTTCTATTCATGATATGAACAAGGGAACATATTCATGTTTTGGTAAAGTCTATTCATGACACTGCTATCTTCAGCTGCTAAATATGTGAAAATAGGTTAAATTTTTCTATTCCGTCGTACCAAGTTAACTGTCCTACTTTTGCTGGTGAAGATTACTAGTACAATTTATGATGATCAAATTGATCATATTCTAGTTGTTCGTTTGCAATTAAAACTTAAGTATGTGGTAGTATTACCGTGCTTTTGATATTTTGACTAGCATTATCTTTTCAGCATCCAATATTTGTAGGGTAAACATCACTCCTGCAGTTGGTCAAAGTGACGCTCAAATATTAGTATGAGTTCCTAAATGTGACCACCCTGCTTTGTTAAACTAATCAAAAAGAACGTTTCTTTAACATATGCTTTCTCTTGAATTTTATAAATATTGTACTATTATTTTTAAATGAAGCGTTCCATCTCATTAATAAGTACCAGCAAGTAGTGAACTTTTAAAAAATTGCATCTGTGCCCTAAACGGTCAAATATCTGTTCCCTGAATTCTCCTCTTGATTTTGTATCTCACTTTTAAGGATGTGTTTTGTATCTCAGAAAATAGTCTCCTATTTTTTATTTTATTTTTTGGTTCGTCAAAATAATTTAAAAAACAAGTTTATTAATAATCAGGAAAAAGTGACTTATTTTTCTCAGCAACACTGTGGAAAATAAGTTCCATAAATATGATCATTTCATTGTTCCCTCCACCCCTCCCTCTATCACGGGCAACACCCTCAGCCACCCCACCTCTACCCTCATAGTGTTTGCCTAAAATATATTTAGATATTTTGGACAATATTTTTGTTTATTTACCAAACACTAGAAAATAAGCAAGAAACCACTTAGCAAGAATACATTTTCTAAAAAATAATTTCCGTGTAAAACATTTTCCGTCCTACCAAACACAGCCTAATATAAATCAATCACTTACTTTGAATTTGATATACTCAAGCGTCCACTTCTCTTAACATCCGTTGAGCTTTGATAGAGAACAGTTTTGGCTTTTATCAATCAAGATAACAGACTTAATATTGTCTGAGAATTTCTTGCACTAAAAAACAACGTGACATGCTACTTGCGTTTTTATGAGGTAATTCACGGATTGGGCAAAATCAAGAATAATACATTGTCGATATTGTAGTTTAGTTATTTGCGATTTAGTTGACTAAACGAGTGGATGGGGTTAGTTAAGGATGGTTCCCACTGCAATAACGTTGAGATATTACTAATGTATTGTATTAGGAGTTGTTGACAAACAATAAACAAACAAATATGTGGTTAACTCAATGATAATATAAAATACACCATCTCGAGGATCAATTAATTACCTTTGATGACATGTCAAAATAATAATTCACCTAGCGTTCCTAATATGGAACTAGGAGATTACATATGAAAAAAGAATAGCAGTTTGGTTGGTGTGTAGGGAATATTAAAGAAATTCCATACTATATAAAAAGATAACTATAATGTTAAATAGATAACTATAATTTCGATTTACTTATCTTAATTTGTTGTAATAAAATTCTAACTACCAGTTTTGAATTCTCCTTGTTACAGATATCAAATTCGAATTGTCCTGCTCAATTGTTTGGTTCTGTATCATCGACCCTAACCACATGGTGGGGTTTAAAATGTTGCCAAAAGAAACATGGTGAGGTTAAGAATCACTTCTCAATACCCAATGCTAACGATGGACTTGAAAAAATAAACTACGAATACATACCTAGTACGTATATACTGAATCGGTATAATGCGTGTCAATTATTTTACTAAGAGTCCGGAGCCAAAATGGCTTATTTTTGCAGCCATTAGACAAAAATGGTATGCTTTTTTTTTTTAAGACCAAAATAGGTATTTCGTTGTATAATAAATGAAATATACTATGTTTTTCTTGTTCGTAGTGGAATTATTTCAATCAATTTTTTTTTTTTTTTTTTTTTTGCATTTCGTGATATGTCGGCGAGAAATAGCATTAAATTTTTTTTTTTTTTAATTTGGTTCATATAAAAAACGAAATTAAAAAAAAAAAATGAAAGCTATTCACTAGCTTCTTTTTTAGCTTCTAACTTGGAAGCAATTCTTCTGACAAGATTCTTGAAAATAATTGAAAGCTATTGTCCCTCATAAAAAACATTGAACAATGGAATTCGTTTCCACCAATTTTTAATTTTGCATTTCGAAAGTATGCGACGAAATATTAAAGTGCAACAATGCTTCTTCCAAGTCAAAAAAAAAATTGAAAGCTATTCACTAGCTTCTTTTAAAACTTTTGAAACGACTTGGAAGCAATTCTTCGACAAGATTCTTAAAAATAATTGAAAGCTATTGTCCCTATAAAAAACGGTGAACAATGGAATCCGTTTCCACCAATTTTTTAACTTTGCATTTCATTTAAGTATGCGTGAAAATATAAAAGTGCAACAATGCTTCTTCCAAGTCAAAAAAAAAAAATTGAAAGTTAGTTAGTTTGAGATTTAGATAATCGAATACGATGAATATAAACGAAATGCAAAAAAAAAAAAATTATTTTTCTATTTCGCTTTTATATAAACGAAATACAAAAAAAAAATATTATATTTTCCTATTTCGTTTTTATATAAACGAAATAAAAAAAAATATTTCGTTTATACAAAAAACGAAATTAAAAAATTAAAATTTTTATCCTATTTCGTTGGTAGTCCAACGAAATAGGACAAAAATATTTATTTTTTTTATTTCGTTTTTTGTATGAACCAAATAAAAAAAAAATTTAATGCTATTTCGTTAGTAGTATCACGAAATACAAAAAAAATAATAAATAAATAAATATTATTATATTTTCCTATTTCGTTTTTGTGTAAACGAAATAATTTTTTTTTATTTCGTTTAAAATAAAAAAAATAAAAAAATTTGTCTTATTTCGTTGGACTACCAACGAAATAGGACAATTTTTTTTTTTTAATTTCGTTTTTTGTATGAACCAAATAAAAAAAAAAATTTAATGCTATTTCGTTAGTAGTATCACGAAATACAAAAAAAAAAAAACAAATATTATTATATTTTCCTATTTCGTTTTTGTGTAAACGAAATAAAAAAAAAATCGTTTTTCATATAAAAAACGAAATAAAACAAAAAAAAAATTGTTGCATTTCGTGAAATGTCCAACGAAATGCAACAATTTTTTTTTTGTTTTATTTCGTTTTTTATATGAACCAAATTAAAAAAAAAAATTAATGCTATTTCGTTGGACATATCACGATGCAAAAAAAAAATTTGATTTTCCTATTTCCTTTTTGTGTAAACGGAATAAAAAAAAAGAATTTAAAAAATGAAATAAAAAAAAAAATTGTCCTATTTCGTGAAATGTCCAACGAAATAGGACAAATATTTTTTTTTAATTTAGTTTTTTATATGAACCAAATTAAAAAAAAAAAATTAATGCTATTTCGTTGGACATATCACGAAATGCAAAAAAAAAAAAAATTTGATTGAAATAATTCGGCCATGAACAGTAAGCTGTGTGGGTATTTTGTTGGTTATCCAACGAAATACCCATTTTGGTCTTAAAAAAAAAAAACATACCATTTTTGTCTAATGGCTGCAAAAATAAGCCATTTTGGCTCCGGACTCATTTTACTTATATTATTACTTAAATATAGGTACATTTGCATACGATGAATAATAGTGCAGAAAACAAAATCTTTGAAGCTTATGCACTTCCTTTTATACTTCATGTAAATAGAGTTGTTTGTAACGTTTTGATAAAGCAAAAATTCAAAATATAAGAAGAATTTATTTTGAAATCGAAGAAATCCATAAATTCATAATCAAGGAAAGAAAAAATTACAATTCACTGGAACGAAAAAATTACAATTCACTACAACTGTGCCAACAAGTAAGAAAAAGAAATCAGCAATAATTACTTTCTTGTATTAACATTCTAAAGCTTATAGATAAATGTCGGTCAAGGGGTTATGATCTAAATCAAAAGGTGAAGGGTACATTGTTTTTTAAAGGTAAAGAGGTTAAATTGAATTTTATTTTCAAATCAACTAAATAGGTATATTAATAACTGGAATTATTTCATGAATACGCCAAAAATAGAAAAATAATACGAGAAAATATCAACTATAAATACCAGCCAAGTCTCAACATCATCACCAGTATTTCATTTGCATATTGTCTCCTTTGTATGCTTTTGATTTTTTTGGAATGCAATTACAAAATGTCTCATCGACGAGCTAAGAGACATGTTCCATCTAAAAGAGAAATATATAAGTGGATTTATTACTAAGACAACAAGGGATGTGCTCCTGACATATTCTAATTGTCTTCTTCTCATTTTGCTTCTTCTTTTTTCTTTTTCTTCCTAATTTTATATTTCTACAGATCCCCTTCAAGTTATGTAAGAAAAGCTTTAACCCATAAACATGCACTAAGTGAAATTATATATACGTATTGAGCATATCGTGAGATGGTTGATTTTTTTTTTTTTTTAACCTAAAGTACAAACATTGAATTCGAACTTTAATAATGAAAAATCTCTTGGTCATGAGTGTTTTATCTTCCGGTTGACCTACTTGATTATATTCAAGTAACTGAATTTATAAGTTTGAACATAAAAATAAAAATGAAGAGAAAATGTAGAATAGATTATACGAGGAATATGTTTCGAAATGGATACGAAGAGGGCCTAAAAGATTTTCTCCCATTTTCACTTCCAAACGCTAATAATCTTTTTGCTATTAGATGTGAGTCTTAGAAGTGGCGGAATCGAAATTTTATTAATTATATGTATATAATGTGCGCAGAAAGAGGTTGGAATGAACCTCTTGTGCCTCCTTAACTCCACACATGAGTATGAGAGGAAAATAAAAATAAAAAGATAAAAAGAGAATAATTAAATCGAACCCACATATATTGTTTGTGATACTTTCATCAACACTTAGGCTCCGTTTGTCCATAAAAACAAAAAAAAAATCACTTTTTTTGGAATTTTGGAGTTGGAGTTGGAGTTGTGTTTGACCATAGTTTTTGAAATTGTAGTTTTTGGTGAAATGTAGTTGTAAAAAGTGAAAATATTTGAAAAATAAATTTTTTGAGTTTTTGGTATTTCGGAATATAACTTCAAGTTATATTCGGGTGTAAATGCGAAAGTATTTGAAAAGTGAAAAAGTGAAAAAAATTAAAATAAAGTGAATAATACTTATGGCCAAACGCCTACTTAGTATAATGGTCAGTTTTGATGTTATATTATTTTTATATTATGCTCTTTAACAAATGTACAACTTACCTTCATTTTTGAGACACTTGATCTCTGTCCTTTTTCTCTTTATTCTTATTTTCTTTAAAATAATGAACACATCAGTTCTGTCAGCTTCTTTAAGTTCAAGGATCACAACCACACATTTAGGGCCTGTTTGGAAAGCCACCCAGGTAATTGAAATTGGGTGTAATTTGGGTTTAATTACATAGTTTGGCCTGTTTGTTTGATCAAGTAATTACGCGATTAGTGGAAATTGAGTGTAATTGAGAGGGTGTAATTACGCTCTCCAATTCTCAAGGGGGGGGGGGTTGAGAATTGGTGTAATTACACCGTAATTGCTAGGGTTACTTTTTAGTCTGTTTCTTTTTTGTTTATTTTAATTTCTTTTTATTTTAATTTATTTTTATTTCTATTATTTTAATTTCTTTTAATTTTTAATTTATTTTTTTATTTCTATTAATTTAATTTCTTTTTATTTTTATTTTTAATTATTTTTATTTATTAAAATGTATTTTTCTTTTTATATTATTTATTTTCCCTTTCTTTCGAATTATTTACTTAAGTTATTTTGGAACTTACTTATGTAATGTTAGAATTTGACATAAGAGTATTATGTTAAACTTTTTCTTTTGGATTTTGAATTTAGGTTATATTTTCAATTTTAAGTTATTTGCTTTCACATTGCATGTTGTTTATTTTCCACTTACATTTGATGGATTTTTTGTGTCAAACATTTGAATAATGTTATTACATTATATTTATAAATATTATTTTTTTGTCAAAAATCCAATCTATGACGTTTTCACAAAAAAAGTCTTCTTTTAAGTTTTATAATTAATTAAAATTGAATATTATTAATGTGAAAATATATATCAATTATTTTTTGCAATATTAGTTACAAATATATGATTATTAATTAATATATTTCAAGAAACAATGTGTTATTAAATAACTAATTTAATATCATTTATAAAGGCAAATATTTTTTAAATATTAATTTTAATTTTTTTATAATTAAATTTTATTTCTAAATTAAACTAACTGTGTAATTACACTTGTGCAACCAAACAAGACGCTTGTAATTACACCGTAATTACATTATGACAAACAAAACAAGTCGTTGTAATTATACTTGTGTAATTACTAGGGGCGTGTAATTACTACCCTAGTAATTACACCAATTCCAATTGCCAGGTGGCTTTCCAAACAGGCCCTTAATTTATTTTAATGTCAAGTATATTAAATTGAAAAATATAACGATCAAAACTGGGATACAATTAACAATTTTTATCATTAAGTTATTAAATATTCCATTTTTTAATTTCCAAAAAGCAACTGAAAATAAAACTAATAACTCGATGATTAAACTTTATTATTTTCCCCAAACAAAATGAAAAAAGAAATCATATAAGTATATCAAATTTACTGCCAACTCACCTAACGACAATCCTCCATATCCGTGACACCGTACCATTTAACCGTATCTAAATATTAAAAACAAAAATAACAAAACCAAAAAGAAAAAAGATTAAAAATATGAGTTTCTTTTATTCCGTACCTCAATTCTCTGATAGTGACAATTTTATTCTTCTCAATTAAATTGCTTTATTCCAATTCTATATATTTCTCTCTCTGTCTTTTATTGACTATCTACTAATGGGCCCCACTTCCACCGCCCACGCGAGCTGTAGGGCCCACTAAACAAAGCCCAATTTTTTGTAGTCAGCAATAAAACCGGGTCCACATGAATCATCTACGTGAAACAATTGGTCACATAAAGCACCTACGTATGATATTCTACGTATATTTTTATTTAGATACAACTCCCTAGTATAGTTTTTTATATGAATAATAATAAGGATGCTATAAGTTTAAATGGAGTTTCTGATTTTTTCTTCTCTCTTTCCCCTCTTACGTTTAATGTCTTATTAAGGGAGAGGAAAGAGAGATAAGTGGGAAAAAAAAAAAAAAAAACAAGAAGAAAGAATACAAGAGTTTGTATCAAAGATGGGTTCTTTAAGAAAATGCCCTTTAGGTAAGTGTGTTGGTACACGGATCTTGTTTTTATAGAAAGGTGTATTTTTTAGGAAATGGTTTTTTTTTTTTTTTTTGATTAGTTTATTGATTTGTGATTTGTATTTGGGGAAATGATTAACTGAGTTGGTGGGCTGATGGGGTTTATCATGATGGGCATTTCTTTATCTTTAAGCCAATTGAGTATGCTTTTTTTATGTTATTTTATTTGGGTGTTTTTTAATTTTTTAATTTAATAGAAGCTTACACAATTCATATATTTTAATCTGTGTGTGGGATCTTCCAGGTTTTGAGAGAAGATGGTGGGGTGTTTGACTTTGGAGCTGAAGAGGGTTTGTTTTGCTTTTTGAGGTAATTGTTTGGTTGATGGTACATGAAAGTGGCATTTGGTAGGTCTACAAGTTTTGCTGATGAACTGTTGGTTAAAAAGTTTTGATCTTTGGTTTTTTCCTGCTTTGGTTTTGGTGTTGAAAAAGTTGTTTTGAAGTTGATTGGTCATTTATGGTTTATATGCACATGTGTATGAAGGTTGGGGTTTGATTTCTTGATTTACCACCACCCTTTGATGGACTTGAAGAAACTCTCAGTAGAAAAGTTAGCAAATTTCATAGGGGATTTGAAGAGAATTCTTGAATTTGAACCTTTGGAAAAGAACAGATTTTTTATTGGTTACCAGGTGTTCTAATTAGGTGATTAAAGAAATGGATGAAGAGGCTAATTCTTGGATTAGGAGAACAAAGTTTTCTCATACAGTTTGTCATAGGTTGGACAGATTGGCCTCTATTCCTATTAGTACTGTTCAGTCAGGGGGGAGAATTGCAGGTGCAAAAACTAGACCTGTTGGAACAGCTTCTCTTAATTCAAGACCAGAGCCAATAGTTGCGCCACTTCAGCGCAATCCAACTACGAACAAACATAGGACTGTATCACCTCATCCAGAAACATCAATTCCCGATACCTTTAAGGAAGCTCGATCTAGTCAGAAGAGATTCTCAACTCCGCGTCCAGAAAGGAAAGAACTTGAGAAGAAAATTGTGAGCAAGTCATTTCACAAAGATTCCCGTGAAAAATCCAAATCGCCTATCTTAGGATCTCCTGGTTCGAGATCTTCAAGCCCCCTTCGGCATTTCACATCATTCAAGTTCCATGAGAAATCAAAGGGCCGGAAGGATTCAACATGGAGTAGGTACAGTGGTAGGGTTAGTTCTGTTGAAACAGCTGATGAATATACAATTGATCTATCTAAGCTGTTTCTTGGGCTAAGATTTGCACATGGTGCCCATAGTCAGCTTTACCATGGGAAATACAAGGATGAAGCTGTTGCAGTTAAAATTATTAGAATACCAGATGATGACGAAATTGGAGCTTTAGCAACTCGATTGGAGAATCAGTTTATTAGGGAAGTTACTCTGTTGTCTCGTCTCCACCATCCCAATGTTATAAAGGTAGTAAACTAGAATTACTTTTCTTATCTGGTTCATTTCATTTAAGTATATGAAATTTAATTGTATCTGATTATCTTGCCTATAAAAGTTTCATGATCCTATTAGTTCCATCATTTACCTTTATAACTAGAGTCTCTATTTCTAGACAGTAGAGCAATTGTGGTGACTTGTCTTCCTTGTAAAATTTCATTGCAGTTCATAGGTGCATGCAAACAGCCACCAGTTTTTTGTGTTGTTACGGAGTATCTATCGGAGGGTTCATTGAGAGCACACCTGCATAAGCTTGAGCAGAAGTCCCTAACCTTGGACAAATTGATTGCACTTGCCATGGATATTGCTCGTGGAATGGATTATATTCACTCGCAAGGTGTTATCCATCGGGACCTCAAACCAGAGAATATACTTATCAATGAGGATTTTCACCTGAAAATTGCTGACTTTGGAATTGCCTGTGAAGAGGCATACTGTGATCTCCTGGTTGATGATCCAGGTACTTACCGTTGGATGGCGCCAGAGATGATTAAGAGAAAATCATATGGCAGGAAGGTTGATGTATATGGATTTGGACTCATTCTATGGGAAATGGTGGCTGGAACTATTCCTTATGAAGATATGACACCAGTACAGGCTGCTTTTGCTGTCGTAAACAAGGTATGATCCAAAATTCAGTGTTTTCTTATTCATCTATTTCTAGAACTCTTGTATGTGTTACTGTGAACTTTATAATCAGTTATCTTATGGCTTGCACATTTGGATGGTGCCATAAATAACTTTGATCTCTGTATGGCTGAACACTTTGATGTGAATTAGGAATATATTTAATTCTGAAAGAACTTGTCTTTGGGACCTTTCAGAATATGAGACCACCTATTCCTAGGGACTGCCCTCCTGCCATGAGAGCTTTAATTGAACTGTGTTGGGCTTTGCAACCAGATAAGAGGCCTGAGTTTTGGCAGATTGTGAAAGTACTGGAGCAGTTTGAATCATCAGTAGTTCATGACGGAACTCTGAATCTTGTTCAGAAGTCAATGTGTCAAGATCACAAGAAAGGCCTTCATCATTGGATCCAAAAGCTTGGTCCTGTACATCAAAATGCTTCATTGCATCAAAATATTTCATCAATGCCAATGCCAATGCCGAAACCTAGATTCGCTTGAGTTTTCTGGATGATCTGACTTTTGTAGTTTTACCAGGTCTCTCTGTGTAATTAAACTGCTTTTGGTTACATACTGCTGTATATCTCTGCTCCGTCATTAAGCGAATGTGAATTATTAGGCTGTAGGCGTGCATTGAGGTGGCCTCTGTAATTTTACCTGATTAAGTATGATCATCAGATCTTGAATGCAAGTGCCATCTTTAAGGCTTGGTTTGGCCTTTGTAATTTTGCATGATGGTTATTCAAAGTATGGTCATCAGATTATGGATGCAAATACCATCTGTAAGGCTAGACTAGCTGAATGGAATAAATTCTACACTCTTTTAAATGGTATATTATATACTAACACTTATCCTGAAGTTTTCGGCGACCTTTAATATTGCAAGCATAATATTGCTTGCTTAAGATTCCTCAAATTGCATTGTCTGCTTGCTGCGTCAGGTGATTTTTTAGTCGACGATAAGGTTTATGATTTCCAGATGTGTCGTTTGTTGAAGTTGGCACCTACATGCCCCTGCTGCTGATTGTTAGTGACATAGGATTACTTATCAACTCAATTTATCTCTCTGTCTAAGGTTTGAATGAATAGATCTTCAGCGACTATCTTACATAGTTTGCATATGTGAGATAGTTGTATTCGACACAGGACACCAACAGCTTAGAGGCATTGATTATAATGATCTTTATAATTTTTCCCTTCCTTTCTTCTCAAATGGATTCACACAATTAAATAGTAGATATATGAAGATGAATTGGTGCTAAGGTGCATCAATTGTCGTATTTGTTTGCTTTTAACATTTGTTTCCAACTATACCAACAGCCTCTTTCATCCTTCATGTGTTGCCAGACTTTTGCTTTGCAGGTCAGAGAAGATAGCCGGGCCAATGGTTCCGTACATTTTAGAAGGAAAGAAGATAATGTGATTGCCATCCTGCACATTGAATTACTTGCTACTTATTGCATCAACTTGCAGAGAGTTTGGTTTTCCTTTCATATAGGTATGTAAGCCCATCTACCCCGCTACATCTTGAATGGAAATTAAATATCTTCTCATTTATTACCCTACTGTTATGTCCTGATGCATATATATACACATAAGGACCACAAAGTTGGTACTGAACTTTACTAATGTTGCACTTGCATTTCATGAAAGTATCGCAATTCATTTCCTTTCTATTAAAATAATGAAAGGAAAGACAACTAGTTGGATTATCGTATGTGTGCATGAATCCTGTATAGAGGATATGTCAAAAACCAGTGGCTGTTCAAAAACCAGTGGCTGCATCAATTGGTTTTATGACGTTCAATGAACCATCATTTGCATGGTCTCCGTGATATTGGTAATGTGATTAGAATCTGTAAAAGATGCATTGTGATTCCTTTTTGACAGTTTGAAGTGGAAAAGGTAGTGATATTTATGTTGTGTGTTACTTTTCGAGTTTCACATGTTAACTACTCTGAATATTTTTGATATCATGGTTCATGTGAATTGAAGCTTTGAGAGGGCTTTGAGGATTTCAGATATGTGGTCCTTACTTTTCTGTATCTCACTATAATAATTGAGAAGATTTTTTCTAGTACGGACAACATTTCTTTCATTTTTTCTTGAAGAGTAGCTGTTTCTAAATTTCTGTAACAATTTGACGTATTTAAGTATCCGATTCCTACTTTGGGAACAGGATAACTATACAACCGTCTCATCTTGTAATTTATTATAAGGCATTATAGTCACATTATAGATAAAGTGCTGTAACAATTAAATGAGAGTTAATATTGGGCAACTAAGGCCGACCAGATCCACAAGATTGGTTTGTGAATGTGCGGATGTTAAGATAGATGGGCGGACATACAAAATTAGAAATGATCACTTTCACCTGAAAGTGCAAGGTAGCATACACAGATGATAAAATGAGAGAATGTCACTTGAGGTGATTTAGACATGTCTTATGTCTGACCTTGATATGCAGTGAGTCCATAGGTGTCAAGTTATGATGATTGAAGGTATTAACAGATGATTACAAAACCTAAAATTACATGGTTGGAGTTGACCATAAGACCTATAATCTGGTAGGAATTAAGGCTTAGTCATGAACGTTTACGTTAGGCCCATTACGTTAAGAGATTTATTTCAATAGAAATTGTAAAGAATTTTTAGTGTTCGAATATCTTAATGTCGACATGATTAAGGAATATTTATATCGCATCTTGGTCCTAACATGTTTTTTTACTTTTGTAAGAAATAATTTTAGTTTTTGAAGACGTTGCTTTACTTATTTTGGAAAATTGTGGTGTTGGGTTCGAGCTATATATTCCAGTGAAAGTGCCAATTAAACAAAATTTCCAGGAAAATATCTCGAGAGCTACAAAGCACTGTGTATGCTTTCGTATAGTTCAAAAATCACGAGAACATAGACAAAACATCTCTCATTTTGAAACCAGACAATCTAATGTACTTGGTTTACAGAAACACTGTCCCACTGGTATTGGAATCGGTTATGAAACAAAACATGTGCACAATTTGTTTGTAGAGTAAACATCGTCTTATTTGTTGCGAATTAGTTGGAACGTTAAAAAACTTTTGTTAAGCAAAGAAAAACTTCGAAACTGGAATAGTTGAGCGGATCATATTTTTATGGGTTAATTGACAACACTTAATTCTATCAAAAACTCGTCAGCCTTGGGAGTAAAATTTCTGCAATCGCTAGACTGCGTGATGTTTGAGACAAAAGTTAGCTTCCAGGTTTTTGTTATCCAAGATTACTGTCTTAAATATAGTACATAAAATTTATAAAAGAATGAGAACCTTTTTGGTCTTTATTCATAAAATAAAGAAATTAAATTGATAGAGATAAAATTTCATTATGCATAATAAGTAAGGATGCCTCCCTACCTTTCAAGGTGGGGGTAAGGTCTGCGTACACTCTTGGGATTCTACTGGGCATGTTGTTGTTGTTGTTGTTGTTGTTGTTGTATAATAAGCAAGGATATAGATTATATCATTAATATTGGTAAAAAATAATACTAATGTTTACAATTATTATCAGAGATTTGTATGCATATTGAAGGTATGTCAATTGACTGAGTTATATTCATAAAAAAGGGAAAAATATCTTTGATCCCTTAAAGCGGATAATGAATGAGTCATGTTCTTTTCCTTTAAAAGTTAACTGTTATGAACAGGTCTTATTTTACAATTATCTCTTTTCACTTTTTTTTGTTTAAGTTAGAATATTAATGTTTAAGTTAGAATATTATGCACACAACTCAAGAAGGTGGAACAAAAGTCCACAAGCCATAATACCTATCACATATGCAATTTTAATATTCAAAATTTCAAAAGTAAGGTCATTTACTAAAAGTTAATGTATATTTCCTTGCAAGGGATATTTTGTGTATATTTCCTTAGCAAAGGATTTTTTGTCATATTTATAAGTGATTTTATTCCTTTAGCATGTGGGGTAGAAAATTTAAAATCCATTACTTATTTGTGGTTGGTTTGGTTGAATTTTTTTTACAAACATTAGTATTGGCTTTTCTCGTGCTTGATTGTTGAAGAAGACAGTGAGATTTAGATTTTTTTTTTTTTGACGGTTTATGTTAAATCTAACCATTTAAAATTGTTGAGATTGGTATTAGAATGCTGGATATCAAATTGAGATAGTTATGTAAGTGTCCTATGTTAACTTTCAATTTTCATATTACTAGCATAAAAGATAAAATATCAATTCTAGCACAATAAGATACACATTAAAAGCATATTCAATCAAAATCGTAACTCCCATCAACTTCTACCCAATCTCATTAAAAAGGGATACTAGTTAATACTTCCTAATATTAAGCAACAATAAATGGAAAGAGGATATTTCCATCCTGAATTAACACCTCTAGAAATGTAGCAAGCCAAATCGAGATTCCTATACGTTGGTTAAAGCTTTAAACCTAGATATATTATTGATATAAAGTTATACTTTAATTGTATATAAACTAAATGGCATCAAAAGTGCACTGGATAGTAACTGTATCTGATGCTGAGTACGCCAAAAATATACATCAAATGGATATATTACAACAAATGTATAATGAATAATATAATATTGCAAAATTATACTAGGTATATATACCATCATACATCAATAAAGGTAAATATAATCGAGTCATACCAAATATTATTACATGTAATCTAACTCTAAAAAATAAATTATACAACTAATGGGGAAAAACGTAAGTACACATAAATATAAAAATATTTACATATTGTTCAGGTAAATGCAGTAAACATTTAATAGTAACTTAATGAAGAGTTCTACAGTAAATCAACTTCCTATCTGTAAGAAACCATCCATACGTGAAGAGGTGTTGATAATCCCACGATTATCCACCTATTATTATGTGGTACTCAGGCCTCATTTATTTGCACTTAATGGGGGTCTAAATCTGAATCATTAAGAGCCTGTCTGGATGGGCTTAAAAAAAGCAGCTTATAAGCTGCTTTAGATAAGCTAAGCCAAACAAAGCCAATTGATTTTTTGAGCTTATTTTAAGCGCAAAATGGCTTTAAGCTGGCCATCCAAACACTCAAAAAAGTTGAAAACAGTTTATAGGCAACTTATAAGCCAATCCAAACGGGCTCTAAGATCTCAGCCCATTAAGCGCATTTGTTTTCTTTTAAAGATTTTATCATTTATTGGGTCTGGAAACATCTGATTCGCTCAGATCTGAAAATGAGTCTTAAAGTTATTCAAACCTCAAACACACGCCTTTTAATTTAACGTTTCTTCAAACCACGGATGTGATGAAATGCATTTCTTCACAAATCTCCCTCCATTGACTGTTACTTGTATGATAAACAATATTAATTCAAGTTATTCAAACCTCAGACACACGCCTTTTAATTTAACGCTTCTTCAAACCACGGATGTGATGAAATGCATTTCTTCACAAATCTCCCTCCATTGACTGTTACTTGTATGAAAAACAATATTAATTCTTATGACTTTTGTCAGAATCAAAAGTTTCATCTCTTCTTTTTGTTCTTCTACTGAAGAGGCGTTTTCTTTCTGTGGGTTGCCATGGAAAGTGATAAGTACCATGAAAACACCCATATTTTGTTTGGCACCAAAAAATTACGATGAAATTTATGAAAAAATGTTATCTTAACCTTGATTGGTTTTTGGATCTCCTATTGTTTACTATTAATTATCTTATTTTATGGCAAATTTAGATGAATTTTTTTTTCCGTTCTAATTCTGATGGGGAAGAAAGGAGAAGGGATGGGGTGGGGGAGCTCATATTTTTATCTAATTTTAAATGCTTTTTTTTTTAAAAAAAAATTATATTAATATTTTTAAAATTATTTTGTTGATATAATATTTAATTACTATGTCATTTAAATTTATATGTAAACATTTAAAATAAAAATAAATTATATATGTTCAGATGTTGGAAAACAAACAGTCTTAATCATTCAGTGTCCAGATCTAGAAATGACATCTTAATCGTTCAGATGTGTATTCAGATTCAGACGTCTTAATCTTAATGAAAATAAATGCAGCCTCATTATCCCTTGTAACTGCCTTCTCATTTTGTTCTATAGATTTTATACTTCCTCACAATGTGAAGATATCTTATAAGCAGCGTCCCCTTTTTTTTTTTTTTTTTTTTTTTTTTTTTTTTTTTAGTCTTTATTCATTTTTCATCCATGGAATTATATTTGATTCAATATGGTGGAGAATGGGATGTGGAACACACTTACAAGAATTTCTGTGTCGATGGTGTGTTTCTCGATATGGAGAGCGATTTTAATGGTATGAGTTCTGAAGTGAATAAGGATCTCAAAGTTGACTCAACTATGGCTAACTATCAAATTAAAATATGTTGTGAAAGAGAATTATCCGCCGATGAAGATATATGATGGCCGAACCTTGATTATGTATACGGAACTGAGAAGAAAAAGTTCAAAGTTCACTGATTTTCCTCTTTGTATATCAGTTTGTGATAATGCTCAAGGTGGTACAGATTCAAATCCGAATACTATGCAATCTAACTTGAATGTTATCCAGGATATGCCTGAGATTGACAACCTGGAAACTATTGAGTTGATCACTACTGGAAATGGAGAGGATAGTGACGATGTGATATTTGCAGAAGATTCCATAATCGACAATTTTCATCTGGATGTGAGTGAAGAGCAACTATACAAAAATAAAGAGACGCTCAAAATTGTGAGGAACAATTATGCTGTTCGAAATGATTTTCAATTCAAGGTCATACGGTCAAGGAAGACAAGGTAAAGTGCAGATTTTCTTATTTTATAAACCAATTATATTATGTATATTACTCATATAGATTCGTATAACTTTGTTATGTGTAGTATAACTTTGTTATGTCGACTTACGTTTTTTTCCCACTAAGAAACCACAAAGAGCATATTATGATTTATGTTTTATTTTATTTTTAAAATTGTACATGTATCCAGTAGAATTTTTTTTTAAAAAAAATTGTGCATATATCCAGTAGATTTGTGAAATATTTATAGGATATAACTTATATGTGTATTTATTTTATATTCCATCTATATATTATAATTTAGGAATAGCTTATGAATACATGTGATGATCATACATTATAAATCATGCATAAACATAGAATGTTAGGGATAAATTAGGTATATTAACTTATTCAGGAAAACAATTCTATTTTATATGATCAAGAAAAAATGTGATAGTGTAATTAGGGGAGAGAGAGTACAGAACAAGGAAGGATTAAAACTGATCCCTTAAATTAGGGTCATTATAACTGATCACTTAAATTAAGGTCATTTTATTTAATTCCTAAACCACTTTGCTGATCACTACACGTGCACAATACTGTGCTAAAATAATTGTCAATAAATTTGTTATTTTTGAAACAAATCAAAAGTAATATTATTTAGTAAAAATTAATTAGTGACCTAAAACGTAGAAATCTCTATCAAATTTGGAATTGATTTGGACCAATTTGGATAACTTTTGAAGCAAAATTGAGTTGGCGAAATTTCTCAGAAACTTTTGATAATTTTGCTAGAAATTGTGATTAATTTGTGTTTCACAGTTACAACATAATCTGTACTAAAGTCTGGTGATTCTAAGAATTATTCCATCAGAAACTCCTAGTGATTTGCCATGTTAATTCTAAAGTTATGACACGGTTTATGCTAAACTCCTTATGATTCGTCATGATTTGTGCCTAGCATATTCATTAGAAACTTTTGTGATTTGCTAGAAGGTCAAAAGTTAAATAGCCAGGTAGTATGATTCTATTTCTGCAAAGTGCAAAGGGGCAATTCTGCGAATTGCCCTTCGTTTGGGGTGGTCTTTAAATTTTGCCCCTCATATTTGAAATCTTTAAATTTTACCCTTCGGCTAAAACCCATAGGTTAGGGTTCGAACCCACGCACAGTCAAAATTTTTAAAAAAAATTCGCAAGGCAAGTTTAAATTTCTGCCCCCTACGACTTGTGAAGGAATTACCAAAGTTATCGGACCGGCATCTTATGCCTTATTTGTGACTTGGCATAAGTATCATATAACTTTGATAATTCATTCAAAGTTTTAAACTAAAAGTTTGTTAAAAAGTATGCCCCCGCGGCATGCTTTGTGAAGGAATTACCAAAGTTAGGTTAAACTTATGCCTTATAAATAGCCATAACTTTGATAATTCCTTCACAAAGATTATCGGGTAGTTTGCACATTAAAAGTATCTAACTTTGTGAAGGAATTATCAAAGTTATACGGGACCGTGCAAAGCATGAGTATCGGGTCCGTAAAATGTGTAATTCCTTAACAAAAGTATATACTTGTCTTGCGATTTTTTTTTTAATTTATGCTTGAGCGGGGGTTCGAAGCGAACCCTCATTATTTCGGCGCGAAAGCTCATGCGAAGGGCAAAAATTAAAGACCAACGATATGAGGGCATAATTTAAAGAATACAAAAGAAGCGAAATTTAAAACCACCGAAAAGAAGGGCACTCCGCGCAAAAAAATGAGTGCAAAGCACCATATACCCTAGATTGGGCCAAGGGATTGCCAGATACAATGTCCAACGATAAAGCCCAGCTAAATTACCGTACGCGACGTATGGGTTCATTCACGTTTGAATTTGGGTCAAACTTCATTTGAGCCCAACAGTATATTGTCTCTTATCTTGTGAATTGTGATGTAACCAAGTAGAATCCTAGTTTTTTTTTTTTTTTCTTTTTTTCTTTTCGCCTTGTTACTTTAATTTAAGTAAAACTTACATGAACAACTACCTTTTATAAGCTCCTAACACTATATAGCTACAAGTTTGCAATTTACAAATCGTAGCTACCTTTTATGTGGTTTCGGCGGTATTTCCGTGTTTTTAAATACAGGAAAATACATGTATCATAAAAACAGAGTGGAGTAAATCCTTTAAATACAGAAGGAGTTTCAGCTGTATTTTCGTGTTTTTAAATGTAGGGAAATACATGTATCATAAAAATCGAGTGGAGTAAATCCTTTAAATACACGAAGGAGTGTGTATTTCATTGTATTTATATACTAATAATCCTTTTGTTTTGGTACGTATTTAAATATATTCGAGTTCAGACCAGTAAAGTCGCCGCCTGACGTCGCATCAGTTGAATGTATTTGAATGTATTTACACTCAAAAAATGACGAAAATGAAGAATACAGTCAAATCTGGTCATAACTCTAGTGAACATACAAAATACACTGTATTTAAAAAGGAAGAATACAATAACACCGGTCGGATCTCCGATGAAATATAACATACTACTGTATTTACACTCAAAAAAATGAAAAATACATTCAAATCCTATTAAAGGACCAGATCTGGCCATGGCGGCCAGGATTCTCGCTGCCATTTCTGGCATGAATAGGATCAGATCTTAGAAAGATAGAAGAGAGTCGCTGCTCGCCTGTAGCGTGACGGTGGCTGTTGCTTCGTTTTCCGACAGAGAGTTGGAATTTTCAGTCCGGCGGTGAAGATGATGGGGGAGGATTCTCGCCGTCTCCGTTTTGCCATTGATACGGCTGCACCTCCGTACAAAATTACCGCTGCCGCGGCTGGATCGTGGCGCCGTTGTGGTGGTAACCGTTTGTGTAACTGTCTTCTATTGGTTGGAACCCTTTTTTTTTTTTTTTGAGTTTCAAACTGTAGGAGTAATATTAAGAATGACAGAAAGAGAATGGAGAAGGCCTTATAGGCGTGGAAGATGTATTTTAAGGGTGTAGCTACAGATGGAAAATATAGCTACGAATGGTAATAAATATAAAGTGTAGCTATTATCCATAAATAGCTCTTATGCCAAGTAAATTTTCCTTAATTTCGTACCTAACTTATAGCTGGTTATCATATGGAATGAACACGTTCTTATTGTCTCTCATATGGCTATTTTGTACAACATAGCAAATCGGGTCAAGCTTTCAAGCTTTTTCTTTCTTGCTAAGTACATTCGGACTCTCTTTTGTCAGGGAATATGCACTTTGCAGTTGTAATGATAATAGACATTTAAGTTTTATTGAATTTAAATTCATAAATAATTTAGACTATATTTTAAATTTAAAATATATTAATCTAAATAAATATTTTGAGTTAATATAATTGGATTAATTAGTTAAGTCCAATAAATATAGATCTAATTAATAGTCCAATTTTGTTGGACAAGTTATTTATTTGAGTTTCAAATGATGACATCACTTTGTTAATCTCAAGATGTCATTTTATCATAGAGGCCTAGATTGGTGGAGTGTTGTAGAAGACGTGGCATGCCAAGTCGAATTGAAGAGTCAATTTACATATACAAGTAACATATTCTGGCCAATCAAAATGCAATCTTGTTGCTCCTTCATTAAGTAACAACTTTTGCCTTATCTATACTAACGGCTAAACACTTATTTTGATTATTATGATGGTGAAGATAATTAAAATCCAGTAAAAAAAATTGGTTTCTCTTTTTCTTGTTACACCAAATAGACATTCTATGTACAAGCTTATGTTACAGTCTATCAAGGTCTTCCAGTGAGACTCCGAAATTGAAACGCACGGACACTATAGTATTTGTAGGGCAGCAGCAGACAGCCAGAACATTGCGTATCTAAAGTCAATAAAGATGCTAAATCTCCCTTTGGATAGAAGATTTGGTTAAAACAGCACTTTGGAAAGGCAATTATATACAAAAGAGGAATGTGTGGAAGGGAGGAGATTAGCTAAAGGAAGATGTGTACTAGCCACATTGTCCATTTACGACCACAATTACTTGCAGCTTTTCATCTTTGAAAGTGCTAGACAATTCTTATCCCTTCTGTCGTTTTCAAACAAATAATAATCTTGTACCTACTGTAGCCTAGAAATTTAACTAAGATGGCTCTATATGTAGATGCTTAAATTTTACTATTGAATTGAATCAATACAAAGTTCGCGTGATCTTAAAATTTAAGAAATATCGGCCCGAATCAACATTGACTATTAAAATCTAATATTGTATGTACAATTAACCAAAAATTCAAGTTTATCTGGATCAAGTCGTTTGATTGACATTTACAAAATGAGCCTATTTCATTAGTCCAAACGCTATTTTGATGTTGTGTGTAATTTTACGTGGCAAGCCAAGTTAAACTCAAGATCAATAAAATCATGCTATATATGTTTCAGGTGGTGTGATTATGTCAAATAAGTATTACCCTTTGATGTCTTCCAAATGCTTAAGTGATATTATTATCTTGATTAATAAGATATATACCATTAGTATAATTGGCATAACATTACTTTGATTAGACCGATGGTTACGAGAGCTAATCAAATCGAGTGAAAAGGTTTGTTTGTAACCACACAAAATAATTCCAGACTCCTAATAAAGCCAAAGGACATTACTAATTGAGAGAGAATCAATTATTGAGGTCAAGATACAAAAAAATAGAAGCAGTGGGTGGAATAATGGAATAACACAAAATCATTCCAAACTCCTAACCCCTTGTAATCTAAGTAATTGACACTGTATATTTCTACTAGTACTAGTAATAGTTTTCGTCATGTAATTTCATCACCAAAACACAACAGGAAAAAGGGATAAAAAATGAGTGCGGTATTAACTCATCATGTGTCAATCGATTAAAGAGTAAAAAACTGGAAATGCCAAGACCCCAAGTTCAACGATTATACATGATTTTGTTAAAACAGAAATCCAGCATTCACCCTAAAAATTTGAAAAAAAAAACTTGAAAATAAAGCAGCTAGCAGAGATAATTAGCACGTGCCAAAAGAAAAACATCACTAACAGAAGTTGCTTGCTAGTTAGCTAGCAGTAGCACCTTGACCCACTAATTGATTTAATCTCTGTGAGACTTTTGCAGCTTCGTATCCTGATGAAGTTGCACATTCTCCCACCTAACCATAACCAAACAAACACATCTACATCATCTATATATCAATCAACAAACAAGGCTCACGTTTGGCAATAAAAAATTGAGTTTGGACATGTATTTTTTATTTGGAATAAATTTAAAATTATGTGAGTGGAAGTAAAATTCCTCCCCAAAACCCGACTGAGTTGCTTTTGAAAATTGAAAGTATTTGAAAATAAATTTTCAAAATCTAATAAAATTTGATGGCCAAACATATATTTAAAGATAAATTTTTAAAATCTGATCCAAAATTTATGACAAACGCTAGCTAAATATACTTTGGCTTGACTCAGAATTTAGACGTTGGGTTTTGAATTGAAAGATTGTGTTGTGAATTGTGTATTTAATTAATTTTAGGATCAACTTCATACATTGTCACTTAATTTTTAATTTATTGCATTAAATTATTAAAATAAATTAAATGTGATTTCTAGTAAAAGGTAAATGACTTTTTTGTTACAAAAACTAGCATAGTGATTTTCTATGATGCTTGAGCAAAGCTGAATAATATTTGGTTTACAAAAAATATTTAGTGATTTTAGTGCAATAATATAAAAGTTGAGTGGACAATCTATGAAAACAACCCTTAATTTTGTATATACTCGTTTTTCTCAAGTGTGTGCAACTCGATCACATAAGATATTGAATCTCAAAGTACTGGGTTATGCTGAACCCGCTAAGTAGGCGTTTGGACATGCGATTTGAAATCATGAGATGAAGTCAGCGTTTGGAGATGCATTTCATCTCGTAGTTTCAAACCATGATTTGAAATGTCAAATCATCCAAAAAGGCATGATTTGGGATTTCAAAATTTGTAAATATAAAACTTGGCTCATAAGTTTATACTTTATAAAAAAAAAGATTCATAAGTTGGTAGATATTTTTAATAATTACTCTCACCAACCATTTACCAACCTTTATTTATGTCTACCATGTAGGAGGATTATATTAAAGAGTAGTTACATTACTATTCATGTTAAATTTTCTTTTTTATTGAACTAAAGTTTGATCAATTGATGTTGTATTTTTTAGAAAGGTCTTCTAGTAGCGTATTAATTTTGTTATGAACTATGACTTGCTCATTTGATAAGATTATATAAGAATTGAAAATATTTTGATAGTTTTCACAACTTATGGGGGTTTTATGTCTATAAAAAAAAATACAACTTAAGAAATTCAAATTGCATGTCCAAACATGATTTCAAATCATGGTTTCATCTCATGATTTCAAACCATGTGCAAACGGCTCCTAACTATTGTCTGATCAAAGAAAAAAACAGAAAGGAAAAAAGTGGGGTGCAAATTAAACTGCAAAGAGAGCCAAGATATCGATGGAAATGGGTAGTACCTTAGAATGTATGGAATGGAAGATGGTGTCACCAACGACAGTATAACTAGCATTTATAATTTCTACGCCTTCTTCATGTAACGTACGGATTATATCATTGAACATGAAGTGATAATCTGCACTAGTAATTAGAACAACTTTTAGAGCTGAATCCACATTATGGATCTCAATGTGTGGCAATGGCAAACTTTCCATTCTCCCAGTACTGCTTATCCTAGTACTTGAATTTACACCTGCGGTTAAGTTCTCTTTTTTCTGTCTCATTCTTTCCAAATCTATTTGCAATTTCTTAATGTAATTGGCTGCGTCTTCCAGTTGATCTGGCAGTGACAAAAATTCCTGCAAAGCTCAAATAATTAACTACCTTAAGATTTTGTTAGTGCTATGTTAGTGGCAGACAAACAGAGACACCGTTAAGAGGTGTCATCCGTCACTCTAATGTGTAAATAACAATCAGAAAAGAATATGCATACATACAATAAACTGACAACCGTTTGAAAATAATGCCTAGTAATCATTTTCGTAAGTTTTTCGAAAATAATGCCTGTGCAAGTGCAGTTTCATACTTTTCATTTTGTATTGAAAAAGAAAACACTTACAAAGATTTATCATTTTAATTTTGACAATTGGACTTGTTTCAATAATTAATATGATGAAGATGTCTACTAGATCTCAATTTATGATCTCGAACATGCGCCAATCAGATTGATTTGTGGGAATATAGGAGGTAAATGAAGAGAATAATTAATTAAGAGAAGATAAACATAGGAGAATACTAAATTAGAGGAGAAATAATAAGAACCTTAATATGCTGATCATGATGGACAAGTGAATTGAGCTTCAAATAGAGATCTTTCATTTGATTTCTTCTGTTTTTCTCTATTGTCTTTCTGTCAGCTTTACATGTTGACGAACTAGGGTTGTTATACTGCTGCTCCATAATATATGTATATACCTCTCCAACAGTCTTGGAATATAACAAGATCTTAATCCCTCTATATACTAAACAGAAGGAGTTAATTCTAGCTACTATAAATAATTATTGGAGATCTGAAACTAAGAGGAACCTAAAGTTGAGTACTAAAAAAAGAAAGTGAAAGGCAATAACTGCAGGAGAACAGTAGAACAACATTATGATTAAGTAAAGATGATAAGGAAGACAGAATGGTATGTGTAGGGCTTTCCCTGTTGTCTTTTTGGTCCCACATGGAACTATTTGTGACCATTTCTTCTGCATAAATAGGAAAGCATCTAACACACTGCCAATATCTGCCTGGTTATGAAATTGGCTTCATATTACATGATTTATTTCTACATTTTAACAATATTTTAAGTTTACCAAAACATAATAAAGGGTAATTTAAAATTCCTTTTGTCTATTATATATTGTCCGAGTAATTAAAGACTTCTAAGTCAACTGAGAAAGAATGTGAGACAACCATTTTTCTAAGTCAACCATTTTTCATTAAATTGGAATTGCATGAAGTCACTCATTTTTATTGTTGTATCATCATACTGCAGTACATCTATTGGTTTATGTCTTTGATCATGACCCACTTCCCAGTGCTACATAGGATATAGCCCATATCCTAACAAATTCCTCTAATTTTTTTTTTATCCATGTGATTTTGTGATTGTAACGACCTAGTCCGCTAGTGATAGTGTCCACTTTGGACCTAGGCCCCCACGACTTTAAAACACGTCATTAGGGTGTAAGGCCTGTTTACTTATATATCCAGCATCTCTCTTGTGTTTTGTCGATGTGGGACTTTCCTTCTAAGCTAGGGTGTCACATACACCCCTTCTTATGGACTCAGCGTCCTCACTGAGGTTTGCCCCACCGTATGGGATTTGCCTAGACTCAGCACGGAGGTTTGCCCCGCCTACCCGGGATTTGCCTAAACTCATTGAACCGTGACCCACCATCGACATTTCTGACACAAGAGTGGCTCTGATACCATCTGTAACAGCCCAACCCGCTAGTGATATTGTCCGCTTTGGACCTAGGCCCGCACTGCTTTAAAACGTGTCACTAAGGTGTAAGGCCTATTTACTTATATACTCAGCATCTCTCTTGTGTTTTGCCAATGTGGGATTTCCCTCCTAAACTAGGGTGTCACAGTGATTTGAGTTAATATCAAGTTGCTTTCTACATAAGAATAACGTGGAGTTTGGATTGGATATTTTTTGTGTCATTTACGGGCCGCGGGTATCGGGGCTAACCATAATATATATATATATATATATATATATATATATATATATATATATATATATACACACACACACACACACTCATAATCATGGAAAACTATCGATATTTAAAACATATTTACTTTCATAAACGTGAGCCCCTCGGTATCAAAATAATATATACAAGCATATACATAAAAGCCATGGGACCATGCTACCCATGTTTGGCCGCGTATCTACGAGCCTCTACCGTAGTACTAGACATATAGACGGGACGGGACCCCGTCGTGCCCAATCATGAATATATACGTATATGTACCAAAGAATAATCAATGGCACCTCGGAAAATGGAGTGCTCATAAACCGAACTACTAGCTCCTATGGATCGGCACCGTCTCCCCGCCTGCTCACGTGGGCATGAACACGGCGTCCAAATAAAAGGATGTTTGTTTAACATTGTGACCGAGTATATGAGGCATAAACAATAATAAGACATCAATGAAATAAGGGAGACATGGAAAAGGAGGATTAATGGGAACCGTATCATAAAAGAAATAATGGGCCTAATTGGCTTACTCTCATGCTCATCATCATATCATATATGCATAAATGTATAACCGCCCGACCGTATAGGGCCGCCCGCCTTAAGCGGATGCCCGCCATTTAGGAAAAGGGATATCATCATATGCTCATTATATCATGAGCATCATAGATTGTCATAATATGCTTATCATAACTCATCATAGTATGCTCATCATAATATACTTATAGCGATACACGCATAAAGACTCATAGATAATCATTTTTATCGGGGTGACATAAGGTCGTGGATGTTTATGAAGTATTATAGTGTTGACCAAGGAACAAGCATAAGGTGAGTGTGTACGATGATCAACATCGATAGATTGTATATAGCATCGGTAGCTTTTAGGAGCAATATCATAGATTATAATTCTAGACTTTAGCTTACTATGTCATTATCGTATTCATCTCGTATCTATTATCTCGTATAGCTATTCATGAGCGAGGACTTTTAACTTTCTTGGAGATAGGAATCTCATAGGGGAGGAGGAAACGCATACATAGGATTCATGCCTTAGAAAGAAAGGATTAGCCTCACATACCTTTGTCGCTTAACTATTCTATCGCTTGCTCGTTCTCCTTTAATGCTCACGTCTTGACCTTCAAGAGAGTTCGTAACGTCGTTAGCTAGGCAATTACAAGAACGTGCCTCTTAAGGCTAAAGAAAATTAGGCGTTTCCTTTGTTTGAGAATATATACGACAATCACGATATTACTAGCAAAAATCGTCATTCATTTACATTATTCGCATCTCACAATTTCATCCCAATTCTCCATAATTATGGCCAAAGTTCACTATCGCATTCTTTCGTATCCAATGCTTATTTCATGCTCTAAATGTCATTTATAACGTATTTATAATCTCAACATATCCAATTTCATGATTCAATCCAACTACTACTCAATAATAACACTATTCACACATTGATGACCCATTTGCTATACGCTTCTACAATCCATGTGTTTCAACTTATTAATACTTCAAATAACATGAAAAGGTCATGAAACTCACCTTAGATGATGGAGGAATAGGCCTTGGATGATATTTTCTTGCACCAAAACCCTATTTCATCTCTTGGGTTTTCTTGATTTGAATGACTTTTAATGGGTTTCATACACTTGATTCTCCTCAATTCTTGTTGTTGATCTTTGATTTCTATTGTTTTCTTGTGATTGAAGTGTATGGAAATGTTCTGTTTCTTGAAGTGTGGAGGTGAAAGATGAAATGAAAAGAAATGAAGGATAGGTCCCTTTATATAAATTTGAGTTCGGAATGATAATGATTATACGGACCAACATACGGTCCGTATGTTTTCCTTGGCCGTATGTTTGGCCGTAGATCTGGTCAATGAGTTAAGACATGGTTGGATCTACGGCTGGACATACGGTCCATACTTTTTATACGTTGTGTACATCGTAGGTTTGTTCGGGCTTTTTTCGAGAATTGTTTCATCGACTCGTTTGATCTCCGATCCTTAGGGACCTTCTTAACACTTGTTTATCACTTCAATACCAATCTAAGGGACGTTATAACTCTTCCTCAAGGTGTCATTAAAGCATCATTAACTCAATACTCAAAATTCTTATTCAATACCCAACATACGACTTACTTCCCTTAACAACTTTCCTTCACTAACTCGAATGTCTTTGGAAATCTTAATTAGGATCATCAAATACTATTTCTTACTTGTCCAAACCTCGTATACGTCATACCCCTCGTTAGTCTATTCACTGTACGCTAAGGGGCAATTCCCAAGGTGTAACATTTTGCTTATTTACATCACGGGGTCATTCTTACATTTTGTAGCAGGTAAAATATCTTATTTCAAAATTTCAAATCTCACGTTCTAGGGAGGCTTATTTGTTGGCATTTGCAAGAGTATGTTTTGATAATTGACAAAGTGAATGACAAAGGTGAATAAACCAGGTCAATGAACATGTTCTATCTCAGTAATAGAGGTGAGACAAAATGAATGAACTAGGTCCGTGAACATGTTTCAGCTCAGAGCCTGCTGCGAGTGTAACTCTTGAATTAAGAGATAAGGAGTGTAAGATTTCTTTAATTAAGAGATAAGGACAAAGGGACAAGTTATAGGATTTCTTGCCATAATTATCCAAGTGAACTATAATTCTTATACTCCTAAAGGGATATTGTGCGCTTGACTGCACCAAAAACCTTGTATATCCAAGTCCTCTCTTGAAGAATCTCAGGCACTCACATAGAGAGAGAAACAGAACTTGAGCGAATACAGTTATGTTTTACAGTCTTCAAGTCTAGAATCTTGTATTGAAATTGTTTTATCGAGTTGTACGTTTACCAGCTTTCATAGAAGCAATTGTCATAGGTATAAACGTTTGTCATATTCAGCTTCAAGTTGAGGGCAACTTGAAGTAAGCTCAATACTTTATGGAGATTGTTGAGATAGGAATTATAGTTAGTTTCTAGGTTACAAAGTTTGTAATCTGAAATTGCAAAGGCTGACAATTGTCTTGGAGTTTTGGGAAAAATCCCGCAGAGGTGTAGGTTGTGGTTTTTTTCACCCTTGTGAGTCGGGTGGTTTCCACGTAAAAATACCGTGTCCTTACTTTCGTGTTCGTTATTATTCCGCAAACGTTAACTTGGAACATGTAGAGTAACTTAGTCTATCTTATAAGCGAAAATCTGGTATAACTTAGGATAGATAACTAGTCGTGCAAAATATCATCATCTAATAATAGTAAATGCAGAAAACTTACCTGTGTGGTCTTATTTTTGGTCCAAATTTAAACGTAGGTCTTTTGGATCTCGAGGAAATAAATAAAAGCGGAGGGTCGCAAGGTGAAAGCAACAAGTATTTCATCAATCACGTGTTTTTATAACCTAAGGTGTGAACAAAAGAAATACTAATGTACAACCATTTTCTCCGTCTCTAGAAAAGGAGTGAACATCAAGTACTACACCCAGTCACATGATTAAGGTGACGTCTAATTCATGATGGAAATTAATAATTCACGTTTGCTTTTAGCTTAGTATTTTGGAGGTTTCACGAATTTGCAACGTGCAATTACTATTTGATCCTAGTTTTTCTCGCCTATAGTTCCACATCTGTTTGTTCATTTCGTTGTTATTTCGCTTCTTGCACTATTTGAATCTTTGATGAAAGTTCCTTTTCTTTTTTCTTCTTAAAACAATAGTAACTAGTAGTAAAAATGTTATGTTATAGTACTAGTTAATTGAAATATATTCTCAACTTACGTTACACAATTTTGATATATTTATATGATATGGTATAAACATCACGTGTTGACTTTAAGCCTTTTAATTTTCACCATCCCCTCACGGAGATGCAGAGTTCAAATTGCGTGAAGGTCTTCCTTTTTCTTCTTATTCACGGACCCCATTTTACCGTCCTTCTCCTCAACACGAATTCTATATAAGTATATAATAGACTATAATTATATGAATTGGTGATCTCACCATGATTACGCAATGGATCTCACGAAATGCACGTAAGACACTTGCAATCTGCTGATATCATCAACCACTACGCAATGGATCTCAAAAAGTTTAAGACACTTGTGGGGTAAAATAATGTGAACAAGATCTAAATTTCTACGACTACTCAATCAAGAAATGTCCGAAATAGTAGTAATTAATAAGATTGTTAAACAGATAAAGTTAAAGGAGCACATAAAGAATTCATACATCATCACTCAGCAAGGAAATGTGACACACCCAAAATAATCGCTGAGACCCTAGCTATAAGGTCAAACTAAATCAAACAATAGCTTCTATAGTTATATATACTACTCCCTCTATCCTAATTTATGCGACAATTTTCACTTTTCAAGATTCAAATCCTTAATTTTGACAAGAGATGTTCATGAGGAAAACTAAAATAAAAGACTAAAAGGCAGGGCTGCAAAACGAGCAAAGAGTTCTGCTTTCATTTCTTTGTTGAGATTGAAATCAAGGTAAAGGGTTAGGTATAATACCTTATTACCCATGACTACTTGGTAAAGGATGACAATATGATATAAATCAGAAATAGACTGTTGCAATAGTTTTGGGAGTGATTAAAAGTTTAAAAATACCTTTTTGCAAGACACAATTTATTATGAAAATGTGTTACCCATTCTTTAAAGGATACACTTATTCATTGTGAAAATGTGTCATCCAATCTTAAGAGGTACATCTATTCATGAAGAGGTGTGTTTCACTTTCTATAAATACAATCCTATTGCATTTTTTTTTTTTTTTTTTTTTTTTTTTTGATTGCAGATCTAGATCTTTAGGCTCTATATAATTTCATTCTCTTCAAGAGTCTGTTTTTTTCTTCGTATTCTGAGTTCCTAGAAAAGCAGTCGAGAGATTAAAGGGGTTCTTCGGAATTTCTATGTGAGTTGCACATTAGAAGATTCCTGAGTGGTTCATTGTATCTTTGAAGTATAATGTCACTTTGCTATTTGCACCGGGATAGCGACGGAACACTAGAAGAAAGAAGACATTTGCCAACAATTTTTTTTGTTGTTGTCATAGTATTGACTATGGTTGCAAAAAGTAGGGGTGGGCATGACACGGTATTTGAAACTTCTGTTCGGTAATTTCGATTTTTGATATTTAAAAATACCATACCATTACGGTATTCTTAAGTTCGATTTCGGTATTTTACGGTACGGTAATTCGGTAACCATAGTTTATTCGACTTCGACTTACATATACATATAATAGAGAATTATGAATTTGGCTATTCAAGAAACGTCTCACTTATATCATACTAACACCTTTACACACGTAAAAATATTCAAAAGAAAGTACAAGCAATACCCTTCATTATTCAATCACACAAAAAAGACATTTCAATCAAGATATATAATACTTCGGTAAACAAAAAGGGCATTTCAATCAATTGGGCATTTCAATCAATTATATCATACTAACACCTTACACATGTAAAAATATTCAAAAGAAAGTACAAGTAATTCTAACGCCTAAACAATTAGTTTGTACTAATACTAATTATGTATTTGTTAGTATTGTAATAATATATATAAACTGTATATATAACTATATGGAGTACTTCGGTATGGTATTCGGTATTTCGGTATTTTCGTTATAAATACTGAATACTGCACCAAATACCATAATACCAAAACCGCGGTATCAAAAATTTTGGTTTCGGTATGGTAATTGGTATCTACCGTACGGTGCCCACCCCTAGCAAAAAGTACTTTTTTTTTTTTTTTTTTTTTTTTTTTGCATAAACTTTTCCTAGACGTGCAACAACTTTTTTGTTATTACCAAAAGTACTTTTTGCAACAATAGTCAATACTATGACAACAAAATTAAATTGTTTGGCAACAAAAAAGTTCATTTTTAAAAGTTCCATCATATATGCCAACAATAAAACTAAATTGTTGCTAAATATTGAATTTTGTCAACATTATTATTATTTTTTGCCAAAGAGTTATTGCCATTTCTATACTTTCTTGTTGTGGAAATTTACTATGAAGATAGCGCCATCTATAGCGTGCCTTAAATCGAATTTTCAATTTTAACTCCGTCTTTATCTTTATTGTTATTATTATATTTTATTTGTTCTTTCTTAAAGTGATATCTCTAATGTATTTCCGACAGAGACTACCCAAGTGCCCCACCCAGAGCTGCATGTGCACCGTGCACCGTTTCGAACAAGTATGTAAAGACAAACACATTTTTTCATTTGTTTACCAAGTAGAAATATAAAAATCTTTTGTTGTCAGTATATATATACTAACTTAAATGCTTTTTCCCCGAGATGTTAGAAGAAAGAAGAAATATCAACACAACAACTACGAACATGGCCAAGGATAAATCAACGTGTGTTTTTTCTTTTTCGTGCCTTCCTTGAAGAATATGCAATAGTTGTTGTCTTACTCACCAAATGTAATGCTATAGTATAAAACCCCACAACAAGTGATGGTCGTAGTTTGTTAATTCAAAGTGTTTTTCTTTTTCCGAGTTTAATTTTAGTTGCGTCTGTGTGATAAGGATACACAACCACATATTTAATCGAAATTAATTTTATGTAATTGAAGCAGCAAGAATTTAAGAGGGAACTCTGAGACCTCCCTCATACAAGGAAAGTACGAAAGAAACAAAGCGAATTGTTGTGAGAAAATATATAGCTGAAATTTAATTCTTTTTCAGCTGACTTAGTAGCTTTAAAATACCCTATAATATGAATTGCTTTCACACTAGCTAAGGTATTTTTCTTTTCGTCATATTTTAGTAAACTTAAAATATTTGTAAAACGTAGACGAATCATAGAACATATTAACAGCTGGCGGCCTATTTCCTGGAGCAGTCTTGTTTCCTCGTTACTGCAGATCAAGAGTCAAAAATAGTCTCTTATTGGACCCATAAAAAGTAAAGGCCTAAATATTCTCTCATGAAAACACAAACTTTTTCTGCAGTCATTGCCTTTTCCCTTCCATTTAATTTAGGAAAAATGACATAATAATACTTCTTAAAACTCTATATTACTAAACATAAGAATATTTTTCTTTATTTACAAAATATAACAACTTAATTACCAAACATATCAGATTTAAAAAAATTAAAAGCCACCCTTTCCTTCCTTTTCCCAATTCTTTGCTTCATTCAAAACTGAGCCACCCCACCCTTCTTTCCTCTTCTCCCTATTCTCTGTTTCCTCCGAGAACAGACTGAAGAGAAATCTTACTAGCTTGTTGTGTAGCATGTCTGAAAAGTCCTCTCTCTCAATAACCAAACAAATATTTTCAACCATTTGTGCTTTGAAAACTTTGACTTTTCTTTCTACAATTAATGGAGTTTGGTCTTATTAATAATTCAGAACCACCGCCCCGCCCTTCTCCCCTTCTCCGACTTCTTCTTTGGTGAGTTCAAGACACGCTCCGGTGACAGATCTAAACAAACACGATTTGAAAAAACACAAATCTGGAAAAATGTAGATCTAGAAAAAATACTAAGAGAATGAAGCCATTCTTCAAAGTTAGCAACAATCTACCAAATCATAAATAGGAAATGCAAATCTCAAAGACCGAAAACGACTCCAAACATCGCAAAAAAAATTCAAAATACTCGAAATTTCCTAAATTTATTTTTTAAGTTACATATGTTGTTTTAGTTGTATTAAATTTTTATGAATATTGTATGAAAGTTGAATATAATGACGTTGTAGTTGTATTAAATTTCCTAAAACCGAACATGAGCTTTATACAACATGTATACAATTATAGACATATTTCCTAATCACTTTTAGACAGTTTTATATAAAAAATCATGACCGGAATTCTAAACCTTGAGTCATACACATTTCATACATGACAAATGTGAGCGAAATTCTAAACCCTAAGAGATATACATATTTCATACAGTTTTCATACACAAAATATTGAGTGAAATTTTCTAAGTCTTGAGCAAGAAATACACATTTCATACCATTTTCATACATAAATTATTGAGCGAAATTTTTTGTAAGAAATCTATTGTTATGTTCTGTAAACTAAAAAGTATTGTCATATTTTGTAAATATATCATATTCTTATGTATATATATGTCATTCTCCGTTTAATTTAATCTTACTGGACCCATAAAAAGTAAAGGCCTAAATATTCTCTCATGAAAACACAAACTTTTTCTGCAGTCATTGCCTTTTCCCTTCCATTTAATTTAATCTTACTCGATTTATACATCTTCTGATATAGTAATCAGTAGTGAGGTCTTTATTTCCAATTTAGTTGAAGAGGTATATTGATGGAGCAACAGTGTAACAACCCTAGTTCCTCATCATGTAAAGTTGATAGAAAGACAATTGAGAAAAACAGAAGAAATCAAATGAAAGATCTCTACTTGAAGCTCAATTCTCTTGTCCCCCATCATCAGCATTCTAAGGTTCTTTTCTTTATCCTTTTAGTTTACTTAATTTTCTCCAATAATTTTTTTTTATCCTTTTGGTTTACTTATCTCCAACAATAATATTTCTCTCTTCTATTTCATGCATGTCATCATTCAGTCTCCGGCCCTTCCCAAATTAAATCCGCCCGATTTGTATCATATAGTCAGATCCAGTAGAATCATATATACTCAGATTTTTGTATTGTATAGCAAGACCACAAGTTTCAAAATTCATTTATATTTTCTAAACTCCATGCCCAATCAAATATTGACACCTAAATTGGGATGGATGGAGTAAAAGATAAAATCTTCATTGGTGTTCACATGTTTGTTACAAAACAAATTATGAAATTGCTTCATTGTAAGTTGTAACAAGTTTTCCCCCTCCCCCCCAACCCCCCCAACCCCCCCAAAAAAAAATGATGTAATTATCTGGGCTTTGCAGGTAGTTTTGTCACTGCCAGATCAACTGGAAGAAGCAGCCAACTACATAAAGAAACTGCAGATAAATTTGGAGAGAACGAGACAGAGAAAAGAAAGCTTAACAGCAGGTGTAAATGCAAGTTCAAGGTCAAGAACGGAACGGTTGCCGTTGCCACATATTGAAATCCAAAGTGTGGATTCAGCTCTAAAGGTTGCTCTAATTACTAATTTGAATAATCAGTTGATGTTCAATGATATAATACGTATGCTTCATGAAGAAGGTGTACAAGTCATAAATGCTAGTTATACTGTCACTAATGACACCGTTTTTCATTCCATACATTCAAAGGTAGCATACTATGGCCATTTTTTTTTATATTTCTTCACTTTATATAAATTTCTATTGAGGGGTTGTGGCTTTTAATGTTGGTGATGTGATAGATAGTGTTTGTTTGCTCCATTGTAGATGCAGGGAGAGTGCACACCTGAATATGGAGCTGCAAGAATCTCTGAAAGGTTAAAGAAGTTTGTGGGTGGTGCTAGCTCTCTTGCTAGCAATTGCTAATATGTCTTTCTCATTGAGTTTGCTTGTTTCTTTTCACTTACTTTCTTTAGGCATTATAATTCATGCCAAGTAAGTCCGCTAAGAGAGTAAAACTTTTCCTATCAAGATGTAGTTAATTATTTGTAATTTTCCGAAGGTCTTTTAGTTAAGGAAAAGGGAATGTTGATCATCTCATAATATATATAAGATGGTGATTGAGTAGCTTGTATGTTCGCTCTAGTTTTGCATACTTAATTTGTCATGACCCAACCAGAGGGCCATGACGGGCACCCGGAGCTAACCTACCGAGCACCTCTTAACATGCTTCTCATTATCGTTCTAGGTGGACCATGAAAGATAACTTGTGAATAATATAATCTATAAGGGCATGAATCCACAAAATAATAGCTCATCTATATGATCATCACCAACTATACACACACACACATATATACAAGCCAGCAAGGCTTGACAAAAATGATATACAAAAGTATAAACCTAAGAAGGTTATGGAGCATCTACTATACACATATATCTACGAGCCTCTATAAGGAGTCCATAACATCATAAAGATGGGACAGGACCCCGCCGTGCCCAGGTATGTACACAAAAGAATAGTACCACTAGACTGTAGCTCCGAAGCAAATGGAGCGCTCCTGAGAAGTCGCTGATGAAACACCTAAGGATTCGATCCGCCTCCCTGCCTACCTGCTGGCATGAACGCAGCGTCCACAAACAAAAGGACGTTAGTACGAATAATGTACTGAGTATGTAAAGCATGAATAACAACATAACAAAGATATGGAAAGTGACATGAGATAAGAGAGATAACCTATACATCTGATTGCCTCTTGAGGCGGATGTATGCATACATATATATGTGTATATATATATATATTACACACACACACACACAACATATATATATATATATAATATTACACACACACACACACACACACACACACACATATATATATATATATATATATATATATATATGTATATATATATATATATATATATATATATATATATATATATACATATATATATATATATATGACACACACACACACATATATATATATATATATATATATACACACACACACACACACACACACACACACACACCATATATATATATATATATATATATATATATATATATATATGTATATATGTATATATATGTATGGTAACATCATAACTTGCCCATTGCAGTGGTGCGCACATCTACGTGCCTGTCTGACCGACTATATAGCGGTGCGGTGTGAGAAAATACATACATATATATAAATCATGCATGAGAGCCCAAATAAAAGCTATAACTCTATCGGAGTGATGTAAGGTCGGTAAACCTCCGATTATCATTATGGAACTATCATCATGAACATATCTCACCTTGAAAGAACAAAATCATAAGAGGAGATCAACATCAATGAATAAAACCAATAATCATGGAATAAGCTCAATAATATCATGAGAACATCAAGAACTATAAGCTTTGGTATCTTTAGAAATGGAATCATCATCATTATCATCATCATAGTGAACTTTTATCAACAATACCATAAGAATCATAAGCTTCTAGCATTTCTAAAAATAAGGACATTATGGATATCATGTGAATGGGTTTGTATCAAAAAAATCATGCCGTAAGAAATAAAGGGACAGCCTTAACATGCCTTGTCATCCAAGCAATCCAACAATCGAGCTAATTGCAACTAGCACGCCAATCCTATAATAAGGAATGCATATGCAAGCTTAGATGGTGCTAGTATATCACGTATATCCACGATAACTTAATTCTAAAATAAATCGTGCAGCATTTCCCCTTTCTCTCCAATCACCTCAACATGTACAACAATCCCACGATAACAACAAGAAGCTTACAAAAGTCCTTCAATACTCCTTTCACTGTCCATCTAAAGAATACACTCCAAACAGCCCAAAGTATACCAATATACACTTCCTTTCTTCCCAACCAAGGAGTATAATCTCATCAACACATCAACAACATTAGATACTACTCATATTCATGGAAATTAACTTAACAATGCAGCCACAAGATGCTCAAAACAGTCCTTAAACTCAACATAGTTCCCAACTCATGTTTGGACTTCTCTTCACCTTTTCTTTCTTTAATCAAGTTGCATAATTATCAAATAACATCAATAATATCATACCTAAGAAATTACATTCAAACTAGACTCAAATCCCTCAAAAACTTATTTTCAAATTCAATTCATAGCCAACAACTACAACACAACACTTTATGACTTTTCCCCATAACTCTTTCCACTTTTAAGACTTGCTAAACCTTCAAATCAACTTAACATAAGAGATAAGATGAAGAATATACCTTGTATTTGAAGAATTTCAACTCACACAACTTGCTCCAAGACTTAGAGCCTATTTGGATGGGCTTAAAAAAAGCAGCTAATTATTTTTTTTGGGCTTATTTTAAGCACAAAATGGCTTTAAGCTGGCCAGCCAAACACTCAAAAAAGCTGAAAACAGCTTATAAGCTATTTTCAGCAACTTATAAGCCAATCCAATCGGGCTCTTAATCCCCACAATTCCAAGTGAAAACAAGAACATCTAACTTCCATAAATTAACTTAAGTTTTCAAGGTTGATCTTCTCTTGATTTTGATTTGGAATAATTTGGAGTGTTTATGGATGTTAAGGGAAGCTTAGAGAGACATTAGGGATTTATTTTGGGGAGAAAATGAGGCCCAAGTCGTGGAAACATCTATTTATAGGCTTAGGAAAAAAAATTCCACCGACTTCCAATTTCTAGAAATTTCGGACAAAGTACGGGTTACTGTTCATCCCATACTTCAAAGTACGGGTTAATGTTCATCCGTACTTGGAGGCAAAAAAAAATTTCAACTTTCTGGAAATTTCAGGTAAGGTACGTCCAAAATGTACGGGACGTACATTTTTGTACGGGTCTTACTTTATCATGTACTTCTCAGAATTGCGATATGTTAGTTGCATTGAAAAGAAGACACGCCGAACTTCAATTTACATAGGTTATGGATTCCGTAACTCCTCATATTCTAGGAGATATGCCTCTCTCAAGTTGGACCAAAATTTCCTGTCGGAATTCTGCCAAGTTTTCCCAAATTTTCAACAAACTTAATTTCTTCGATTCGCTTGATCCCGAAACCTTTAAACACTTGCTTATCGCTTAATAAAAGTATTCCTTAACCTTATAAGGGTTCCGTGACCTCTTCGGGCTTACATTAGTTTACTTACGACGCAAATGACGCGATAATTTCTGAGGTGTAACATAATTTTTTGCACCTAACTAAAGTTTTAGATTTAATTTTATACATGGACAGTAGGAAGAAAATGACACTTCACTATATTTTTACATATTATTATTATAGGTGTATCTATCTTATATATTAGGTTAATTATAAGATTGTTATTACGTATCTTTTAGGTGATCTGATAATATAGAAATTTTAGAATTTAATATTGTTCATCCTCAAATTTTGGTCTCAAATTATAATTGTATATAGTTGATTTTATGGTCAAAATTAGAAGTTTTACCAATGCTGCTACGTACTTGATTTCATTTTAAATAATAAAATTAACGACTAAATTAAGTTATTCCAAGCCGAAACTTTCCCAAGAACATGGAATATAATTTCCTGGGGATGGAAAAGGGAGGAAAGAACTTTAGATGATTGTGAAGCATACATAAATTTGGGATAAGAGCACGTTAGCGTGTAGCAAGTAAAGAGAAACTTGAGATGACAGCTTGTTGGTCTTTGTCCTTCTTCCACCCTTTGTTGTAAGATCTTGAGCTTTACATTAGGACCACTTCAAAAGTTAATAGTAGCACAGACACGTGTCGATCTGTTAATAAAAGTTCATAATATGTTTCTCTCACTCCTAAATTTTATTAATTACAGTTTAATCCAAAAATAATTCAAATCTTGCAAAAATACCATTTTCCTCCTCTCTCCATCAACACCACTTCTCTCTCTCCTCCATGAGTTTCTCTCGTAATTCAACGAGAGGCAATCACTCCTTTGTCAAAAAAAAAAAAAATCAATTTTCTTATGTATATATTCTCCATTTGTCTCTATTGTACCTTTCTTTCTAATTTATCCCAAAATAATATTTTTTTACGTTTTGAAAGATGTAATTTTGAATTTTCATAGGGAAAAGGGTTAAGTTTATCCTCCAACTATTATTTATAGTTTAGATTTGCCCTCAGTTAGAGTTTTGGTTTATATTTACCCCTTCCGTTAATAAACTTGTTACATTTGCTCGTATCACTGACAGATTGCTAGCTAGGAGTCCTTATTTATCCACATAGACGCCATGTGTATATATAATTTTTCTTTTTATTTTACATCATACAAATTGAATTTTGCCATGTAATTTTTTTTTTTTTTTTTTTTTTTAATAAAAACATACAATACCTAATCTTCTTCTCCATCAAATCACCACTTCCCCTTCTTCCTCTCTTTTCGATCAAATCACCACAAGCTGGTTTTTCAGCTTTGGTGGTGTTTTTATTTTGGCTGTTTGGTGTTTCAAATGGTCCGATGAAGATGGGTGGTGGTTCGAAAGTTTGAGGTGTTCTATACAATTTCAATGGTTATTTTGGGTGGAGCTAATTGACAGGTTTCCATGGTGGGGCGATGAGTGGAGGAGCGATGAAAACAGTTGAGAATTTTGATTTTGTGGTGTCGCCTCTATTTTTCTTTGATGTAGCAGTGGTGTGTGTATCTGTATGTGTTGTGTGTGTATTTCGGTGAAAATGAAGATGAGAAAAGGAAGATTCCTTGATAAATCTAGATTGGGTTTGGGTAAAAAAAGTGGAGAAGTAATGGGTTAATTTTTAGTAAATTAACCAACGGTGGTGGAGGGTGGCGGACGGCGGTGTCAGTGGCGGAGAAGAAGAAGGGGAAGTGGTGGTTTGATAAAGAAGAAGATTAGGTATTGTATTTTTTTTATATAAAAAAGAAAATTATATGGCAAATTCAATTGGTATGGTATAAAATAAAATAAAAATTATATAAATACATGGTGTCTGGATAAATAAGAACTCCTAGTAAGCAATCCGCTAGTGATAAGGGCAAATGTAACAAGTTTTTTAACGGAAGGGGTAAATATGAACCAAAACTTTAACGGATGGCAAATCTAAACTATAAACAATAGTTGGAGAGTACATCTGACCCTTTTCCCATTTTATATGTAAGAAGATGTTATAGATCTTTGACTTGTTTTGTATCATAAATTTCAAACGTTTTATATTTTTTTTGTGCTCCGTTAAAATGGATCACATATAATGAAACTAAAGGAGTGTGTGTGTATCCTTTTTAAAGATGAAATTATATTTTGACTCTTTTAATAGACATCTTGAATTTGCTTCGGCAAAAAAACTAGTACCATTATATTTTCTAAATTTACCAACACTGTAATAGATTTAATTTCACCCATTTGCATGTATTATGGAAGCCTAATCAAACCAAGAACCTGCCTATCCCACACCATCCTAGCACCGCACCAATGAGTACAACGATCAACATATCTTACAATTCTGGTATGATTTCATGCGTCAATTTTTTATTTTTTTTTTGAAATTTCTTGTAAACATGTTAGAAAATAAAATAAAATTTAGTTCCGTGGATCAACACTTTTGAAGTTAAAAAATATATTAGTAAAAGAAAACAATTATTTGACCTATCAATAGAGTCCGTCTTATTTTTCTAATGAAAAGAGTAGCTGATTTACAAAGGACAGGAACAAACGAGAGAGAAATGGATAGACTAGAAAAACATCAATCTACCTATATATTTAATTTGGTCTACGTTCCACGTATTTTAAAGAATTGACGAACTGAAGGAAATTCACCTGGACTGTTGAAATCAAATCTGCATGTAAGAACGTCCCTACAAAGTATGATATGCAAGACGTAACAAAATGAAAATCCTTTGATGCAGATGACAACAATATTGTCAACTCTTTTAGAAAAGAAGTTTGTTTTCTTTTTACAAAAAGAAATCACTCTTCTTATTAACGTAAGGGGGATAATTACGATTGTCGTATGAATGATCAACTTGTTGGAAATTTGGGAGAGCAAGACAACACAAACTACACTCAAAACTCATTAGAAGAGAAATGGAGGAAAGATGATTTTATTTACACATTTGACTTGATCCTTTATGTTTAAACAAATTACAGGAAATCTTCCATCCGACATCCGAACAAGAACGATTTAAGTATTTATAAGTGAATCATCCAGTATGTTACTCATAATATCCATAAAAGAGAAGATATATATATCATTATTAATAAGTTCACACCTCATATATTCCAAATACATGAATAAGAACTCACAAGATATATGAATAACAACTCATAAGACTAATTTAGAATTTTTCACCAATTCATGTATCCCCTAATACATTAATTTACTTGTTCATGAACTAAATTAAATATAATGTGGACAAGTTTAATAATGTGAACCAGTTTAATGTTTCAAAACAACTTATTAACCCAACTTCAGTAGTACTGACTGAGACCAATCCTCATGATCAACAAGATTAAGTGGTCGGCCACAACAATGAGATATACACATCAAAATTGAGTGCGGAGATAAGAATTTAAAGGACATGTTTTCATTGGTATTCACTATACTGCAGTCAATCGAAGTCCACAAATTTAAGTCAGAATATGGTGTATAATCATATATATATATATATATATATATATATAAGCGAGTCGTATTAAATTAATTTCCGACCTAGTGAGGTTGGTAAGTTATTTTTTAAAACGCCTACGAATTTACGCAGGTCGGTAAAATCTATTTATCTTTTTCCTCAGATTTTTGGCTTTTCTCTCATATTTCCTATTTATTATATGTATTACAAAAAAAGTCACATCTTTTTGGTAAGAACCAAAAGCCACTTCTTCAAAAAAAAAAATCAACAGTCACGTCTTTTCCTAATCTTACATAATTACACCTCATTGTTCAATTCATCATTACTACTATTATTTATTACCCTACAATAACTGTCGCTGGGCCTTTTGCCAAGAGTTCCACCACCTTAAGCAGTGGGAACAAAGTGAAATATCCACTCCTTTTGCAATGGAGGACTGGGGTTAGTACGAGGCTTTCTATTTCTTTCATTTTCATCTATGCCTTCCATTTTTTAACATGAGAAACAAAATGTTGTAATCATTCAAATTTTTAATGTTTTGTTGTGTTTGTTTACAAAAGGTGAAACTTACGCTTCAATAGCGTTGCTTTTTAACACTTCATATCGATATCGGTCATCGGTTTTAGATGTATTAAATCACTATCAAATCGATATATCGTTTGTTATTATTCAGTGGTTATCGGTCGGTTTTCGATTCATCTATCTGTTAAATTAATAATCAAATTTTAGAGTATCGTCAAAACGCCGTTAATTACCTATGTTAACTAAGGACGTGCCAATCTGAAACAAAACATTAGAAAGATCAATTTATAATAACAAGAAACAAATTAATACTATACATGATGATGCACCTCTTTATGACCAACATGTTGCATTTTGCTTTTCTCAATTGTTTGCCTTTTCTTCTAATTTCTCATGTTAAATAAATAATCATCCCTTCCAAAAGAAATGATGTACGTAGCTACTTTCATAATGAGCATAATGGGGCAATTATTGTTGTAACAAAGAATTATATTCTATAGGCATCGAAACAGTTGCAACAATAGATAAAATGGCAACATGCAATCTTCCAATTCACTGCTATCCCATTTTCTTCTTCATTATTGCTTTGCATATGTTGTTGATAATTACCGCTAAGCAATGAAAAAGTTCTGAACAAGCTACAAGGTGTGTTTGATTAAGAGAAAAGAATTTGATGGAGTATAGCCGATGCCAGATGATGATTAGAGCAACGGAGCGATCCCTTTCGTAGACGAGTACTATTTTTCACTTGATTCTTTAGTATTTCTTTTAGGCTCTCTTTCATTGTGTATTTCGTTAACTCTTTTTTTCTTTTCTTTTTGACAAGTTAGTTATGTGTTGAATTTATAGGCGGTAATGAGAAGAGTAAAGTGGCAAGATAATCTAATTGAAGAAAAAGAGAATTTATATTGGTGTTTGCCTATTAACGTGGTTTTATTTTCAATCAACTTGGTTAGTTAAAAAGGATAACTTTTTCTATTTTTTCAAAGTTACAGTAATAGAAGGAAAGAAGAGGATGAAAGGAGGGAAGACTGAATATAGGAAACTAAAATATTAGGGAGGGATGAAAAAAAAATAGAAGAAAATGAAATGAAAACTAAAACTACAATAGAAAACTTTCAGTTTACCAACCGGTTCAACGGTTGAAGAAGGCAATTTCTTTCTTCCTTTATTTTTTTCTATACTTTGATTACCTTTTTCATTTTTGTTTTTAAAATTTCAAGGGGGGAGAAAATCATGTATTCAAGAAATATTTAGCTTGTCTTGTTGTCGTAAAGGATATTAAAAAATTGGGTTTCTACTAAACTTTCTTTTATCTTATTAATTATTTATTTTGACACTCCCTAAATATTTTTTTAATTAGATAAAATTCTAAATAAGCTTCATTAGTAATACTTAAATCATTA
>NC_081343.1:54570290-54592012 GCF_029784015.1 Lycium ferocissimum | reverse complement strand
CCAAATAAACAACCACATTTATTACCCAACCCACATTTTCAATCCATATTTTCAGCCCAACTAAAATACCCAACAGACCAGCCCAATTCCCCTTTACCCGGTCCAGCCCAAAAAATTACCCGACCCGGCCCACATGTTTTAATTCCCCCTAAACCTAATCCCTTTCCCCCTCTTTCTCTCTTTCTCTTCAGCCGCCCCCCTCCTTTCTCTCTCTACCCTCTCTCTCTCTCCCACGCTCCTCTGCACTCACCCGCTCCCCCCACGCTCCTCGCCACTTTCCCCTGTTCCCCACATCTCTGCCACCTCCACCTCGCCTGTCCCCCACGCCTCTCTCTCATACGCTCCTCTTTTTTTTAAAACCGAATCAAAACCCTATAAAGGGGCGGTTCTTGAGTCGTTTTAGGGAGGGGATTTTTCAGATTTTTTGGGAATTGATTCAGTATTTTGGGGGCAACGGTTACTCAACATTTTTGTAGACAAGTTTTGCTTAGCGTTCTTCAGGAAACGATTACTCAGCGTTTCCCAGAGCTTACCCTCACATTTCGTACACTTTTGATCAATCATCATCTGTTCTTAAACATTTACTCGACATAAACTTTCGGGTCTGTTTCAATCTAAGGTTCGAATCGTTCGTCGTGTTCGGGTCTATTCATAACGAGAGAGTAGATTCGACAACCCCCGCCGCCTCAGTTCGCTGCACACAAAAAAGGTAAATCTTGATGCGTTTCTTATGTTCAGTCTTTAGTTTTGCTCTAGTTAATTAATTAGGTAGTTTCCTATCGTCGTGTTGTTTGTTTGATATTTGGTGGTAGCTGTTAGATTACTATTAGTCTTAATGGGTCTGTTTTAGGTTTATTTATCGTTGTTGAGTTGTTGGCTGTTGACGATTGCATAGATTAAACTGGTCGATTTGTCCCGAGTATGCTCTGTTTATGATTTGGTCAGTTTCATATGGATCCAGGTAGTATAAGATAACTAGGTGAAGCACATGATTAGTTCTGAATTTTACTTTAAATGTATGGCAGCTTAGCTCTGTCTGCTCTCAGTTGAGTATGGTTTAGATGTTAACGTAGTTGGTTCTAGCTGAAAATACCTTGGGAGTTATTTAGCTTAATCTGCTTATGTTAACCACGCACTGTATAATAATTATTGTTTCGATTAGTTATGATCCACATGCTGTTTTGTTAAAGTTGATTAGGTTAGTTGTTATATGATATGACTGATAGCATTTGTTTGTCTCCGTCAGATTAGTTGATCCTCTGTTAGTGAATTTATAGGCCAACATAATGTTAGCTTACTGTTCAGATCATTAGTTCAGTCTTCATTGTGTCTTAGCTCAGTTTAGACCAAATTGGATACTATCGTTTTATTTGTTTAGTTTATGTCCCTATGATGCCCATGTAGTCAAGATATGGGTGATGCTTGGTATGGTGGTTGATCTGTATGTACTCATGTTTGTTCAAGCATAATTAGTTGTTGTTAAACCCATGTATATTTTGGACTAGATTATGCATCCAGCCATTCTGTATTGTGTAAGTGACTGTTGGCGGCAATATGAGTCATAGGTTATGTTCCCTTCTTTAGAAAGGTTAAAACATCAGGAGTATAATCTTAGTATCTTTAAACATGTAGAAACGACCTGCTAAAGCTGGCAAAGTGTTCAAGATTCCTTATTTGATAAACATAATATGCATACTATATGACTACCCCTCAGGACCTATATTCAGTTTCTCTTTAGTTTTCTTTAAAATACTCCTACCTTTTTGTGATTGCTTTAGTCTAAAATGCTTTAAAAATGTGTTTGCAAGAATAATGATCAAGTTTTGGTCCATCCTCTATTAAAGAATTGATAAACCTACTTTTTATACTAAGATAAATACATTTCAAATCATGTATTTCTCTCTGTTTGACTTGGTGTTATTGCCAAACTGCCTGTTTGTCTGCAGCCTTCAACCCCTTTATCTGCAAAACAAAAATGATTGTTTAGGCACTTATTCTTCGTTACGTTATAGCAGTGAAGAATGTAACGAGTTTATGGCTTGAGTTTTCTTTGTTCTTTCACAATAAGAATGTCTATGAATCTTGCTAAGGTACATGTTTCTAGTGTGGTTTAATGTATGTTTAGAGACAGTTGGCTGCTCAATTTGCCTCATTTAACTGTTGCTTTCACTTAAAAGGAACAGACCTTTGTATTTGACTAAGGATTGGTTGTGGGTTAACATATGCTACTACAAAAATTTGTTATCTTCAAGGGGAGTAGGTTGCTGACTTTTGAAAGGGCTGGTTGCTCTATTTTAATGGCTCATAACTGGTGGTTGAACTGTTGCATTGTTGCTTCGTTTGCGGGGGGGGTGAATTGAGTTGTATCCTCGAAACATTTTGGAGCTAGAAGTACTGCAGTTACTGCAGATATGTGGTTGTAGTTTTGAGCCAATTTGCCATGGTGTTTCGAGAAATAATCTGCCATATTTTAGGCAGATTTGATTCTAAAATAACTGCAGAATTTTGGGTCATTTGTTGTTATGTCTGGGACAATCCTTCTTTTGTTTAAAGACAAATACCTGCTATGTTTGTCTTACTTCTTTCTTATTGCTTGTTTGGAAGTCATTAATATATTAGTCACGGGCAGACCCTGTTTTAGTTAAAAGCTATTGTCTTGTTTCGCATTTGCATTTTCATTTGTTTAATTCATTGATCATGTACTAATCCTTTTCTTTCATTTTATGCATGACTATCGCATACGAGTCCAAGCGACTCGTCATCTCCTTCCGCATTTGGCGTTGGGCCAAAGCCCAAAACATCTTCTTCTCGAGTCACCCATTTCGCGACAAATAGAAAACAAAATTTGGGCCGAAGTCCCAATAAGAGACGAACGATTCGCATCAACCCATTAAGACTACGGGCCGAAGCCCACGTGATAACGCACAACCACGATCTGAAAGTGGGGCATCCATTTATATTATATCTCTTCCTTATTTTTATCTTGTGTGCATTTAACATGTATTGTATGACTAACATTTGTTCTTGCTAATTAAGATAAACTTTAGTAACATTAAGAGTTTTAGTTTAGTAATGGGTAGTTAATTTCACAAATTACATTCACTTCTATTTTTAAAACTATTTATAGTATCTATAACATTTATTTGAGTAATTGATTTTCAAAAATAGCATGATTACATCTTTTGGCTAAGGGAATCATAATTTATGCTTACTATTTTAGAAGTTTAAAACGTCACAAATCTTACACTAACGTTAGCTTATTCTAAGAAATAAAAAGCAAATTAGTTTTCAACGGATAACTTTTTCACTTTAGTTCATTCCTAATACATATTTGTTTTAAATAACTTTAGCACAATATATTATTGAACTAATAGTCTTTATATGAAACTTTATTAAATAATCTTACAATGTTTAATTTGCTAGTTGTTAATCATTTTCTCCAAATACATATAAACATTACATATCCCATTTCTTTTAGTTTATTTTTTAACTAAACTCTTTTATGCAACTATTATTTTCTACAAGTTTTACTTTAAATATAACTTTAGAATACTTTAAAGATATTTTCTTAAATATTTAAAATTTATATTTTACATTAGCCTAATTAATCATAAGTCCGGTCGGTTAACCATTGTTAATGGGTCTTAAAGGATGCCTAATACCTTCCACTTTAGACTAATTGAACCCTTACCTAGAATCTTAAGTTTCGCGGAGACTTAAAACGGTTAACTTTAGATAATTACTTTAATAAACTTTAGGTGCCTAATTCACCATAAATAATTAGGTGGCGACTCGTACAACAACAAAACAAATAGGAATCTGTTATGTCATACTCTGCTTTATCCTAAGGTCCAAACGGGGTGTGACGGCCTTTGTCTTATTCGTAAGGAAGAAAGACGGATCCCACGGATGTGTATCGATTATAGGCGGTGAACAAAGTGACAATAAAGAATAAGTATCCACTTGAAATTGACGATTTATTTGATCAATTACGAGGGGCTAAGGGGTTTTCAGAGATGAACTGAGGTCGGGATACCGTCGAAGTGAGAGTCAAAAAAGAAGAAGATATTAGAAAACGACATTCGGGACCGAGATATGGTCATTACGAATTCGGGTGATGTCATTTGGGTTGACTAACGCTCCGTGAAGTATTTATGAACACGATGAATGATGTGTTTAGGCCATTTACTAGATTTGTTTATAATTGTGTTCATCGATGATAGTACGTATACTCGAATACGAAGGAGAACATACGAACATTTGCGTCTTGTCCTTGGAATTCTCCAAGCTCGCGAATTATATGCTAAATTTTCAAAATGTGAATTCGGTTGAACTTTGTGACTTTTCTAGGCCACGTCATCTCGGTAGATGGTATTCGGTGGACACCGAAAGATTGAAGCGTGAAGACTTGGCCCCGAGGCTACGACGCCCGCGAGAAGTCCGAGCAACTACGAGTCTGCTTAGGGTATTACGGAGATTTGTGGAAGATTTTCCTCTGTTTTCGGCACCATTGACGAAGCTAATACGGAGAAAATTGCCAATTTCGAATCGAATGAGATGCTTGTGAACGAAGCTTTCGAAGAGCCGAAAACGGGTTGACCTCGGCCCAGGTCCCCGACGCTTCCGGAGAGGATCAGAAGGTTACGTGGTGTATTGTGATGCCTCAGGCGTCGGATTAGGCTGTGTATTAATGCAGCACGGCAAGGTCGTTGCCTATGCTTCTAGACAATTGTGGAAGTATGAGAATAATTATCCGACCCATGACCTTGAGTTGGCCGCGGTTATTCACGCTCTAAAAATATGGAGGCACTATTTGTACGGCGTCCATGTGAATATCTACACAGATCACAAAAGTCTCCAATATATCTTTAACGGAAAAGGAACTAAACTTTGCGTCGAAAGGCGATGGCTAGAGCTATTGAAGGATTATGACGTAAATATTCTATACCATCCTGGTAAGGCAAATGTGGTAGCTGATGCTCTTAGCCATAAGTCCATAGGTAGTCGAAGTGTCATTCCGCCAGAAAAGCAGGAACTAGCTCGTGAACTCCACCAACTGGCTAGTTTGGGAGTTCGTTTAATGGAATTAGATGATCTTAGGAGTTAACGTGCTTGACAGTGTTTCGTCGCGGACAACGAAATAAAGAACGTCGATACGAGGACCCGAAATTGAAGCATTATAAAGGTGTGCAGTTTCCAAAAGGGAAGTCACCATTCGAAGTCTTAACAGATGGGGTTCTCAGGTATCAAAACAGGTTATGTGTTCCGAATATTGCGGAACTGCGTCATCGAATTTTAGAAGAAGCTCACCACTCCCGTTATTCCGTTCATCCGGAGCGACGAAGATGTACCATGATCTCGAAGGCGGTGTATTGGTGGGAAGGAATGAAGAGATATAGCGGGTTTGTGGCTCGATGCCGGAACTACTTAACGGTAAAAATCGAGCACCGAAGCACGGCGGGACTGTTACGAAAATGGAAATTCCAACTTTGGAAATGAGAGCGATCAACATGGATTTTGTTGTTGGATTGCAGTTCTCGATGCAAGTACGACTCCATTTGGGTGATTGTTGATAGGCTCACCCAAAAGTCGGCCCGTTTTCTCTCGGTCGAGTCCACGTATTGGCCAGAAGGATTATGCTGAATTGTATCTCGAAAGAAATAGTGCGTCTTCATGGTATTCCTATATCCGTTATTCTTGTGAGAGGAGCTCAATTTACGGCTAAATTAGGAGATCCTTTCAAGTAGGATTGGGCACTCGAGTGAAATTCGACCTTTGCGTTCCATCCACGGACCGATGGGCGGCCTAACAGCCTTCGGACCTTAGAAGACTGTTACGAGCACAGTGCGTTGGACTTTGGCGAGGGGGTGGGAAGGAATCAACACCCTTTGTAGAATTTTTATAACAACCGATTATCAACGGTATTCAAATGGCTCCTTATGAGGCCTTGTGGAAGGAAGTGTAGATCGCCTATTGGATGGTTTGAAGTGGGAGAGACGCGACTAATAGGCCTAGAATTGATCCGGCCAGCGGTTGAGAAAATTAAGCTCGTCCGAAATAGGTTGGCGACGACTCGAGTCGCCAAAAATGCTTATCGACAATCGGGCAAAATTTGGAATTCCAGGTTAATGACTGGGTATTCTTGAAGGTGTCTCTAATGAAAGGGATAATGAGATTTGGTAAAAAAGGTAAGCTTAGCCCTCGATATATTGGGCCCTACAAGATCGTACGCAGTGGGCCAAGTAGCTTACGGTTGGACTTACCCCCGAGCTGAATTCGATTTCACCGAGTCTTCCGTATATCGATGTAAGTGTATTGGAGATCCAGACGAAAATAGTACCGTAGTGACGTTCGAGTCCTTTGAGAAGAGCCTATGAAGGGTTCTACCGATGCTATACTAGACGGACAAGTGTGGAAGCTCGGAAAATAAAGAGGTCGCTTCTGTCAAAGTCTTATGGAGGAGTGATAATAAAGATGAGATGACTTGGGAAGCAGAAGAAGCTATGAAGATCAAGTATCCGCATTATTTCCACCCTCTACGGAGACCCAAGGTGAAACATCAATGCCCCCAGGTATGAAATGTTCTACTTTGTGCTTTTGAGCGTGTATGGCCGTATTCCTTGTTGTTGATGTTGTAGCCACCGGGCGATGTATTTTGGGTTGCTGTGATAGGATGGTAGTGCCAAATTACAGGGGAAACTCTGGCGAAATTTTCGTAGGATTCCCGAGAATTTAACATTCGAGGACGAATGTTCTAAAGGGGGGGGGGGGGAGAATGTTACACCTCGGCCATTTCGTGATGTGGCATCGTAAATGGATTGACGTCGGTCGAGGTGGACATGAGACCTTCACGACTATAAGAGGGCGATTGGTAGCCTTAGGGTATAGACGATAAGATCTTGGAGTCGTAGAACTTGGTAGAAACTAGATTCGTCGAAAGGAAGTAGCGTACATGTTATGTTTGGGAAAGATTTCATGATCATTGAACTAACGAATGTTTAGCGAGGATTTAAGGACGAGTTATAATTTCCATTAGATCGTTAGGGAGGTGTTGCACGAGTACCAAGAAGGTTCCATAAGGATTCGAGATCGAACGAAGCGATGATAACGAAATCGGAAAAAGCTGAGGAATTATACGGTCCGATGTACGGACCCGTATATTTTATACGGCCGTATGTTTGGCTGGTCATGAACTCTTCCGGTGAAGGGGAAATTTGGTTCCGAAGGAACATACGGTCAATATACGGACCGTATAAATTATACGTTTATATATATGTTGCACCGTATATTCGGGTCGGGTACGAATTCTAATTTTATAAAGGCACGGTTTTCCATACTTTTCATCCATTTCCAAACAAAGAGAATCAAACACTCTCCAAACCTCTAGAATCCTCTCCATATCATACTAACACACATCCAAGTAGGGAAATTAAAGGATCAAACACCAAAAGTTAGTAGAATCAAGGATGTAAATGCTTCCGAAAGGGTGATAGAAGTTGGAAATCTCCTTGGTAGTCAAGTGGAGTATTCCTATCCAAAGATCATTCTTACGTAATCAAGGTAAGTATTACAATTATTTTATAATAGTAAAGGTGTTGAGTAGTTGAAGAACTCGAATTACAAATAAGTATGAAGTTGTATTCTAGTAATGGTTATGGAGGATTCCGGAAATGAGTTAGAGATGGAATAATGTTTAACTTATGGGAAATTTGCGTATTATGATATTATAAATGTTGTTGTGTTGCTTGGGAGCTGTTTTGTTGTATGCGGAAAGGTTGTCGAGACAAACGAAATGCTGCCCAATTTTCGTTAGCTTTATCCACTTTAGTTTAAACTTAAGTATGCCCTCAACAATCTAACTTTCGTACGAACCCTCTTATGTGTAGAATCGTAAGTCGGAAGGAGCGCTCTTAGTCGACGTCGTTAAGGAGACACAAAGGTATGTGAGGCTATCCCCTTTTCCTTTCAAAGGCATAAATCCCATATGTTGATTCCATATATGTCATTCCCTATATTTTTACTCCCAGAAATGCCAAAAGCTTATAGTTCCTAAAGTATCGTACAATGGCTCCAATTTGAAAGATTTTCAAGGTTAGCATCCCAAATGGTTTCCTGACGCAAGTCTAAGAGATGGGCTATAAAGCGTATGATATGCTCGTGTCTCGATGAGTTATAGAACATATAGCCCATACTATAAAGCATGTTGATCATTATATACGCTCACTATATTACGTATAGCGGTGAGGTTACGTCATGGAGCACCGGACACGATCTAATGATGATGACGTCCATAATGCACTCGAAGGTTTACGACTCTATGTCACTACGAGATAAGCATTTTATTTGAGCATATGATGATATGTATATCATATATATATATAGATGCCAACGACTCCCGGCCGGATGGCATATGATGATACTATCTCGGACGCGGGATGCCCGGACGCGGGATGCCCGGACGCTGGCTACATGGATAATGGATCGGGCCGTACGTCCCACGGCAATACATGGATCGGGCTGCACGTTCGCGACGATATATGATATGATATGTTATGCGTATGCGTGTATTTCCGCCTTAAGAGGCAAGCGATTCCCGGCTATCTTTTCATATTTGTTTTGTCCTCTTATTTTCATTGATTTATGATGTATGCATACATACTCGGTACAATATTCGTCACGACGTTCTTTTCTTTGGATGGTTCGTACCCGCGGGCGGACGGGAGGTGACCCGGCTTCCTAGGAGTCGGATACGTTTGAGACACGACTGCACTTCCATAGGTGCCATTGATTATTCCGTCTTGATATATTCTTTTATGTACATATTTGGGATATGATGGGGTCTGTCCCGTCGTTATGACCTACGAGTTTCGAGTTAGAGGCTCGTAGATACTTGTATGTGGTAACTTGGGTTGTCATGTGCCTTCGATGTATATTTCGTACATTGTTCTATATATATATATATATGCTTGTATATGTGGATATGTGTACTTGTTTATATGAAGCCTATATGATTACGTTGACGATAGTGGTATGATGTATGGTGCTTATGAGCTCACGGTACCGTCGCGGCCCTCTGAGCGGGTGGACACCTAAGGATCTAATCCACCTCTTGCCTACTGAGCATGAATGCGGTGTCCAGCAAACAAAGGACGTCGATGCGAATAATGTACGTCTTATATATATATATATATATATATATAAAAAAATTCATAGATATATATATATATATATATATATATATATATATAATCCCCGGCGTCGGGGGTAACATCATAACACCGCATTGCGGTGGTGTGCACAACTACGTACTGCGCTAGTCGACTAGCGACGCGGGTGTGAGAAAATACATACATATATATAAAGCATGCGTGAGAGCCCCAAATAAAAGCTATTACTACATCGGAGTGACGTCGAATTCAGTAAACCTCCGATTATCATTATGAAACTATCATCATGAATATATCTCGCCTTGAAAGAACAAAATCATAAGATGAGATCAACATCAATGAATAAAACCAATAATCATGGAATAAGCTCAATAATATCATGAGAACATCAAGAACTATAAGCTTTGGTATCTTTAGAAATGAAATCATCATCATCATTATCATCATCATAGAGAACTTTTATCAACATTACCATAAGAACCATAAGCTTCTGGCGTTTCTAAAAATAATAAGCTTCTAGCATTTCTAAAAATAAGGACATTATGGATATCATGTGAATGGGTTTGTATCAAAAAGATCATGCTGTAAGAAAGAAAGGGACAACCTTAACATAGCTTGTCATCCATGCAATCCAACAATCGAGCTAATTACAACTAGCACACCAATCCTATAATAAGGAATACATATGCAAGCTTAGATGGTGCTAGTATATCATGTATATCCACGATAACTTGATTCTAAAATAAATCGGGCAACATTTCCCCTTTCTCTCCAATCACCTCAACATGTACAACAGTCCTACGATAACAACAACAAGCTTATAAAAATCCTTAAATACTCCTTTCACTGTCTATCTAAAGACTCCAAACAGCCCAAAGTATACCAATATACACTTCCTTTCTTCCCAACCAAGGAGTATAATCTCATCAACACATCAAACAAAATTAGATACTACTCGTATTCATGGAAATTAACTTAACAATATAGCCATAACATGATGTAAATAGTCTTTGAACTCAACATAGTTCCCAACTCATGTTTGGACTTCTCTTTACCGTTTCTTTCTTCAATCAAGTTGCATAATTATCAAACAACATCAATAATATCATACCCAAGAAATTACATTCAAACTAGACTCTAATGCCTCAAAAACTTCTTTTCAAATTCAATTCCACGACTACAGACTACAACACGACACTTTATGACTTTTCTCCCGTTAATCTTTCCCTTTTAAGACATTAAACCTTGAGATCAACTTAACATAAGAGATAAGATTAAGAACATACCTTGTATTTGAAGAATTTCAACTCACACAACTGACTTGTGGATGGGCTTAAAAAAAGCGACTAATTTTTTTTTTTTTTTGGGCTTACATAATCCTCGCAACTTATAAGACTCCCCCAGTGAAAACAAGAATATCTAACTTCCATAAATTAACTTAGATTTTCAAGGTTGATCTTCTCTTGATTTTGATTTGTAATAATTTGGGGTGTTTATGGATGTTAAGGGAAGCTTAGAGAGACATTAGGGATTTATTTTGGGGAGAAATGAGGCCAAAGTCGTGGAAACATCTATTTATAGGCTTAGGAAAAAAATTCCACCGACTTCCAATTTCTTTTAGAAATTTCGGACAAGTACTTCAAAGTCTTTAGATTCTTTGTTCATCCCATACTTCAAAGTACAGGTTATTGTTTATCCATACTTGGAGGTAAAAAATAAAAAAAAAAAAAAAATTCAACTTTCTAGAAATTTCAGGTAAGGTACGTCCAAAATGTACGGGATGTACATTTTTGTAAGGGTCGTACTTTATCTTGTACTTCTCAGAATTGAGATCTGTCAATTGTATTGGAAAGAAGACTCGCCGAACTTCAATTTACATAGGTTATGGATTCCGTAACTCCTCATATTCTAGGAGATATGTCTCTCTCAAGTTGGACCAAAATTTCTTGTTGGAATTTTGCCAAGTTTTCCCAAATTTTCAATAAACTTAATTTCTTCGATTCGCTTGATCACGAAACCTTTAAATGCTTGCTTATCACTTAATAAAAGTATTCCTTAACTTTATAAGGGTTCCATGACCTCTCCGAGCTTACGTTAGTTTACTTACGACGCAAATGACGCGATAATTTTTAAGGTGTATCATAATTTCTTGCACCTAACTAAAGTTTTAGATTTAATTTTATACATGGACAGTAGGAAGAAAATGACACTTCACTATATTTTTACATATTATTATTATAGGTATGTCTATCTTATATATTAGGTTAATTAATACTCTAATATTATATAGACTGTTATTACGTATCTTTTAGGTGATCTGATAATATAGGAATTTTAGAATTTAATATTGTTTATCCTAAAATTTTGGTCCCAAATTATAATTGTATATAGTTGATTTTATGGTCAAAATTAGAAGTTTTACCAATGCTGCTACGTACTTGATTTCAGTTTAAATAATAAAATTAACGACTAAATTAAGTTATTCCAAGCCGAAACTTTCCCAAGAACATGGAGTATAATTTCCCGGGGATGGAAAAGGGAGGAAAGAGCTTTAGATGATTGTGAAGCATACATTAATTTGGGATAAGAGCACGTTAGCGTGTAGCAAAAAAGTAAAGAGTAACGAAGTGCGAAACTTGAGATAACAGCTTGTTGGTCTTTGTCCGTCTTCCACCCTTTGTTGTGAGATTTTGAGCTTTACATTAGGACCACTTCAAAAGTTAATAGTAGCACAGACACGTGTCGATCTGTTAAAAAAGTTCATAATATGTTTGTCTCACTCCTAAGTTTTGTTAATTACAGTTTATTCCAAAAATGGTTCTTATCTTGCCAAAATACCATTTTCCTCCTCTCTCCATCAACCCCACTTCTCTCTCTCCTCCACGAGTTTCTCTCGTAATTCAACGAGAGGCAATCACTCCTTTGTCAAAAAAATCAATTTTCTTATGTATATTTCTCCATTTGTCTCTAGTGTATTTTTCTCTTTAGTTTGTCTCAAAATAATACTTTTCTACGTTTTGAAATATGTAATTTTGAATTTTCATAGGGAAAAGGGGCAAATTTACCCTCCAATTATTATTTATAGTTTAAATTTGCCCTCCGTTAGAGTTTTGGTTGATATTTACATACATTAAAACTTATCATATTTACACTTATCGGCCAATTCTTGTTAAGTCACTTGTTTATCGCGTAGACGTCATATGTATATATAATTTTTAATTTTATTCTATATCATACAAATTGAATTTTGCCATGTAGTTTTTTTTTTTTTTACAATACCTAATCTTCTTCTCCATCAAACCACCACTTATCTTTCTTCCTCTCCGTCACTGCCACCGCCGTCCACCACCCTCACCGGCTTCCACCACCCTCCACCGCCATTGGTTAATTTACTAAAACAAACGGTGGGTGTTTGGGTGTCGGTTGAAGCTGGTTTTAATGGCTGAGCTTTGGTGGTGTTTTGGGTGAGCGACAATGGCTATTTGGTGTTTCAAATGGTCCGATGAAGATGGGTGGTGGTTCGAAAGTTTGAGGTGTTTTATACAATTTCAATGGTTATTTTGGGTGGAGCTGATTGACGGGTTTCCACGGTGGGACGATGAGTGGAGTAGCGATGAAAACAATTGAGAATTTTGATGTTGTGGTGTCTCCTCTGTTTTTCTTTTATATAGCAGTGGTGTGTATCTGTATGTGTTGTGTGTGTGTGTATTTCGGTGAAAATAAAGATGGGAAAAGGAAGATTCCTTGATAAACCTAGATTTAGGTTTGGGTAAAAAAAGTGGGAAAGTAATGGGTTAATTTTTAGTAAATTAATCAGCGAAGGTGGAGGGTGGTGGACGGCGGTGACAGTGGCGGAGAAGAAGAAGGGGAAGTGGTGGTTTGATAGAGAAGAAGATTAGGTATTATATTTTTTTAATTAAAAGGAAAATTACATGGCAAATTCAATTGATATAGTATAAAATAAAAGAAAATTATATATCCACATGGTGTTTATGTGGATCAATAAGACTACTGTGGCCAAAGATTTGTTAGTAATAAGGCCAAATCAATGAGTTTTAACTTGGAAGGAGTAAATATGAGCACACAAACTTTAACGGAGCGGCAATCTGTATAAACAATAATTTGGAGGATAAATTTGACCCTTTTCCCATTTTATATGTAACGAGTGAGATGTTATAGACCTTTGACTATCATAAATTTCAAACTTTTTTTTTTTTTTTTTCTTTTTCTGTGCTCCGTTAAAATGCATCACATATAATGAAACTAAAGGAGTGTGTATGTGTGTCTATATATATATATATCCTTTTGAAAGATTTAAATTATATTTTGACTCTCGCAATATAAATCTTGATTTCACTACTGGCGTCCACCCGCACAAACACTAGTAGTACCATTTTCTAAATTTACCACCACTATCATAGATTTAATTTCACCCATTTGCATGTATTATGGAAGCGTAATCAAACCAAGAACCTTGCCTATCCCACACCATCCTAGCGCCGCGCACCAATGAGTACAACGATCAACGCATCTTACAATTCTGGTATGATTTCATGCATCAATTTTTTTTTCAACTTTCTTGTAAACATGTTAGAAAATAAAATAAAAAATAGTTCCGTGGATCAACATTTTTGAAGTTAAAAAATAGTAATAGTAAAAGAAAACAATTATTTGACTTATCAATAGAGTCAGTCTTATTTTTCTAATGAAAAAAGTAGCTGATTAACAACGGACAGAACAAACGAGAGAGAAATGGATAGACTAGAAAAACATCAATCAACCTATATATTTAATTTGGTCAACCTTTCCACGCATTTTAAAGAATTGACGAACAGAAGGAAATTCACGTAGACTGTTGAAATCAAATCTGCATGTAAGAACGTCCCTACAAAGTATGATATGCAAGACGAAACAAAATGAAAATCCTTTGATGCAGATGACAACAATCTTGTCAACTCTTTTGGAAAAGAAGTTTGTTTTCTTTTTATAAAAAGAAATCGCTCTTCTTACTAACGTAAGGGGGACAGGATAATTACGATTGTCTTAGATCCACTTGTTGGAAATTTGGGAGAGCGAGACAACACAAACTACACTCAAAACTCATTAGAAGAGAAATGGAGGCAAAATGATTTTCTATTTCAACTTGACTTGATCCAAATGGCTAGATTACATGACTATTTATAGGTGAATTATCCAATCGTCAGCGCAGCATATATATCGCTATTAATAAGTTAGTTGTACATTTCGCATATTCCAAATACATGAATAAGAACTCACAAGACTAATCTAGAATTTTCCACCAATTCATGTATCCCCTAATACATTAATCTACTAGTTCATGAACTAAATTAAATATAATGTGAACAAGTTTAATGTTTTCAACATCCCCCTTAAACTTGATTCACTAGTTCAAGAGCCATCCGCACCTTCTGAAAAATATCAATCTTCAATGGCTTGGTGAAAATGTCCGCAACTTGATCTTGAGATTTCACAAACTCAAGCTCTACCTCCTTCTTCGATATGCGATCTCTAATGAAATGATACTTAGTATCAATATGCTTCCTCCTTTCATCAAACACCCGGTTCTTGGCCAACGCAATGGCTTTGTTAACAACACAAATCTTAGTTGCATCTTCTTGTGGTTGGTGAAGTTCTTCCAACAAATTCCTTAGCCAAATTGCATGACAACACAAGAAGAAGCTGCTACATACTCCACTTCACAAGTTGACAAAGTCACAATTGGTTGCTTCTTGGAATTCCATGTAAATGCAGAATTTTTAAAAAAGAAAACAAACCCGGTAGTACTTTTTCGGTCATCAACATCACCAGCCCAATTACTATCACAATAAAATTACATAATCAAGAGTACTTTTGATGTAGCGGGGTATTCTCTTGGCTGCTTTTAAATTAAAAGTTGTTGGAGTTTCCATAAAGCGACTGACAAGCCCAACACCAAAAAGAATATGGGGTCTCGTACAAGTTAAGTACCTTAAGCTTCCAACAAGACTCTTGAAATATGTGGGATTGATATTTTCTCCATCTTCACGCCTTGACAATTTAACTCCACAGTCCACGGGGGTGCTAACAAGCTTGCAATTCTCCATCTCAAATTTCTTGAGAATCTCCTTTGCTACCAATCTTGCTTTGTACCTCTCTACTTCTCCTTTGGAATTTTCTTTAGCTTGTAAACCCATTTGACTCCAATGGTGCTTTTTCCTTTTGGAAGTTTCGCCAACTCCCAATTGTTATTCTTCTTGATTGCCTTGATTTCTTCATCCATTGCATCTCTCCATTTTGGATTATGGGTAGCATCTTCATAACTTAAAGGCTCATTGTCCACCAATAAACAAAAGTGAGTTAAATCACTTAAACTTTCCGTTACCTCTTCTGTTGCATGATACAATTCATGAAGACTTCTAGACTTTTGCGGTACATTGCTTGAACTTGATTCCCCAACTTCTTGAACCTACGGTTGAGGTGTTGCAGGTGATGTAGTGGACTGCTCCATAACTTCTGCATCATTTTCATCATCAAGAAACAGACTAAAAAGGTTAATCTTGCCCTTTAGATTTTCATTCCCAAGCACTATTTTCATCAACTTCAACATCTCTGCTTATGGTAACCTTGCCATTTCTTGGGTTATATAACTTATAACCTTTAGATCTTTGATCATAACCAACGAAAACATACCTTTCACTTTTGTCATCAAGCTTAGATATCCCTCATCCAGCACATGTGCATGAGCAATTCTTCCAAACACTCGCAAGTGAGCAACTTTTAGTTTGAAACCACTCCAAGCCTCTTACGGTGTTTTTCCACGAACACTTTTGGTGTGACGCCGATTTGATAAATACATTGCACAAGCAACTGCTTCAGCCCAAAACTCCTAGGCATATTTTTGCTCTTCAACATACTTTTTGCCATGTTGAGAATAGTCCGATTCTTCCTCTCCACCAAGCCATTTTGTTGAGGCGATATTGGAACGGTAAAAGAATGACGAATTCCATTTTTTCCGCAAAAAGCCTTGAATTCATTTGAAGTGAATTTTCCACCATTATCGGGCCGAAGTGACTTAATTTGGTAGCTACTTTGTTTCTCCACCATGATCTTAAAATTCATGAAGTTTTCAAAGACCTCAGATTTTTCCTTCAAAAAATAAACCCAAGTTTTTTGAGAATAATCATCAATAAAGAGAAGAAAATAGTTACTTTTACCAAGTGAGACTGTCTTGATGGGTCCGCACACATCCATATGAATCAACTCCAAAGGGCGCCGTGCTCTTGTCAATGACTCTTTGAGAAAGTTTTTTATTGATTGCTTTCGAAAAAGACATCCTTCACAAAGTTGATTAGGATGATTAATGGTTGGCAACCCTTTCATCATATTTTCCTTTTTCATCAACCTTAGACTATCACAATTCAAATGGCCAAATCTCATATGCTAAAGCCAAGATGAATTTTTGACACATGAAAATAAGCACCTCGGTACATCACTTTGAAGATTCCAAATAAACATTTTATTTTTAGTCATAGGAACTTTGGCTAACAATCTCCCATTTTCATCTTTCATAGTCAACTTTTTGTCTTTCAAATGAATGTCATAAGTTTTCTCCAAGAGCTATCCCTAACTCGGAATATTACTTTTCATTTCCGGTATATACATGTAACACCCTGCATCTTGGAACTAAGTTTAGACTCGTAGCATTAGAGTTTTTAGCGGAAAAATCAAGGTTCGAACGTTTTGCGAAAATGGTTGATACACCTACTTCGGAAGACGATAACTCTTGATCGAGTTTGAAATTTGGGAAAGTACCCTTAATGAAAGTTATAGTATGTAGAAATACCTTTCTAATGATATAAGGACCAAGCCAATAAGAGATCGTATCGAGAGATATGATCGTCTCAATATGGCTAATAAAGAAAGCGTTTGAAATCTATCGAATCGGCTAAGTTTTTCGATACGTCTGACTTCCAGTAAAATTTCGTGCAAATCTGTTGGGAATTTGAGGAACCTTCCTTGATGAAAGTTGTAGCCCTTTGAAATAGCTTTCCAACGGTATATTATGGGCCTTTAACGGATCTGTGTACAAGAAGTTATGTCCATTTTACCGAACAACGGTAGAATCGACTCATGTCGCTATTTCGGGCGCGTGGGGGCGCGTGCGATAGTCCGCATCGCCCAGGCCGATCGTGCAAGTCTGAGTATTGAGCTACAGAACATTGCCGCGATGGTCCCACATCGCGGACCCATCGTGAAACAGGTCGGGTTTCGGGTCAAAAGGTCGGGTTTACGCGTTTTAAGTTATATTTAAGGTTTGGGGTTTATTTCCCCGGCACCCCATTCACGAAAAAATTAACCTAAAGTCCAGAAGAACAAGTCCCAAACCTCAAGATCTCCCAAGGTAAGTTTTATCATGATTCTAGGTGAATTTAAGTCACTAATCCCTTTCTAGCAGGTAAACTCTTCAATCCATAGAGTTAGGATTGGAACATTTTTGTTGGATGTGGAAACCACAGAACCGAATTCAAGAGGATTGGACTTCAAAAAAGGTAATGTTTCTACTCTCTAATCATGTATAGTTGTGAATTGATGAGTTCTTGGGAGAATAGTAAATGGGTTTGATAAAGAGGATTATATAAACTATGCTAGAGTTTTGGATTGTTGACTTGAGATTGTTATAATGATATGGGTGATGGAGAATGATGTTAATTACGTCTAATTGAGATTGTAGAATCACCTAGAAGTAATAGAATGGGAATTGGGTGAAGAAACACCATTAATGGAGATTGTGGAGCTTTGCCCACTAAGTGTTTGATAAAATGCTTAGATGACCAAAGCATGAATATTATTGCTAATATAGAATCCTTTGGCTTGTATTGATATAGATCAAAGTTGAAAGGGACGACGAACATTGTATTTCGCTCAAAGGCTAGAATTAAGGTATGTGAGGGTGACTATCTACGTTAGGGAATGTTCGCATGTTCTCCTACGCCTCATTAATAACTTCATACTTGTCGGTAATTTGACCTGAACGCTTTCAGCCTCGGTTTTATGATATGTTGTAGAATCGTTATCTTCTAGGGTGCGATTCTGATGCATTCGTTCAAATGGCCGACAATTTGAATATCATGAACTCAAGACGTAATCTTTAAAGGCTCACGTATTGTTACCACGAGTCTGTTAGAAATTCGATGCTCGAAACGATCGGTGCATTTAATTCATGTCTATTTCGGTTCGACGATTATTCATTGTTATTATGTCTCCCTTATTAATTAACCATAATTATACATACGTGATTTTGCCCGAGGGCACAAAGCACGCCCGTGTATACGTATACATGGCCGAGGCCGTTATTTACGCACTACTAGGCCGAGGCCATAGCGTGCGTTTATTATCGGCGAGGCCCCACATATACAAACACGAATGTACGAGATGATTCGGATACTAGCACGGAGTATTCATAACTCTACTTCCTTTTGGGCGATTCTGATTATCGATCGGACTTGCTTCGCCGTATTTTATTGCTTGTTGCTTTACATACTCAAGACAATTCAAATGTCTTGATGTCCTTTATTTCTTGGGGGCATCTCGCGATGCGCAGTAACGATATACAAAGTTGACGACTCGGTATTTAGGAGTGCACGTGTAAATATTGGTGAGCCCCAAATTTCTTCGGGCGTTGTCGGTTATCCAATGGTCGGTTCGGTTTATAGATAGCTCTATTATTCAAGACTTGTGAGGCTTCAAACCTTGATTCGAACTGATCGCCGATATTTATTATGTTAGCCTTATTGGCGTTACCATTCGATTGTTTGGTTTAGCCATGTTGGCTACTTTCGTATATGTTCGGATTGTCTAAGTATTTCCGCATTATGATATTTCAGCCGAGACTTTTAGTTAATCGAGCGATGCGTTAGTTTCATTTTATAAATTAGTTATGTTTTGATATCACGTTGATTCGGCCCGACGATTGGTTCGCTCGGCCACACGCGATCGAACGGTGCCGTGTTACGTCTGTGCCTGTGTTCGGGGCGTGACAATACATGACACTAGAGATAAATTGATGACTTCCATCTTTCAAACGAATTAAAATCGTACATTTGCCTTGATTTGAACTTTTGAAGAATCTCCAAGAGTGATGTTTCCACCATTAAATTCCTCAAACTCCACAAATAAATGTTTCTTGCTGCAAATATGGTTGCTTGCACCGGAATCAAGGTACCAATTATTTCTTTCTACACTTTCTTTACATGCCACGAGCAGAAGTGATGATCTTAAATTCTTCATTTTCTCTCCACAAAATTATTTATCCTCCAACTTATTTTTTAATTTAGAAAAATGACCGTATTTACGTAGCATAACATTCAATATTTGATTTGTCATACCTTTCTTGATTTGACCTCCATCCTCTACTTCTTCCGCAAACCTCTTTCATTGGTTGGAGTCTTGGCTTATTTTCTTTGTTGGACTCTTCCTCCTCACTACCCACCTCTTTCACGCCCGCTAACCTCTGCTTGTGAGCCACGCTTTTAAATCTTTCTCCTTCAAAGAAAAGTGTTTTGCAAGCTTGTTCCAAATTTTACTCTTTGTTTTGATTCTTCACTTTTCTTCATGGGCTTGCAAAAGTAGTGAGTTGTTTTTTTGTTATAGTTGTCTAAATCATGGACTCTTGATAAGCGTGAACAATATAATTAAACTTTGAATGTAAGGATCGTAGTATTTTTTCAACAACCCTATCATCATTCAACTCTTCACCATATCTCTTCGTTTGATTAACAACAACCAAGACTCTTAAAATATAATCGAAACCCATTTTGATTCCTTCATTTTGTATTCAAACTCTCACTCTAAGGTTTGGGACCAACCTCACCTTGTCCAAACCTTTAAAGGAAGTTTGAATAATATCACGTCTTGCTTGGAGGTGGTTGCATTTGCAACCTTCGAACATCTTTTCATCCAAACTTTGATGGATGAGAGTGAGCGCCTTAGTCTTTTCTTCTTTATGGCGGTGGCACCATCTTATTTCAGCGCTCTTCATTCGTATCATCAACTTCCTTAGTTTTCTTTTAGTGATATCGGAACTGGAAATGAGTTCCATTGGTGTTAGTCATTTTCTCTCTACATTTAGTTTTCTCTCGAACACACCGGCTATGATACCAAATGTCGGAAATTTTGGAAACAAAGACAACACAAGTCTGCTAATTTAAAAACTCACTAAAAAAGATGTGGAGGAAAGATGATTTTCTATTTCTAGTTGACTTGATCAAAATGGCTAGATTACATGACTATTTATAGGTGAATTCATCCATATATTCTGCTTTAACATACATATCACTATTAATAAGTTCACCGCTCACATATTGCAAAGGTTATGTCATCGATAGACCACTCAAACTTGTCCAGAATTCCATTTATATCCTCAAATCGGGAAACTCTGTAATTGTCACAGCCCCATTCTCCTCGGAAGATGGGTTTGACGGGTAATGACTCTTTAGGTTATAAGAAGAGTCTCCACTAACTAATTAAGGTGCGTTAGGCACCATCTACCACCGTTAATGTAAATAATTCTATTTAAAACTAATTCCACATACAAAAGATGGGTAAAGATTTGATATCACCTCCAAAAGGAAGGTGTTAAGCCCGCTTTCGAGGTCAACAATTTTGGATCCCCCGCCTGTACTGCTATGGGATTAGGCAAAAGAATGAACTCTTGATTATGTTAGACTAAAAATAACTAAATGGTCATCACTAACTAATTAAGATCCATCTCCGTTCTGATTTATGTGAACCCTTTTACTTATTCTCTGGGAGTCTACGAGGTGGTTCTTTGACCACACTTTTCGACACTTTTTTCTAAATTATTTTAATTATAAATTACCATGACTTATAGTACTTTTAATGTAGTTTCTAAATATATATGTTTTATTTTTACAAACTTGAAAAATCTATGTCAAAATTTAAGGTCAAAGTTATGAAGTTTGACCCTCGTACTCCGAAAAGGTTCACATAAATTGAAACAGAGGGAGTACAAAATAACTTGACGAAGAAATTCATTTATTATCAAAAATAGTTAAGCAAGCGAAACTTATTTGTTATTTCTAATTAAAAAGTCCGAATGATTCAACATGCAAATTAATTATTACTAATTAAACCAATTAACAAACGAAGCAAAAATAATTATTTTGGTTCGTATTAAAGCTAAATCGAAAAAGTGACTAAGTGTGCAAAATTTGTTGACACTAATGTATCGTAAACTCGAACTAGGTGTGAATATATAAAAAAAATCTAGTATTAAGATGAGATATTTTATCTATATGAATCCATTCTTGCAATTCGTGTGGAGGATATAAGTTTTGAAACCAATTAGTGAAAATTTCTTGAACTCTTAAATTCGCCTAAGTTTTTGAGCGGTTTTCCTAAGGGCGATTTTCGCTGAAAATGTGTTGTGAATTTGGAACATTCCTCGAAAAGTTGTAGATATTTGAAATATCTTTCCAACGGTAGTGCAACGCCGACCAAACGGAGTTATGTACAAGAAGGTTTTTCCTTTTACCG
>NC_081343.1:54547534-54570190 GCF_029784015.1 Lycium ferocissimum | reverse complement strand
AGATAAAAACTCCCTTTTGACTTTCCCTTTTTAATTTTCCCATCCCCTCCATAAATCGATTTAAAATGCGGAAGGTCTTCCTTTTTCTTTATTCACGGACCCCATTTTACCGTCCTCCTCCTCAACGCGAATTCTATATAAGTATAAAATAGACTATAATTATATGAATTGGTGATCTCCCTATGATTACGCAATGGATCTCACGAAATGCACGTAAGACACTTGCAATCTGTTGATATCATCCAACACGCAATGGATCTCAAAAAAGTTTAAGACACTTGTGGGGTAAAATAATGTGAACAAGATCTAAATTTCTCGACTACCAATCAAGAAATGTCCGAAATAGTAGTAATTAATAAGATTGTTAAACAGATAAAGTTAAAAGGAGCACATAAAGAATTCATACATCATCACTCAGCGTTGAAAATGATAATCGCTGAGACTTACTATGAGGTCAAACTAAATCAAACAATAGGTTCTATAGTTATATATACTACTCCCTCTATCTAATTTATGCGACAATTTTCACTTTAAGATTCAAATCCTTAATTTTGACAAGAGATGTTCATGAGGAAAACTAAAATAAAAGACTAAAAGGCGGGGCTGCAAAACGAGCAAAGAGTTCTGCTTTCATTTCTTTATTGAGATTGAAATCAAGATAAAGGGTTAGGTATAATACCTTGTTACCCATGACTACTTGGTAAAGGATGACAATATGATATAAATAAGAAATAGACCTCAACCGTAGGTTCAAGAAGTTGGGGAATCAAGGGTCCGTGAGTTGCTTTATGGTCATGGTGTCCAAGTCCTTGGACTCTTCAATGGCAACAACAATATAATTAAACTTTGAATGTAAGGATCGTAGTATTTTTTCAACGACCCTATCATCATTCAACTCTTCACCATATCTCTTCGTTTGATTAACAACGACCAAGACTCTTAAAAATATAATCAAACTCGATTCTGATTCCTTCATTACGCCGATTCAAACTCTCCTCTTAAGGTTTGGAGATGAACCTTTTTCACCTTGTCCAAACCTTTAAAGGAAGTTTGAATAATATCACGTGCTTGCTTGGAGGTGGTTGCATTTGCAACCTTCTCGAACATCTTTTCATCCAAACTTTGATGGATGAGAGTGAGCGCCTTTTGGTCTTTCTTCTTTATGGCAGTGGCACCATCTTCTTCATCAAAGCCTTCATTCGGATGCACCAACTTCCTTAGTTTTCTTTAGTGAGCATCGGAACTTGAAATGGAGTTCCATTGGTGTTAGTCATTTTCTCTCTACATTTAGTTGTCTCTCGAACACACCGGCTATGATACCAAATGTTGGAAATTTGGGAGAGCAAGACAACACAAACTACACTTAAAAACTCACTAGAAGAGAAGTGGAGGAAAGATGATTTTCTATTTCTACTTGACTTGATCCAAATGGCTAGATTACATGACTATTTATAGGTGAATTCATCCATGTATCTAGCCTAGCATACATGTATCACTATTAATAAGTTCACACCTCACATATTGCAAAGGTTATGTCATCGATAGACCCTCAAACTTGTCCAGGAATTCCATTTAGATCCTCAAATCGAGACTTGTACCTGTCGCGCCCCATTTTCCTCGCGGAAGATGGGTTTCGACAGGTGACAACTCTTTTAGCGGATTTATAAGAGAAGAGTCTCCACCTAACTAATTAAGGTGCGTTAGGGCACCATCTACCACTATTAATGTAAATAACTCTATTTAAAACTAGTCTGCATAACCAAAGATCGGGTAAGGGTTGATATACCTCAAAAGGAAGGTGTTAAGCCCCTTTCGAGGTCCACAATTTTGGATCCCTGCCGGATTTAATACTATATGGGATTAGGGGGTAAAAGAATGAACTCTTGATTATGTTAGCCTAAAAATAACTAAATGGTCATCACTAACTAATTAAAATAATACTCCCTCTGCTTCAATTTATGTGAATCCTTTACTATTTGGGGAGTCTACGAGGTGGTTCTTTGACCACACTTTCCTGACACTTTTTCTAAATTATTTTAATTATAAATTACCATGACTTATAGTACTTTTAATGTAGTTTCTAAATATATATATTTTATTTTTACAAACTTGAAAAATCTATGTCAAAATTTAAGGTCAAAGTTATGAAGTTTGACCTAAACTTCGAAAAAGGTTCACATAAATTGAAGCTGAGAAGGAAAGAAAAATAACTTGACGAAGAAATTCATTTATTATCAAAAATAGTTAAGCAAGCGAAACTTATTTGTTATTTCTAATTAAAAAGTCCGAATGATTCAACATGCAAATTAATTATTACTAATTAAACCAATTAACAAACAGAAGCAAAAATAATTATTTTGGTTCAGATTAGGCTAAATCGAAAAAGTGACTAAGTGTGCAAAATTTGTTGTACTAATGTTAAGTGAACTTGAAGAAAGGAGAAACAAGAATATAAGCTAGGTGCCTTTAAAACATGAAAGTAAATAAAATGACCAAAACGCAAGATTATCTATATAACGAAATTCATTACATCCAATGAGTGATCACAAACTCTATTTACATCAACACATTACAAAATAAAACTTTTACTACATTCTACAAATACTATAATTCTACCTACCCCAAAAACAAAGCGAAAAATGAGGGACTGACCTGGGCACATCCAAAGCAGCGCAAGCACTAGCTATTGTAATACAAAAGCTAGTCTACTACTAAATTTACATCCAGAAAAGTAGAAAAGATTCAAGAGAAGGAGACACTAACCTTGTTTGCGGAGTGCCGAATTATCAAAGAAAATTATTAATGATAAAATTATTCTCTATTCCACACAATGTGTTCTAGTCTGTCCCCATGAATTATAACATCACACAAAAGGAAACAAATTGTCAGTAAAATGTATGCCACCTTAGTTTTGGTGGCAAATTCAATGTAAAGGATTGAAATAATAATAGATGACAATATATAAATTTAAAGTTAAGAGTAGGAGAATAATGTGGGATCAGTACATGACAAGGCTGAAAACGGGCCCAATGCGATATTACTCCCCTCTATTCTATTTTGGTATGATCGACTCTCTTAAACGCCTTAAAACGAGACGAAAATAATTCTTTTAAAAGAGTACTAGGTAAAATATTTAAGCATTTAAGAAAGCCGTATGAAGCTTTAAAAAAATGTTTTGATGTTTAGATTGTATGAAATCATGTCACAATTTAGCGTAGGAGTAAAAGTTTTTAGGTTTTGAGACTTTTAAAAGAGTAACATATGAAATTAGAAAGGAGGCAGTAACGAGTTGCTTTATTTTTTCATAAAAAGCTATATGTGCGCTTCATACAAGAAGTCAGCTATAGCCGGCCTTTTTCATCATTTCTCGTCGTACCTGGGGCGACAACTCCATTAGAGCTCTGCTTCACGCATTGACTCCTCCACGTTGTCGTGATTGAAATCCAAGCGATGTCATTCCATTGTGAAGAACATGTAAAGAATATTCAAAGAGGTGAGAGTATGTCTGTTCTTAATGTTTAACTAATAAAAACGAACGCTAAAATAGTAAGTGAAAAGACATTCTTGATCGATGTAAGCACGTTATAATTAGGAGACTAAAACAAAGTAAAGCAGCTGAATAGCTACCGAAATAACCCGCTTCGGATCATTATTTTAGTCTAATGGTTAATAGATGATTAAAATAATAACTCCAAGGATTATAACCAAATGGGCACTATATACTTGTAGCGAAACAGAAGCTTACCCTCCGTTTGGATGGTTGTTTCCCGTGGTTCATTAATGTACAGTATGGTATGGTACAGTATGGTGTTGTATTGTATTGTACCGTATTAATGAACACAATGTTTGCATAGACTGTATCGTTTGTTGTAGTTTAATAACATTTGTATTGTTTGGTTTGACTGTATTGTTGACACCCAATTTTGTCCCACTTTTCCTCTAATCGATTTCCTTGTGCTTCCTAGTAATTAATAATCTATTTTTTTTACCCATCATTGTAATTGTTACCGTTTTTACTACTGCTATTTATATTGGTAGTACCATTATTATTACTCTTATTATTAATATTAGCATTAGTATTATTATAATTACATCTCGTTATCATTTTTAGTATTACTAAGACAGTTATTGTCGTTACGCGAATAGTACATTTATAGTTTATATTACTAATATTATTAATTCATTAGTATTTTTATATGTAAATTTTCTAGTTTATATTTTTATTTTGACCATGTATATATATATATATATATATATATATATATATATATATATATATATATATATATATATATATATATATATATATTAGTAAATATATTATATGTTACAAGTGTAACATGTATAAATTATTAAGATAAGGAAGCCCAAGAAAATGTTTAAGGTAGGGAAAGAGCACTATTTTCGCAGCCCAAATGTATCTTCCATAAATATACCACATGGCCCATTTACACTCATCTGAAATAACCCATTAAGTTAGCCCATTTGACACCCTAAAACCTAATCTTATTCTCAGCTGCATTCACCCCAAGCCTCTTCTTTTCTCATTTTAGGCAAATATTTGACCTTCCTCTCTCTCCGATGCGTAAAATAGCTTCACCATTTTAGTGCAAAATTTGTCCTCTCTCTCATATTTTTGAATTCTCCCACCTAAATGTCAAAAACTTCGGTATTATGTTGACCAAATTGCTGCAATTCTGAAGAGAAAGGACAATTCGTTTTAGCCTTTTCTGCCATATTTTGGATCATTCTTGAGCAAAATTTTGATATTCAAATGGCCATATCTCAAATCCCGCCCGAAAAAAAAAATGGATTGAGAGTTGAAACCCTAGTTCTTTATCTATAAATACTATCCTTAAGATCTCAGCCAACCATCTTTTCATCCCTGTGGTTCTAGACAGCTTAGACATTATAATATTTCTATCATCTTTGTCCAAATACTCTAAAAGGAAACTTAACTCTCTGTAATCTTTCAATCTCGGTTTAACTCAAGCTAGTTCGGATTTTGATCTCGTTCATAAAGAGTAGACCTGAAATCTCAAAGCTCCGTTCACTGCACCCAAAACAGGTAAATCCGACTCCACTCTGTTCATTTTTCTTTTTGTTGTTAAGACACTATGTTTTAGAAATCATGCTTATTTTTGCACTACTGAATGTTCCTTAAGTTGGTTGGCTTATTTTGTTGTAAATCTCGAATAGCATCCATAAAATAAACATGTTGGATTCCTCTATTTCTTTAAAAAAAATGTTACTGGAAGTTAGTTTTTTTTTTTTTTCATAAACAAACCGTGTTAATGGAAATAGTTAGAATGTAATAGTAGTTTTACGTTGTGGAAAATTCTGACATTTATACCTTCTAGCTTCTACGATCTATAGTGTTGCCTAAATATATTTTAAGCTAATATCTTGTTCATCTAAAAAGCATGCCACCGTTAGTCTTAATTTAGAGGTTCTTCAATGTTCTAGTTAAAAAATATGTGTATGTGTTTAAAAAAAAGAAATGCTTCCTTTTTCTATGAATCATCAAGTTTTCATGTATTGGAAGAAATTCTACTTTTGTGGAAAATATGGATGTGGAAAGTACTATCGCTAAAATCTTATTTTTGAATTTGCCTACATTTATTTATGCTAAAAAGGATTAACTTAAAAGTATTTTCATTACATACATGCACTTCATTAGCACCTATCTACACGCTAGTAGGCACGATTAAGAGTATCTTTTATTTATTTATTTATTTTTATTTTTTATTTTTTGGCTCACTGTGCTATCTTAAATGCTCGCATTCCGAAGTCCCGTTGCTTTGTGTTGCGTTGCTGTGCATGACGATAGGACTAAGTAGACTCAAAGAATTTTAAGAGTAGTATGCATGAATTAAATGCTCAAATAGTCATAATGTTTTGTTTCTCACATTTGTACTCACAGTTAATGTATGTATGTGGTACTTGAAATTCATATTAGTTCAATTTTGCCTTAGTCTACAGTTCTCTTATGTTTGGGAATTAAATTATTTTTCTAATTCCTTTTCTTTCCCTTCTTATCTTTGTTTACATGTACACATGGGAGCAAACATGGAGTCTTAACACAAGACTCTCCTCAACCCGACGATAGTCGATATTACTCCGCGACATATCTCCGTTTAGGATTTTTCCTCGATCTCTTAACTTGTACAAAACAGTGTGAGAATAGGAGTCTTCAATTTTGGCCATCTGATGAAATCCTCATTTTGGCTATCCACTTAACTATTTTCTTTGACATTTAATGATTGTTTGTCTTTGTTTGCTTTAAGATTTTTATCGCTTTCGGTTCATCTCACTTAGGATTCGCATGAACTTATTTCCATGACCAAGTCCTAGCTAAGAGATTTTTAAGATAGGTGTTTTAATATAAACTTTTGACTAATTTTGGATAGTATCTCAGCTAAAAAAAAATCAAATCAATAACGGATTATAGGGATTAGCAATTTTGTCCGAAACAACCATAAAAAAGGGAACTTCATAAAGACGTGAGCTCATTTTGTCATTTCAAAACATTGAACTAGTTCTTATAATTTAGATATGGTAATCCTTTTCCACCAACTTTGAGTCAAGAATATTTGGAAATAAGTTGTGTATTCCTTTTGTTAGAAGGTTTAAAGTCTAGCTTTCTCCGAAAAGTGTTGTTTTCTTTGCCCACTTCGTTTCAAGTATACCTTTTAAAATCAACTTTTTTTTAATTTGATGGTAAAATCTTCCTTCACAATGTAACTTACATTTTAGCATATAAAGTTTTCATGACTTTACTAGCCTTATTTTAATTACTCTAAGTTCGGTCGGTTAACCGTTTTAATACGGATCTCAAAGGGTGCTTAACACCTTCCCTTTAGATTAATTGAACCCTTATCTAGAATCTTAGGTTTAGAAGACTTTAAATGGAGTTAAATTTAAATAATTAATGGGTGTCCTAATTCACCTTTAAATTAATTAGGTGGTGACTCCTTAAATTAGGTAATTAATTTAGGAATCACCAATATATTGTACTCTAATTTAACCCGGTTGAAAAGGGGTATAACATGTATGATCGATACTGTATAATAACTTGTAAGTTTACTAAAATACCCTTAACTCTTAATTAGAAATTAGTTTAAAAAATAAGTAGGATGTGGTGGGGGTTGTGGAGGGGGGGGTAGGATGAGGGTGGGGTAGTGGTGGTAAGGGGTAGTGGGTGGTTGTGGGATGAGGATGGGGGTAGTGGGTGATAGGGTGGGGTTGGGTGGTGGTGAGTGGTAGTGGGTGGTGGAGGGGTGGGTGGGGTGACATGGGTGGTTGTGGGATAAGGGTGGGGGTGGGTGGTAGGGTGGGGGTGAGTGGTAGGGTGGGGGTGGGGTGGATGGTGGAGGGTGGAGGGTAGGGTATAATGGGGAAATGAAATATGTAACCACGGAAAAATCACCAAATCCGTGGTTACAAAAATTGAGACTTTTCATGGTTATATAACCATGGGATGAACCACGGGTTTACAACATCATACCACATAATTTTAAGAACAATAGAAACAAACATGGTTTTATACAAAACCATACATTAATGAACCATGGGAAACCACCATCCAAACAGGGGTTAGTGAAAAGACTATATGGCTTGGAATACTTGTAAAAATAATCACAGATTCACGTTTTACCGATTCGAGACAAAATACTGGTAATAAATAAATAACTTATGAAGAGAGCATTCAGGCAATACTTGTATAGTCATAGTTCTTGAATACAAATTAACAAGAAAATCTCATTGCTAAGACAAGGAAACTGAGAATTAGAATAGTATACTGTCAAGCATATGATTTAGCGACATTATCCACAACGACAACCGACGCCTATATCTAGTAATACCCGACATGGTTCTTCACATGATTTTAAATTTTAACAAGATCTGATGTACAACGACCACAGGGATTATCCTTATGTTTAGCAGGGATGCATTAGATAAAACGTAAGCATGATTCCAATACCAAGAAGCAAGACAACACATACACACATGACACAACAACAGACTTAACGACATTCATAACAACACAACAAAACAAGAAGCCTATTTTACATACTATACACACAAGGAATTAGGGTTGCCGAGGACAACAGACTAACGTAGTCGCTTCCAAGAATTCAAGTAGTATAGCCGCATGACAAGTTTCGACGCAAACTAATCTAATATGACAGGCAAAAGAATAAAAATGTGAGAGAAAGGGTCCGACCTTGTTCGTGACCTGCCGAATTGATAAAGAAACTCATAAAACCAATTTGAGCATGTTGGGAGAAATTAATATTTAGTTCGTAAGGTGTAGCCGGAGTCGTGAGTATTGACAAGAGAGGGAATTTTTTTTTCTTTTTTTTTCTTTTACTGTTTTCAGATGATTTTATAAGAGAAAAATTGAGGTTTTTCCAATGAGGAGGTTCGGAGATGAAGGAGACGCTTCAAGAATTTTTTTTTTTCTCTTTTTCCATGTATATGACATTGTATATATAATCAAAGAAGGAAGATAGACATTGGGAAGGGGAATTAGAAATGGAAAAAGATCAATTTTTAGAGAGGGACGAATTGACACGTTAGAAAGAATATTATAAGAAGACAAAATATGGAAAAGAGACTTATTTTTGGAAGAGTAATTTTCTCCTAAGAAAATGAAAGATATTTCCTTTTTTTGCAAAGTAAAGATATGTGGAAAAATTCAACCGTTTCTGAATTTGAAATTCCAACTCCATGAGGGTATTTGGATCTTAGTAAAAATACTACTAAAGTATATACATAGGCAAGTGCAAAAAAAAAAAAATAACGATAAAATTATTAAATAAGCATTTTAAAATATTTGCTCAAGTATATTGGTTAAAATAGGAGTAGGGAAATGCAAAGGGAGTAGATAAATAAATAAATAAAATTCATTTGCAAGTGAAGAATGAGACAATAATAATCTTAATAATAATAATAATAATAATACTAATAATGACGTAGATAATATTGTTATCAAAAATTTTTGATAAAAACAAGTAAAAATAGTATTTTGGCCTCGCAAATAAGATATAAGCTCAAAGGGGTAAATTGGAAAAAAGGAGGTACGAAATTGGGTGTCAACAGTACCATTTGAACCCTCAAAGACCACTTATACTGTGTCATTTAGACACAAAATTAACATGCAGCCAAACAACACAGGTGCGTGTAATTCACACGCAAAAATGACCAATAAAATAATGACACGTGGATTTTACTTAAAAAAATTAAAAAAACAAAAGTTACCCCCCCCCCCCCCAAACACCTTCTCCTCCACTCGTATGTTTCTCTGACTCGCCGGAACTGACCTGTTACACCTCAAAAAATTTTGCGTCGTTTGCATTGTGAGTAAACTAACGTAATCTCAGAGAGGTCATGGAATCCTTATAAGGTTAAGGAATACTTATAACAAGTGCTAAGCAAGTGTCTAAAGGTTCCGGGATCAAGCGAATCGAAGGAATTAAGTTTGTCGAAATTTTGGGAAAATTTGGCAGAATTTTGGACAGGAAATTTTGGTCTAACTTGAGAGAGCTATATCTCCTAGAATATGAGGAGTTATGGAATGCATAACCTATGTAAATTGAAGTTCAGAGACTTGTCTTTCCAATGTAATTGACAAATCGCAAATCCGAGATGTATGGTGGAAGATACGGCCCGTACAAAATTGTACGATTTCTCTATGCAACTCGACGGTTGCAAGTCGACGGACCGTCGAATAACAACGGTACCGTCGATGCTGCCGTCGAGTTGAGGCAGTGGAAACTTCTCTTTTGCTATAAATAAGAAGGGCCACGACCTTGAGGCTCATTATTCATCAAAAAACGGATCCTTCTAGACCCTATAAGCTCTCTCAAACACTCCAAAACATCCCAAACTATTTCAAGAGAGGATCAAGCTTCAAATCCTCAACTAGTTCATGAAAAGTGATTGTTCTTGCTTCTACTTGATGTTGTGGTAAGTTTGATCTTGAAGCAAGTTGTGTGAGGTGAAGTTTTTCAAGTTATAAGGTATGTTCTTCATCTTGACTTTGATATTAAGTTGTTTTTGGAAGATTTTAATGGTTTAAAGTAAAGGAAAACATGGCATAAAGGTCGTAGGTGGATATGTTGATGTTGTTGGCTTATGGACTGATTTTCGAAGGAAGTTTCGGATGGATTTGTATATGTTTGTCATGTAGTATCTTGATTATGTTATTGTTGATGTTGTTATTGGTTTTTGGGAGCTGTTTTGGAATTGGTTCAGAATAGATAATATAGGGGAAATGTTGTCTGAATTCCGTTAACTTATTAACTAGCTAAGTTTGAGTGTGTAAGTGTTTATATGGCCTGATTGTTTTATGAATCATCTTAGATGTAGATTTGCAAGCTCGGAAAGTAGACTTTGAGTGGCTAAGTAAGCAGCAAGGTATGTTAAGATTGTCCCTTTCTTTCTTAAGGCATGATCCTATTGTTATAAACTTTCACAAATGATGTCCATAATGATTCCTCTCATAGAAATGCTAGAAGCTTATATTCTTGATGTTCTCTTATGATATCATTGATGAAATTGTCTCATGATTATGAATCTTTATCTTATGGTTGTTGATCTTATTCATTGATGTTGATCTCATCTTATGATTATTGTTCCTTCAAGATGAGATATGTTCATGATGATAGCTCCATAATGATAATCGAAGGTTTACCGAACTTATGTCACTCCGATGGAATCATAGCTTTTCTTTGGGCTCTCATGCATGCTTTATATATATGTATGTATTTTCTCACACCGAGCCGCGCTATAGTCAGTCGGGTACGACACCTATTGTGCAACCACTAATCAGTTGGGTATTCACACCGAGTCCCGTTAGGGCCGAGTACATTTAACACCGAGCATATATGGCCGGGTAAGGATAACACACACACACACACACACACACACACATATATATAAGTATAAAAATATTTTTTTCTAAAAAAAAAACTAAGCATGCATGGCATCCGCCTTAAAAGGCATTTAGAGGTACAGGCTGATCTCTCTTATCTTATGTTATCTCTATATTTTCATTATGTTGTTATTCATGCCTTACATACTTAGTACATTATTCGTAGTGACGTCTTTTTGTTCGTGGACGCTGCGTTCATGCCCGCAGGTAGACGGGGAGAAGGTTCAGACTCATAAGCTGACTTCTCAGCGGTTGTACAGGAGCACTCCACTTGTTCCGGAGTTGTAGTCCAGTTGGAATGATCCTTTTGTGTACAGATGGGTATGGCGGGGTCCTGTCCCGTCCTTATTATGTTATGCACTCCAGTTGAGGCTCGTAGACAGATATGTACAGTTAGATGTTCCATGACCTTCCCGGTCTATGTTTCATAGTATTATCGTTTTGATAGCCTTGTCGGCATGTATACTTGGGATCAGCTTGATGATGTATGTACATTATCCTTTGGACTTGTGTCCCATACAGTTTATGATATTTATGAGTTAGCATGATGGCCCACTCAGGTATGGATATAAGATGCATGTACGTGTTGTGGTGCTCGATAGGTTAGCTCCGGATGCCCGTCATGGCCCTCCGGTTGGGTCGTGACAAAAGTGGTATCAGAGCAGTTCGTCCTAGGGTTATCCACGAGTCGTGTCCAGTAGAGTCTTGTTTATGGGTGTGAAGCGCGCCATACTTATAAACAGGAGGTTGCAGGGCATTTAGGATGGTTACCCTTCTTTGTATCCTAGATCGTGCTATAGAGCTGAGTCATAGGGTATAAATCTTCAACCCTGACTTCTGTTGTTATATAGTTTGACGACGACTTCTTCAGAAAGGATTACGGGCGATTCGAGGATTGTAATGATGACAGGGGGAGAATTAAGTTACACTTTGGAGGAAGACCCAAGTGAGGGCGTACCCTCCATTGAGACGGACCCATCTGAGATCATATCTACTTTGGAAACAGACCCCTCGGAGATTCAGAATGAATCAGCGCTGCAGGTATCATCGACTTTGATAAGAGTAGAGGAGCCAGGAAAAGCTCCGATGTTGCCTGTTTCACCCTTGGCCATAGCTGGACACGGACACGTAAGGGAAAGGCCAATGCTAGGAGTTGAACCTCAAGCTTCAGATTATGGTAAACCAGCGGAGAGTGCAGGGCCTTCTGAGAAACCGAAGAGTTTGCAGCCTGAGGACCCTATTAACCAAGATTTGACGGCATCTTCGGAGCAAGGTTCAAATGAAGGTGGTGGTCAGACCTGACAGGTTAGTATAGTTGATACAATTGTTGAAGTTCTAGGTGGCGGTGAACGACCGATAGAAGGACAGCAGGAAGAACAATTTTCCCAGCCCATGTTAGAGCGATTTGTGCTAGATCAGGGTTCTAGAGTAGGGCTATGGAGAGGCTCACATCCGTCAGAATTCCAGGACCAGAGCAACCAATGATGAAGGTATATTTGTCGTTTTAATAAAGTGTTAAAATTAAGCAAGTATGAATTGAAATATTTTATGTTATGCAACAACGGTCAGTCATAATGCCCCAAACAATTATATTAGGAAAGGGAAACGAGTAATATTAAAGAGGAGCCTTAAGTGGAATCTTTGGTCAGACGATGGGTTAAAAAAAAGATGTTGAATATATTGATAGAACGGTGGAAAAAGATATGTTGTGGTAATAAGGCAATGGTATGATAAATTAGGGAAGGTATGTGTGGGAAAACATAGTTTGATGAAGAGATTATAATTATAGAATTACGAATGATGGGTGTCAAGAAGAATCTGTAAAATATGAATGTCTTGCAAGTAAGGGGAGATAGTTCAGTATGAGGGGATGAGTGATGACGCCAGGTACAATTAGTGTTGTATTAATGTTTATACACCTTTAAGGGTGACATCGATATATTATGTGTAATTCTGTTAAGATAAAATTTTGGAGTATTATTGATGGGACTTAAAAGAAGAGAAGTTTGATAGGATTTCTCAGTTGGGCGATAGCAAACGACTGTAGTTATACTGGTAGGGTTAGTTCTGTGGAAACAACTGATGAATATACAATTGATCTTTCTAAGCTGTTTCTTGGGCTAAGATTTGCACACGGTGCGCATAGTCAGCTTTACCATGGGAAATACAAGGATGAAGCTGTTGCAGTTAAAATTATTAGAATACCAGATGATGACGAAATTGGAGCTTTAGCAACTCGATTGGAGAATCAGTTTATTAGAGAAGTTACTCTCTTGTCTCGTCTCCACCATCCAAATGTTATAAAGGTAGTAAACTAGAATTACTTTTCTTAACTGGTTCATTTCATTTAAGTACATGAAATTTAATTGTATCTGATTATCTTGCCTATAAAAGTTTCATGACCCTATTAGTTTCATCATTTACCTTTATAACTAGAGTCTCTATTTCTAGATAATAGAGCAATTGTGGTAACTTGTCTTCCTTATAAAATTTCTTTGCAGTTCATAGGTGCATGCAAACAGCCACCAGTTTTTGGTGTTGTTACGGAGTATTTTTGGTGTTGTTACGGAGTATCTATCGGAGGGTTCATTGAGAGCACACCTGCATAAGCTTGAGCAGAAGTCCCTAACCTTGGACAAATTGATTGCACTTGCCATGGATATTGCTCGTGGAATGGAATATATTCACTCGCAAGGTGTTATTCATCGGGACCTCAAACCAGAGAATATACTTATCAATGAGGATTTTCACCTGAAAATTGCTGACTTTGGAATTGCTTGTGAAGAGGCATACTGTGATCTCCTGGTTGAAGATTCAGGTACTTACCGTTGGATGGCGCTAGAGACGATTAAGAGAAAATCATATGGCAGGAAGGTTGATGTATATGCATTTGGACTCATTCTATGGGAAATGGTGGCTGGAACTATTCCTTATGAAGATATGACACCCTTACAGGCTGCATTTGCTGTCGTAAACAAGGTATGATCCAAAATTCAGTGTTTTCTTATTCATCTATTCCTAGAACTCTTGTATGTGTTACTGTGAACTTTATAATAAGTTATCTTATGGCTTGCACATTTGGATAGTGGCATAAATAACTTTGATCTCTGCATGGCTGAACATTTTGATGTGAATTAGGAATATATTTAATTCTGAAAGAACTTGTCTTTGGGACCTTTCAGAATATGAGACCACCTATTCCTGGGGACTGCCCTTCAGCCATGAGAGCTTTGATTGAACTGTGTTGGGCTTTGCAACCAGATAAGAGGCCTGAGTTTTGGCAGATTGTGAAAGTAATGGAGCAGTTTGAATCATCAGTAGCTCATGACGGAACTCTGAATCTTGTTCAGAAGTCAACGTGTCAAGATCACAAGAAAGGCCTTCATCATTAGATCCAAAAGCTTGGTCCTGTACATCAAAATGCTTCATTACATCAAAATATTTCATCAATGCCAATGCCAATGCCGAAACCTAGATTCGCTTGAGTTTTCTGGATGATCTGACTTTTGTAGTTTTACCAGGTCTCTCTGTGTAATTAAACTGCTTTTGGTTACATACTGCTGTATATCCCTGCTCCTTCATTTAGCGAATGTGAATTATTAGGCTGTAGGCGTGCATTGAGGTGGCCTCTGTAATTTTACCTGATTAAGTATGATCATCAGATCTTGAATGCAAGTTCCATCTGAAAGGCTTGGTTTGGCCTTTTTAATTTTGCATGATGGTTACACAAAGTATGGTCATCAGATTATGGATGCAAATACCATCTGTAAGGCTAGGCTAAGCTGAATGGAATAAATTCTACACTCTTTTAAGTGGTATATTAAATACTTCTCAAGCCAAGACAATACTTGCATTGAACACTTATCCTGAAGTTCTCGGCTACCTTTAATATTGCAAGCATAATATTGCTTGCTTAAGATTCCTCAAATTGCATTGTCTGCTTGCTGCGTCAGGTGATTTTTGAGTCGACGATAAGGTTTATGATTTCCGGATATGTCGTTTGTTGAAGTTTGGCACCTACACGCCCCTGCTGCTGATTGTTAGTGACATAGGATTACTTATCAACTCAATATCTCTCTCTCTCTAAGGTTTGAATGAATAGATCTTCAGCGACTATCCTAAATATTTTGCATGCGAGATGGTTGTATTTGACACAGGACACCAACAGCTTAGAGGCATTGATTATAAAGATCTTTATAATTTTTCCCTTCCTTTCTTCTCAAATGGATTCACACAATTAAATAGTAGATATGTGAAGATGAATTGATGCTAAGGTGCAACACTTGTCTTATTTGTTTACATTTAACATTTGTTTCCAACTATGCCAACACCCTCTTTCATCCTTCATGTGTTGCCAGACTTTTGCTTTGCAGGGTGCAGGTCAGAGAAGATAGCCGGGCCAATGGTTCCGTACATTCTAAAAGGAAAGAAGATAATGTGATTGCCATCCTGCACATTAAATTACTTGCTACTTATTGCATCAACTTGCAGAGAGTTTGGTTTTCCTTTCATATAGGTATGTAAGCCCATCCACTCCGCTACATCTTGAATGGAAATTAAATTTCTCATTTATTACCCTACTGTTATGTCCTGAATGTGTGTATATATATATAAGGACTGCAAAGTTGGTGCTGAACTTTACAAATGTTAGCACTTGCATGTTATACATGTATCAACCGGTTCATGAAAGTATCGTAATTCATTTCCTTTCTATTAAAATAATGAAAGGAAAGATAACTAGTTCGATTATCGTATGTGTGCATGAATCCTGTATAGAGAATATGTCAAAAACCAGTGGCTGCATCAATTGGTTTTATGACGTTCAATGAACCATCATTTGCATGGTGTTCGTGATATTGGTAATGTGATTATGCATTGTGATTCCTTTTTGACAGTTTGAAGTGGAAAAGGTAGTGAATTTATGTTATGTGTGTTGCTTTTCGAGTTTCACATGTTACCTATTCTGGATATTTTTGAAATCATGGTTCGCGTGAATTGAAGCTTTGAGAGGTCTTTGAGGACTTCAGACATGTGGTCCTTCCTTTTGTGTATCTCACTATAATAATTGAGAAGATTTTTTCTAGTACGGACAGCATTTCTTTCATTTTTCTCTTGAAGAGTAGCTATTTCTAAATTTCTGTAACAATTTGAAGATATTTAGGCATCCGATTCCTACCTTGAGAACCGGATAACTATACAACCGTCTCATCTTGTAATTTAATTGTTAAGGCATTATAATAACACTATAAATAAAGTGCTATAACAATTAAATGAGAGTGAATATTGGGCAACTAAGGTCCACCAGATACAAAAGATTGGTTCGTAAATGTGCAGATGTTAAGATAGATGGGCGGACATACAAGATTAGAAATATCACTTTCACCTGTAGGTGCAAGGCAACACACATAGATGATAAAATGAGAGAATGTCACTTGAGGTGATGTAGACATGCCTTATGTCTGATCTTCATATGCAGTGTCCATAGGTGTCCAGTTATGATGATTGAAGATATTACCAGATGATTACAAAACCTAAAATTACATGGTTGGAGTTGTCCATAAGACCTATAATCTAGTAAGAATTAAGGCTTAGTCATGAACGTTTACGTTAGGCCCATTACGTTAGAGATTTATGTCAATAGAAAATTTATAGAATTTTTAGTGTTAGAATATCTTAATGTCGACATGATTAAGGAGTATTTATAACGTATCTTGGTCCTAACATGTTTTTTTACTTCTGTAAGAAATAATTTTAGTTTTTGAAGATGTTGCTTTACTTGTTTTGGAAAATTGTGGTGTTGGGTTCGAGCTATATATCTATACTATATTGAAAACATGAACTTCATTAGCCGCTGTTTCTAAAGTTCCTCTTGATGAAGAGTTGCCAGCGTTTAGCAAAAAAAAAAAAAAAGCTTAAAACAATTCCCATGCCAAGATATATTCTCTTTGATTCATAAATAGGCATGGCAATAATTCCACCCACAAATCTTTGTTAATTGAATTTTGTGTGGATAAATCCAGAGGAATTATCACACGCACACAAAGCAAAGTAACAGTACGGGATTTTTCTTAAATGGAGGTCATAATAACTCTTCTTTAGAGAGGGTATGTCTCTTAAAAATTAAATGGCATATCAATCGCAATAATCCAGGCATGGAAGAATTATGTTTGTTGAATTCCTACGCCTTACAACCATCAGATTAGAAGAAAATTGCTAACTATTTAGTGACGAACACAAAATAGTTGCCTCGCCTTAAACATCGCAGTTCAAAATTCGAAAGGGAGACAAGGGATCCATGAAAACGCAAAGGATAGAATTAAGGAGAAAGTGGTAATAAAATAGGGTTCTACTTTCTTAACTCTACTATCATTTATGCATTTATGAATTTTTATCTTTTATAATTAAAAATTATTTTCATGAATGTTAAAGTAAATCTCTTATGCGATGAATTATTTGCGTCTATTCTAAAGTTCTGGATAAAGTGAAACATTAAGGGAAAAGATCAGAGTTAGCGCATAAAACTTTATATATTCCATTGTTACTTGCAGGTCTGGTATCTTCTATTTTTCATAAGATTGAAATATTGTAAGCAGTATAATTTAGTGGACTAAAAAAGAGAAGAAGCACGGGTAAAAGTGAAAATATGGGGAATTAATATAGTTGAGCAAGAAATTATAGCTAGATATGGTAAAGAAACTATAGTTTAATCTCTCTTTCATTAATTTTAAAGAAAGGCAATACAGGGTTGTTAAAGTTAAATTTGGACTTCCTTGTGGTCTCTTGCTCCACTGCATATTGATTCAGACTTTTAGGATAATTTAAAAAATGCAGGAGCACTTGTCTCTAAGGCAGGGCAATAAAATTTCATCTTTGGTTTATGATTTCTTCCAATTGAAGTCATAGTTTCACTCTCTGAGCATACTGACTTTTGCTGGAATGGATGTCAAAAAGTTTCAAACCTAAACACTCGTGAAGTGACACATGATTAGTTGATGGGTGTGTCTTAATCAGATTTCACTAAAAATAGTTTTAGTATGTTCGACTGCATTTGATTCATTAGCATGTTTCAATTGAACACCTCAACTCCTAATAAAATATTTTAATTAGACAATTCGATTCAAATTTTGAAAAAAAAATCGCCTGCATTTTCATTCGTCTATTAGGTAATTATGTTAACCACATAGAATATGTCAATCACATAAAATATGTCATCTCCTTTAATTATTGCATTTGCCTCAATAAGCCGTAAAACCCCAGGCATTTTCTATTTGAGGTTGATGCGTATAATTAAAGAAAATGACATATTTTATGTGATTAACTTAATTATCTAATAGACGAATGAAAACACAGGCACAAAAATTTCCTAAATTTTGAATCGTAAGTGTTTAATTGAAACACTATATAAGAGATTGAGTTGTTCAATTGAAACAGGGTATATTCTGCCAAGTTTAAGGGGTTGGCTATGCGTTAAGCCTCTCTAAAATTATACTCTTGTAACCATAGGACTTCCAAAATTTGTTGCTCTCAAACTTAGAATTGTTGCACATTTTTTAATAATTTCCTTTGTATTTGACGGTACCATGAGGAATAAATTTATTTGTCTCTTACATAAATGTATTTTTTTATATTGATATATGTATATATACTAGATGGCCTATGCCGTGCGTAGCTTGACACTTTCGGATTATAGTGTATTTATATATATGCGATTGTGTTTAGATAGTAAATATATATATATATATATATATATATATATATATATATATATATTAATGCGTATTTCGAACATAGTGTGTGTATATATATATACACTATGTTCGAAATACGATTAATATAACAATGTAGTTTGTGCTTTCGTATCTAAAACTTTATTATATTCGTTGCTTGCTACGAAAATTTATTAATACTTTTAAAAGAGAAGACTTGTTTAAAAGAAAACTATTTTAACCTTCTTTTGAAATAAAATAATAGCAATATTTAAGCACGCTGATACTTTCAATTTTAATTCGATTAATTTAAAGGTGTAAAATACTTAACACTTCATTATAGTGTATTATATATATGTAGTTGTGTTTAGATAATGATAATATATATATATATATATATATATATAAAATATAACATTGTAGTTTGTGCTATGTATTTAAAACTTTTATTATATTCGTGTTTTACTTAAAAATTTATTAATACTTTTTAAAAAGAAGACTTGTTTAAAAGAAAACATTTTCTTTTCTTTGAGATAAAATAATAACGAATATTTAAGCATCAGCTTGTTTTTAAAATTATTATGTATGGCAGCCGATGGGTAAACTTACATATAGTATAAGAGAAAATAGAAATATAATAAAGTATTTATCTACTTTTTAGAAGAGCTGGTAATATAAAGTATAAAACGTTATTTTTTGCCTAAATAAAAAAAGTGGGTGGGGCCAGCGAGGATTTTTTGCTCTTAAATAAAAAAAGCTTTTTAACGAGACGGCGATCTTGCCTCACTGGCTTATATAAAACGCTCTTCTATATAGTAGTAATACATATAATTTTTTTATCAAATTTTGATTTTATAATTCTAATTCAAACTATTATTTAATTTTACATGTTTAAAATGAAACAAGTAGAAATTTGATTTCTATTTAAATGAAGAACTTATTTTTAATTTTTAGTAAATATTTTTTACTTTAACTCATTTTACTTGTCGTATTTATTTTTTACACGGCTTTTTAAGGAACGCTAATTATAATTATAATTTCACTAATTTACCTTATTAATTATTTGATCTCCATTTAATATTATTTTTTCTTTTATGACATTAATCTCTTTTCACATTTATTAGAGTAAGGAAAAAATGAAAAAGTAATTAAATTCTATCTTATTTTAATATATAAGTATTTTAAGTATATTATTGCATAATAATTTCATTTGCTCATATTGAGGTTATTTGACACACATGTGTGATGAATCCATCATTAAACGCTGATTTAATTTTTGATTTTTTAATATAGGATGCCCTTTTTTTTTTTAACATTGTTTGTTTTTTTAATATGGGATTGACTTTTTTTTTTCTTAATATTGCTTGATTTTATTAATATGGGGTCCCTTTTTTTTCCCGTGAGTTTGGAGGTGGTGGGTTCCACTTTTTTTTCTTCTCTCTTTTTTTTTTTTTTAAAATACTAGTTGGCGTTTAATATGGGTCCATATTTTTTTTAAATATTAGTTGTTGTTTAATATGTATGGGGCCCAGAATTTTTTTTTTTAATATTAGTTGTTGTTTTATATTTTTTTTTTAACATTGTTTATTTTTTTAATATAGGATTAAACTTTTTTTTTTTTTTTTTAATATTGCTTGATTTTATTAATACGGGGTCCATTTTCTTTTCCCGTGAGTTTGGAGGTGCAGGGTTACTTTTTTTTTTTTTTTTATCAAGTTGGTGTTTAATATGGGGCCACATTATGGGTTGTCTGTGGCAATGAATCCATCATTATTGATTTAACTGCTTTCGATTTTTTAATATAAGATGCATTTTTTTTTTTTTAACATTGTTTGTTTTTTAATATGAGGTCACTTTTTTTTTTAATATTGCTTGATTTTGTTAATATGGGATCCTTTTTTTCCCAGTGAGTTTGGAGGTGGTGGGTTCCATTTTTTTTTCTTCTCTTTTTTTTTTTTTTTTTAAATGCGGTTGGTGTTTATTATGCTCACATTTTTTTTTTAATATTAGTTATTGTTTATATATATATGTGGACTACAATTTTTTTTTGACATTAGTTGTTGTTTAATATATATAGGGCCCACATTTTTAAAAAAAAATTGGAACGGATGACATTTAATATTATTTTTTATTTTATGACATTAATCTCTTTTCACATTTATTAGAGTAAGGAAAAAATAAAAAAGTAATTAAATTCTATCTTATTTTAATATATAAGTATTTTAAGTATGTTGCTATATAATAATTTCATTTGCTCCCACTAATGGGTTGATACGCATGTGACAATGAATCCATCATTATTGATTTAATTGTTCGATTTTTTAATATAGGATTTGTTTGTTTTTTTAATATGTGATTCACTTTTTTTTTTAATATTGCTTGATTTTATTAATATGGGGTCCATTTTTTTTTTCCCGTGAGTTTGGAGGTGGTGGGTTTCACTTTTTTTTCTTCTTTTTTTTTTAAAATCTTGGGCAGCTTTTAATACTAGGGTCCATATTTTGTTTTTATTATTAGTTGTTGTTTAATATGTATGGGGCCCATAATTTTTTTTTTAATATTGGTTGTTGTTTTATATTTTTTTAACATTGTTTGTTTTTTTAATATGGGATTAAATTTTTTTTTTTTTAATATTCTTGATTTTATTAATATGGGGTCCATTTTTTTTAAAACTGAGTTTGGAGGTGGTGGGTTCCACTTTTTTTTTTAATACTGGTTGGGCGTTTAATATGGGGCATTGCTGGTTGATACGCATGTGCTTGATGAATCCATCATTATTGATTTAATTGTTTGATTTTTTAATATAGGATGCACTTTTTTTTTTTTAACATTATCCGTTTTTTAATATGGGATTCACTTTTTTTTTTTTTTTTATAAATATTGCTTGATTTTGTTAATATGGGATCATCTTTTTTTTGCAGTGAGTTTGGAGGTGGTGGGTTTCACTTTTTTTCTTCTTTTTTTTTTTTTTTTAAAATGGTTGGTGTTTAATATGGGGCTCACAATTTTTTTTAATATTAGTTGTTTAATATATATGGGGCCCACAATTTTTTTTTAATATTAGTTGTCGTTTATTATATATGGGGCCCACATTTTAAAAAAAATTGGGACGGACGACATTTAATATTATTTTTTATTTTATGACATTAATCTCTTTTCACATTTATTATAAGTGAAAAATAAAAAGTAATTAAATTCTATCTTATTTTAATATATAAGTATTTTAAGTATGTTGTTGTACAATAAAATCATTTGCTCCCATTAATGGGTTATATTTACGTGGTAATGAATCCATCATTATTGATTTAATTGTTTGATTTTTTAATATATGATGCACTTTTTTTTTTAATATTGTTTTTTTTTAATATGGGATTCACTTTTTTTTTTTTTAATATTGCTTGATTTTATTAATATGGGATTCACTTTTTTTAATATTGCTTGATTTTATTAATATGGGTTCACTTTTTTTTTTTTTGTGAGTTTGGAGGTGGTGGGTTCATTTTTTTTTTCTTCTCTTTTTTTTTTTAATACTGGTTGGTGTTTAATTTGGGGTCCAGCATTTTTTTTAATATTAGTTGTTGTTTTGTATATGGGGCCCACAATTTAAAAAAAAAAAAATTGGAACGGACGACGGTAAAGTGAGCCCAACCGGCTCTTCTATAGAGTACAAATGTCAATATCTTTCGTTGATACTTTTTTTTATAAAATGGATGATACATGATCATTATATGAGTTTGTGCTTGTTTAGGATTAGACTTTGCTTTTTCCGCAAGTACCTTAATTTACAAATGTTTTTTCACTTATTTATTTGCATTATAAAGAAACATTTTGACGTGATGTTTGATTGTTCTTAAATATATCATATTTACATTGTGCAACGCACGTGTAGAGAAACTAGTTCCAGTAAAAATAGAGTCCGGAGCCAAAATGCCCCAAAAAAGGTTTACCCAAAATCCCCAAAAAAAAAAAAAATGTTAAAATTTTCCTTTTTGGTGAGAAGCAGGCCTTTGT
>NC_081343.1:54534545-54547434 GCF_029784015.1 Lycium ferocissimum | reverse complement strand
GTTCGAGCACTTTTCAACCCAAAAGGGTCCAACTTTTGGACCCCCGATTATTGATCCTCCCTTTATTAACCCAAAAAATAAGTAGGTTCTATATAAAATATTGTAGTTTCTGGGGTCCCGAAGCATGATTAATCTATAGTCAAAGTATGTTAAAAAGTGTAATGGAAGAAGGGTTAACTAAAAGGGCCGAAAAAAAAAAAGAAAAAAAGAGAAACACTATAAATACAGTTAGGAATTATCACAAATAAAAGATATTTCTTAACATTTTTTTGTTCGTATTTTGGTTCAAAATATTTTTTTTGGGCATTTTGTTCCGACTCCCAATCGATGTGCTGCTGTATGATGATACAATAATAAAAATGAGTGTACTTCATGTAATTCCAATTTAATGAAAAATGGTTGACTTAGAAAAATGGTTGTCTCACATTCTTTCTCAGTTCACTTAGAAGTCTTTAATTACTCGTACAATATATAATACACAAAAGGAATTTTAAATTCCCCTTTATTATGTTTTGGTAAAATTAAAATATTGTTAAAATGTAAAAATAAATCAAGTAATATGAAGCCAATTTCATAATCAGGCAGATATTGGCAGTGTGTTAGATGCTTTCCCATTTATGCAGAAGAAATGGTCACAAATAGTTCCATGTGGGACCAAAAAGACAACAGGGAAAGCCCTACATATACCATTCTGTCTTCCTTTTCATCTTTACATAATCATAACGTTGTACTACTGTTCTCCTGCAGTTATTGCCTTTCACTTTCATTTATTAGTACTCAACTTTAGGTTCCTCTTAGTTTCAGATCTCCAATAATTATTTATAGTAGCTAGAATTAACTCCTTCTGTTTAGTATATAGAGGGATTAAGATCTTGTTATATTCCAAGACTGTTGAGAGGTATATACATATATTATGAAGCAGCAGTATAACAACCCTAGTTCGTCAACATGTAAAGCTGACAGAAAGACAATAGAGAAAAACAGAAGAAATCAAATGAAAGATCTCTATTTGAAGCTCAATTCACTTGTCCATCATGATCAGCATTCTAAGGTTCTTATTATTTCTCCTCTAATTTAGTGTTCTCGTATGTTTATCTTCTCTTAATTAATTATTCTCTTCATTTACCTCCTATATTCCCACAAATCAATCTGATTGGCGCATGTTCGAGATCATAAATTGAGATCTAGTAGACATCTTCATCATATTAATTATTGAAACAAGTCCAATTGTCAAAATTAAAATGATAAATCTTTGTAAGTGTTTCCCTTTTCAATATAAAATGAAAAGTATGAAACTACACTTGCACAGGCATTATTTTCGAAAAACTTACGAAAATGATTACTAGGCATTATTTTCAAACGGTTGTCAGTTTATTGTGTGTATGCATATTCTTTTCTGATTGTTATTTACACATTAGAGTGTCGGATGACACCTCTTAACGGCGTCTCTGTTTATCTGCCACTAACACTAGCACTAACAAAATCTTAAGTAGGAGTTTGGCCATGAAAACCAAATATTTATACTTTGTTTGGTATTTTGGAGTTGGAGTTGAAGATGGAGTTGTGTTTGGTATAGTTTTTGCAAAAGAATATTTAGTTAATGTAAAAGTAAAAAAAAAAAGTGAAAACAAGTTTTTTGATGTTTTTCAAATTCCAATTACAACTTCAGCAGATTTAAATTTCCATTACCAAACATCGATTTTCAAATAAAATAAAACGCTTCAAAAAAAAAAAAAAATTTCATGGCCAAATAGGTAGTTAATTATTTGAGCTTTGCAGGAGTTTTTGTCACTGCCAGATCAACTGGAAGAAGCAGCCAATTACATTAAGTAATTGCAAATAGATTTGGAAAGAATGAGACAGAAAAAAGAGAAGTTAACAGCAGGTGTAAATTCAAGTACAAGGACAAGCAGTACTGGGAGAATGGAAAGTTTGCCATTGCCACATATTGAGATCCATAATGTGGAGTCAGCTCTAAAAGTTGTTCTAATTACTAGTTCAGATTGTCACTTCATGTTCAATGATATAATCCGTATGCTACATGAAGAAGGCGTAGAAATTATAAATGCTAGTTATACTGTCGTTGGTGACACCATCTTCCATTCCATACATTCTAAGGTACTACCCATTTCCATCGATATCTTGGCTCTCTTTGCACTTTAATTTGCACCCCACTTTTTTCCTTCCTGTTTTTTACTTTGATCAGACAATAGTTAGCGGAATCCAGTCCTTTCAGATTCAATATCTTATGTGATCGAGTTGCACACACTTGAGAAAAACGAGTATATACAAAATTAAGGGTTGGTTTCATAGATTGTCAACTCAACTTTTATGTTATTGCACTAAAATCACTAAATATTTTTTGTAAACCAAATATTATTCAGCTTTGCTCAACCATCATAGAAAATCACTATGCTAGTTTTTGTAACAAAAAAGTTTTTTCCTTTTACTAAAAATCACATTTAATTTATTTTAATGAATTTAATGCAATAAATTAAAAATTAAGTGACAATGTATGAAGTTTATCCTAAAATTAATTAAATACACAATTCAAAACCAAGCGTCTAAATTTTGAGTCAAGCCAAAGTATATTTAGCTAGCGTTTGTCATAGATTTTGGATCAGATTTCAAAAATTTATTTTCAAATATTTTCTATATTCAAAAACTGCTCAGCCCAATTTTTGGGAGGAATTTCACTTTCACTCACAAAATTTTAAATTTATTTCAAGTAAAATACATGTTCAAACACAATTTTAAAAACTCAATTTTTTATTGCCAAACGAGAGCCTTGTTTGTTGATTGATATATAGATGATGTAGCTGTGTTTGTTTGGTAATGGTTAGGTGGGAGAATGTGCAACTTCATCAGGATACGGAGCTGCAAAAATCTCACAGAGATTAAAGCAATTTGTGGGTCAACGTGCTACTGCTAGCTAGCTAGCAAGCAAGCAACTACTGTTAGTAATGTTTTTCTTTTGGCACGTGCTAAATTATCTCCGCTAGCTGCTTTATTTTCAAGGTTTTTAAAAAAAAATTAGGGTGAATACTGGATTTCTGTTTTAACAAAATCATGTATAATCGTTGAACTTGGGGTCTTGGCATTTCCAGTTTTTACTCTTTAATCGATTGACACCTGATGAGTTAATACCGCACTCATTTTTTATCCCTTTTTCCTGTTGTGTTTTGGTGATGAAATTACAAGACTTGTGTAAGGAAACTATTACTAGTACTAGTAGAAATATACAGTGTCAAGTACTTAGATTACAAGGGGTTAGGAGTTTGGAATGGTTTTGTGTTATTCCATTATTCCACCTACTACTTCAATTTTGTTGTATCTTGACCTCAATAATTGCTTCTCTATCAAATAGCGATGTCCTTTGGCTTTATTGGGAGTTTGGAATTATTTTATGTGGTTACAAACAAACCTTTTCACTCGATTTGATTAGCTCTCTCGAAATCATCAGCCTAATCAAAGTAATGTTATGCCAAATATACTAATAGTATATATCTTATTAATCAAGATAATAATTTCACTTCAAAATTTGGAAGACATCAAAGGGTAATGCTTATTTGACATGTCACATCACCTGAAACATATATAGCATGATTTTATTGATCTTGAGTTTAACTTGGCTCGCCACGTAAATTGACACGTGATATCAGAATAGCGTTTGGACTAATGAAATAGGCTCATTTTGTAAATGTCAATCAAACGACTTGATCCAGATAAACTTGAATTTTTAGTTAATTGTACATACAATATTAGATTTTATTCTCTAATCCTAATTTATGCGACACTTTTTCGCTTTTAGATTCAAATCACATTTTAACTTTTGTTAACATTTTAAGATGTATTTTTTCACCAAATTGATATGAGAAAAGTTATAACTTATAAGATTTTTGGTAGTTTTCAAATATATAAATTTTAATGTAAAAATATTGAGTTAATCTAATTCAATTTAGCTTTCAAGTTTAGTCAAATTGACTCTTGAAAAACGAAAAGTGCCACATAAATTGAGACGGAGGGAGCAATAGTTAGTGTTGATCCGGGCCGATATTTCTTAAATTTTAAGATCTCGCGAACTTTGTATTGATTCAATTCAATAGTAAAATTTAAGCATCTATATATAGAGCCATCTTAATTAAATTTCTAGGCTACAGTAGGTATAAGATTATTATTTGTTTGAAAATGACAGAAGGGATAAGAATTGTCTAGGCACTTTCAAAGATGAAAAGCTGCAAATAATTGTGGTCGTAAAATGGACAATGTGGCTAGTACATATCTTCCCTTAGCTAATCTCTTCCCTTCCACACATTCCTCTTTTATATATAATTGCCTTTCCAAAGTGCTGTCTTAACCAAATCTTCTATTCAAAGGGATATTTAGCATCTTTATTGACTTCAGATACAGAATGTTCTGGCTGTCTGCTGCTGCCCTACAAATACAATAGTGTCCTTGTGTTTCAATTTCGGAGTCTCACTGGAAGACCTTGATAGACTGTAACATAAGCTTGTAAATTGAATGTCTATTTGGTGTAACAAGAAAAACCAATTTTTTTTTACTGGATTTTAATTATCTTCACCATCATAATAATCAAAATAAGTGTTTAGCCGTTAGTATAGATAAGGCAAAAGTTGTTACTTAATGAAGGAGCGACAAGATCACATTTGATTAAAAAAACTCACTTGGTCAGATCTGTGAATTGACTTTTCAATTGTTTGACATTTTTAATTTTCTTTTGACCCCACCAATCAAAGACATATCTATGATAAAATGACATCTTGAGATTAACAAAGTGATGTCATCATTTGAAACTCAAATAAAGAGACTTGTCCGACAAAATTGGACTATTAATTAGATCTATATTTATTGGACTTAACTAATTAATCCAGTTATATCAACCCAAAATATTTATTTAGATTAATATATTTTAAATTTAAAATATAGTCTAAATTATTTATGAATTTAAATTCAATAAAACTTAAATGTCTATTTTTTTTTTTTTTTGGTAAGTAAATGATTTTATTTACCAAGTCATAATTACAAAGCACAAAGGTCAAAATAGGCAGAACCGGACAAAGATCCCAGCCCTACCTTGGCACGTCAAACTGATGGAATAGGATACGCAGCCTTACCTCGAACTCGTCAAATATCTTTTCTTTTTTAATCAAGATATTAATCAAACATAAAATTGATGCTTATCTCTTTTGGAATGCAACCTCGAATCTAGCCTTCAAGCACGAGCAAAACCATCCACGCGTTCATCCTTCCAAATTTGCCTAATGTGTATCCCGAACTTCTATGAACGTAATACTTGAGTGGCAAGTATTCGGCTAAAAAAAAAATCACTTTAGGGTTCAATGGCTTCTTTATATACACACGTTTTTAGGGTAAACCATAGCCAAAACGTGTAGCCCTTTCCTAACCCACCAAGGATATTATATTTCCTTTTATTTTCCTTGTTAATATTGATTACGTTACCCGGATTTAATAACGAGAACTTCCTATTGTGGTATTAATTCGAATATGAACGAATTAATCTACCACAATAAATTACAATTTATTCCATTTAAAACCAGAATTGCACTCCTCTGTTTAATTTCAAATCCTTCATTAAAAACTTATTTAACTCCCCATGTTAAGATTACGACACCAATCAAATAAATTAAATTACTTGAAGAATTTAATTCATTGATTAATTTAATCCTTTATATTTCTACGCTTAACTTACATCATGTGACGGATACAAAATCCACTGCACAGGTTTTCACGAGACTTATAAGCATCCATAAAGGGTATCATCAATCTCAAAGTCGAGACACGGATTATCAACTAATTATTATTTCACAAATGTAATTTGCTATTATCCAATTTACTAGAATACATAGACCCGCAATTGAGTCGTACCTTTTAATAAATCAAAATAATGAACAAATCACATTGATCATAATAATTATATCAAGATTAAGAGTATAAGTACATTTAATGAACTAGAGAATTTGTTTTATATATTCGATACAAAAACACTTATCTCTACTTGGTCCGTTCAATACATACAAATGTACTAGCACAAGAAGATGGAACTACACCGTTCCCATAATGAAGATACATTATATTAATCTTGTGCTACAATCATACCAATGGCTTTGTCCAATTTCCATCTTCGATTGTGAACATAAATTTTATACTTATAAGAACCGACGATTTAATCTTCCGTGTATAAGCTAAACTCTATACACTAAATCATCTACTATATAAGTAAAGGACACACATATAGTATATGATCTATTTAATTCTTTATTAAACAATGAATAAATAATTGTTCTATAATAAATACTATATCCAAACACATGGTTAATAGTATATATAACCCAACAATCTCCCACTTAGACTTTTAACCATGACAATTGTTAGAATATACCATGTCTAAATGCATGGTTAATGGTATATACCCCAACACAAACATCTCAACTTCTAAACATAATACTAAACTCTACTTAGTCATCTGGATAGTGGTTTAGTTCATGCAACCTCCTAGACAGCCTAGTCCACTTGGATCCTCTACAATGTACTTGAATTATAGTTCGAATCAGTGTATGCACAGTTCTCCTTCTACCTTGGAGAATCCTGTTATTCCTCTCTTGCCAAATATAATAACTTCCAAAGTCATCCTATATATCTCCGCCTTCGAATTCCTTCCTCTACAGCGTGATAGAGCCCATGTCAATTCTTGCTGCCAATTTAGTGCAGTTCTAGGAATTCCTTGCCATAACAGCAACTTATTCCACACTTGCACAGAAAAAGAACAAGTGAAAAACAAATGCCCACAACTTTCCTTAGAATCATCACATAGTGCACAGCTGGTGTTTTCAGTACAGCCCCATTTAGGAAGCCTATCTAGGGTTAGCATTTTGCCCCATATTGCTAGGAATAGGATGAATAACCACCTAGGTGCACCTCCATTATTGCACACTAATCTCCTCCATGGTACTCTTTGGAATTCACCATTAAGCTTCATGTAAACTGCTTTGATGGAAAATTGTTCCCATGTCACCAAGTCAGCTTCACGCAGTCCAATATGCTCCACATACTTAGTGGCTTTTAGAATCTTCTTGATTACCCATGATGCTTGGCCAGGTTGGACACCCCATATAGAACCCTGTTTGCTATAATAATGTGTACCCATTGCACCCACATTTTATCTTGATTAAATGTCTATTATTATTACAACTGCATAGTGCATATTCCCTGACAAAAGAGACTCCGAATGTGCTTAACAAGAAAGAAAAGCTTGAAAGCTTGACCCGATTTGCTATGTTGTACAAAATAGCCATATGAGAAACAATATAACCAGCTATGAGCATAGGTTATTAAATTAAAGTAACAAGGCGACAAAAAACTAGGATTGGGGCAATTCGCAGAATTGCCCTTTTTTGGGGTGGTGCTTTAAATTTTCTTTCATATTTGCTGGATCTTTAAATTTCTTCTCATATTTGTGGTCTTTAAGTTTTGCCTAGCAATCTTCGAGGTTTTGGGTTCGAACCCCGACAAACATAAAATAAAGAAATAATTTCGCAAGGCAGGGGTGAAGGAGTGTCACGTAGACCCTCCGATAACTTCATTTAAGGATAAAGTTATGCCGGAGGGGGATAACTTTCCTCAAGACATAGTTTAGTTATGCCTTATGGAGCAAAACTTTTCCTTAAGAACTATGCCTTTTGGGGAGAGACTTTTAATTAAGGCATAACCAAAAGTATGCCTTAACTAAAAGTGTGCCTTGAAAAGTTTAAAAAAAAAAAAAAAATGTCTCAAGCAAAGTTTGCCCCTCCGGCATAACTTCCTTAAGGAAAAACTAAAGTTATGCCGAGGGGCATAACTTTCCTCGAGGCATAATTTAGTTTTGCCTTATGGGGCAAAAACTTTTCCTTAAGAATTATGCCTTATGGGGCGGACTTTTAATTAGGTATAACCAAAAGTATGCCTTAACTAAAAGTGTGCCTTGAAAAGTTTAAAAAAAAAAAAAAATGTCTCAAGGCAAAGTCTGGGTTTCCGCATAACTTCCTTAGGAAAAACTAAAGTTATGCGGAGGGGGCATAACTTTTCCTCAAGGCATAATTTAGTTTTGCCTTATGGGGCAAAATTTTTGAAGGAACTATGCCTTATGGGGCGTAAAATTAAGGCATAACCAAAAGATGCCTTAACTAAAAGAATTCGAAAAGTTAAAAAAAAAAAAAAAATGTCTCAAGGCAAAGTCCCCCTCCGGCATAACTTCCTTAAGGAAAAACTAAAGTTATGCGGAGGTATAACTTTTCCTCAAAACATTAGTTTTGCCTTATGGGCAAAATTTTCCTTAAGGAACTATGCAGGGCATACTTTTAATTAAGTACATATTGCACCCAAAGTATGCCTTAACTAAAAGTCTATTAAAAGTTAAAAACAAAAAAAAAAAAAAATGTCCTCAAGGCAAAGACCCTCCGAATAACTTTGGTTTTCCTTAAGGATTGTATCTTTTGGATCCGCACACACTCTTGAAAATTTACGAAATTATTTTTTATTTTATGCTAGCGAAATTCGAACCATTAACCTCGTGTATCCAAGAAGGGCAAAACTTAAAGAATCCAAATGAGGCAAAATTTAAAAATACCCAAAGAACAATCCAATGCAAAAAATGGATTCTACTTGGTTACATCACAATTCACAAGATAAGAGACAATTGGGCTCAAATGAAGTTTGACCCAAAATTCAAACGTGAATGAACCCACTTTTTTTTTTTGCTCGGAAAAAAAATCATGTCTTTAATTTTTGTCCTTCAAATTAGTGGTCTTTAATATTTTCTCTTCACTTAACACTCAGAGGTCCTGAGTTCGAACCTAGGCTCAGTCAAAAAAAAAAAAAAAAAATTGCAAAGCATAAGTTGGGGCAAAAGTTTAGCCAAAATTAGGCCTTAAGGCAGAAGTTTGCAAAATTCCAACAGTTTTTTTTTTTTTGGCCTTAAGGCAGAGTTTGAAACCCAACTTATGGCTTGCGATTTTTTTTTAAATTTTTGACTGAGCGGAGATTCGAACCCGGAACTAAAGGGCTTTTAGCAAAAGACAAAAATTAAAGACCACAGATTTGAGGGTAAAAAATCAAAGACCACCCCCAGCGAAGGGTAATCCTGCATATTGTCCATGAACCCATACGTCACATACGGTAATTTAGCATAGGATCAAATTTGCAAGATTGTCTTGTTTGGTCTTTAATTTTTTGCACCTCAATTGGTACATATATGATTTAACTTTTGCCATATGCATACAATCTTTTCATAATAATTGTAATTTTTTTTTTTTTTTTTTTTGATTCCCACATTTGAGAATTATTTTAGGGAAACTTAAAGACCACCAATTTGAAGGGCAAAAATTTTTATTTTAAATGAAGGAAATCCTCGGGAAAAAAAGATTTAGACTTTTTTTTATAAATTGGACATTTATATAAAAGCAATCCGCAGCCCAATCTAGGGTAGATGGTGCTTTGCATTTTGCACAAATAGGATCATACTACCTTGCTATTTAACTTTTGACCTTAAATGAGCATCACCGTGTTTCTAATGAATGTAAGCCACAATCATGACGAATCATCGGGAGTTTAGCATAAGCCCTTTGCATAACTTTATATATATATAAATCACTAGGAGTTTCGATGGAATAATTCTTAGAATCATATATATTTTGTTGTATGAAACAAATTAATCATAATTTCTAGCGAATTACCAAAAGTTTACTCCAAATTTCACCAACTCAATTTTGCTTCAAAAGTTATCCAAATTGATCCAAATCGATTGCAAATTTGATATCCAGCATTCTAATACCAATCCCAACAATTTTAAATGGTTGGATTCAACATAAACCGTCAAAAAAAATTCTAAATCTCACTGTCTTCTTCAACAATCAAGCACGAGAAAAGCCAATACTAATTTTTGCAAAAAAAAAAAAAAAATCAACCAAACCAACCACAAATAAGTAATGGATCTTAAATTTTCTACCCCACATATTAAAGGAATAAAATCACTTATAAATATGACAAAAAATCCTTTGCTAAGGAAATATACACAAAATATCCCTTGCAAGGAAATACACATTAACTTTTAGTAACTGACCTTACTTTTGAAATTTTGAATATTAAAATTGCATATGTGATAGGTATTATGGCGAGTCCGGAACCAAAATGCCCCCCAAAAAAAACATTTTGAACCAAAATACCCCAAAAAAAAAAAAAGTTACCAAAATACCTTTAGCGCAGTAATTTACTGCGCTAAAGCACTTCACGGGACTCGGGTCGTTAAGTGCTATAGCCAAGAATTTAACTTGCGCTATAGTGTTCCTCTTTTCTTTTTTTTTTTTTTTTCTCGGCCCTTTTGGTTAACCCTTCTTCGTTACACTTTTTAACGTACTTTGACCATAGATTAATCATGCTTCGGGACCCAAACTTTAATATTTTATATAGAACCCTACTTATTTTTGTGCGATTAATAAGGTAGGATCAATAAATCAAGGATACACAAAAGTTCGGATGACCGTTTTAGTGGTTGAAAAGTGCTCGAACGCCATTTTCGTTTGAAGGCTCGGTGACATTAGCTTGAAGTTCTTTACGAATACTTAAACTTGTTCATTAATAATTAATCAAAATGGCAGCATTCATACAAAAAAAAAAAAAAAAAAACTTAATTAAATTGCATCATTCATAACCTTGAGTAGATGAAAATACTTAAACTTGTTCATTAATAAGATACCCAAACTTTTTAAAATACAATCATCAAAGTAAGAAAAAAACTTAAAAAACATTCATCAATTAGTGCCCTTGATTTGATCTTCCGCCACCACCGCGAGATGTGCCACCACCATGAGATGTGCCACCACCACTAGAGTACTTCCACCACGAAAGTTTCCTCTCCACCACGAGAGGTACTTCCACCACGAGATGTAGTTTGACCACCATGCCGTAAGGGACACTTGCGCTTATCATGGCCAACATAATTGTAAAATGAGCATTTTCGAGTGTATCTGCCTGGTGGAACATCCATTTCATTATGAATACGGGAGTATGCGTTCTTTTTGAATTTACGGATAAATGCTTTATTTGCAACCATTGAAAATGGATCCCGTGTGCCAATAACTCTCACCACCAAGTGGGTAGAACCTTCCAAAGATACGTTCTTGCATAATTTTCAACCGTATATTCCTACGCCCATGTACGAGAGGCGTTCTTTCCCATTGCGATAAAATACTTGAAGGCATGAGAACATGACATGTGATATGATTGCCACTTGCCGCATGTGCATGTTCTTGGAATCTCATAAATTGTGTGGACGTTACCTCCTTTACCTTGGTGCACACTTGTTGTGAGTTCAAATATGCGCTGCGGGTTGTACTCCATCCGATCATGTTTCGAGCCTTATATTTGTGGTACTTAAACAAGTTTGACGGTTTGGCATCCATCTTAGACCTTCCGCGCGCGCTTTGGCCTCTTTGATCTACTAACGAACCGCTCCACAACCTCGCTTAAATGCATTCTAACTATTGCGGTGACGGGTAGTCCTCGTGTATTTCAACAAGCCATTGAATGACTCGGAGCCGTCATTGTTGTCGGATACCCCATCGCCTACCTTTATCCCGGTGTAATGTCCATTTGTCTTTATCAATTGCATTTAACCGGTGGAAGGCTTCCTCATTCGCCCGCCTAATAATGTCCATCCGCAAAAGTTAAACTTTCTCTCCCGATGCTCTATTGCGCCGCCCACATCCAATTGCAAAGTGTTGGGATTCGATATGCCTTTTGGACGTTTGCCTTCAAATGCCTTAAACAATAACGATGGTAGGCAAAGGGTGGGCGCCACCGCAAATTGAACATATTGTGCAATATGCCGCATGTCTATCCGATATCACACATATTCCCATGCGATCCTTAATAACGTGTTGCCTTAAGTAGTCCAAAAACATATCCCACGTACTAATGCTCATTAGATGCGTAATCGCAAAAGCTAGAGGGAATATAGCTCCATTTGCATCCATTCCAACCGGCTATTAGCAGCTTTATGTCATATTTCCCGTACACATGTTGTAACACCCCGTATCTTTTGTAACACCCCGTACCATTAACGCGGACCTTGAGCATGATCCTAGACCAAAAGAAAACATGAGCCTAGACTAAGGCATCACCTGCGAATGCATCACCTGCGAATCGCATGTTATGCATGCGAATCGCCGCGGTGTCGCATCTATTTGCAGAGAAGTGCCAAAGAAGACATTAGGGGCATGCACCACCGCGACACCATGTGCGATTCGCATGTGACACATGCGAGTCGCATAATGTGTCGCATCCGCCGACGTAGAAGGGCCAAAGAAGACCGTCGCGTGCACCACTGCGGACACAAGATGCGATTCGCATGTATATATGTAGTCGCATATGATGTGGCGGCATCGCACCGAATGACGATCCAAAATACAAAGACTGCGACAATTTGGTGTAACATGCGATTCGCATAAACAGATGCTGCGACACCATGTGCGAATCGCATATGGTGTCGGGTATTCTCGTCCGGAAGTTTTCTGGTTTTTGGGCATCCTATAAATAGGTTTTCTAGTGTCCTCCGGGGACTCATTATTAAATAGCCTAAACCATTGGTATTCCTTGTGGAGCTCATACAAGTGTGGATTAAACATCTCCCTAGGGATTCCTTTGCTTTTGGTATCTCCTCCACCCAACACTGTAAACCCTAACTAAACCCTTCAAGATTCAAAGAATCAAGAATCGGGAAATCTTTTCAAAAACTCAAGTCTCTAATTCAAGTTTTCAAAAATTAAGGTATGTAGAACTTCCATTCACATGTGGGAATCTCTACGTTCTTCCCATG
>NC_081343.1:54524240-54534445 GCF_029784015.1 Lycium ferocissimum | reverse complement strand
CGGGCGTAACACAACACTCGTGCCTTATCGTACGTGACCGAGCGAACCACAATGGAATAATTAATCATCACGAGGCATAACATGGGCGTAATACAACGTGAATGCATGATGAGCCTTTATAAAATGCAATAAGCCATAATACTTAATCAAAATACTTATTTAAACATGAGTGCGGAAATAACATGAATGAGCCAAAATGGCTATACGACTCCGAAAGTGTGACATGACATAACTGACTTGTCTAGTCTATGAAACCTCTAACATAAGTCTGAACATGGAAAACATACTCGTATATGCCCAAGGCCATACCATAGATGAATAGCTAATCATACAATAAAGAGTTGACCAAACCCCGAATGAGATGGGGCTTACCAATAAGCTGATACGAATGTTGTCCTATTGAGCAGATGCGTCGTCCTGTAAATCAATACCTGCATCGTGAAATGCGAGGCCCCGGCAATAAAGGGACGTCAAAGACACATTGAATGTACCGGTATGTAAAGCAACCGAATGAAATAACATGGGACATGAAATAACATACGATAAGAACCGAAACTAAAAAAAAAAAGCGGACTCGAAACATGAGTACGGGTACATATATATATATATAACATAAGTAAAACATGATAAGTAAGGAGAGCATTTCATAAACCGACACATGATATCACCACGTGGATACGTGGAGTCCGGTACCTCGCCGACCAGCGGAGCCCCATACCTTGCCGGGTATAAGGTGGTAACGTTCACGATGGATCCATTCGGTGTAGATTAAGGAATCGTCCTAATCGGGCGGAGCGATCCTTGTCCTGCGCGGCTACGTAGTTTCGGGCCATCCGAGCCTTCTCGTACTCGTGCAACTCCCAAAAATATGAACATGATATAATTGGCTAAGAAGCCCATGGTTTTCGTGAATTAACTTGTACTTGTCTTGTAATCATGATTTCACCAAATAACTTGTAAATATGGTTTCATGAAATAACTTGTAAACATGGTTTCATGAAATAAGGTGTAAGCATGGTTTCATAAAATAACTTGTAAATATGGTTTCATGAAATAACTTGTATTTAGCATGTATGTTGTTACACCCCGCACTTTTAATGTCACACCCCTACTAGAAGTATGACGGGCTCCGACCCGTAGGCCGGGAACCACATGACTCATCCGTCACTTTGAACATTATAAACCATAACTCAAAGAATATCTGCACGTAGAAAAGGCCCAACATAGGAATATCCGCTCATTCAGCACATATGTACATATGCAGACCGACGAGGTCGCCACAACATAATGTATTTCAATAAGCCAGCAAGGCTAACAGTAAAGTATCAAGAGCTCAAAATAAGGCCGACAAGGCCACCAATAAATAACAATATGAACCGGTGGAGCTGTAAAACATCTAACTATACACACACGTCTACGAGCCACTACATGGAATACAAATGATCATAAGGACAATACCAAATAGATCGTGCACTCCAAAGTAAGTGGAGTGCTCACCCCGAGAATCCGGCCCCGGTAAACACCCACGGGTACGATCCCGTCTCTACCTACCTACGGGCATGAGCGCGGCGTCCACAAGAAAGGACGTCGGTACGAATAATGTGCGAGTATGTAAGGCATGAATAACAACATAATATAGACATGAAAGGTAACATGGAATAAAAAGAGATAACTGTACATCCGGATGCCTCGCCAGGCGGATGCCACCAATTTGTCACACCCCAACTTTTGATAGGGCATGACGGGCACCCGACCCTTACTAGATTAATAAATGATATATATATAGCCGGTTCTCGTTATACTCATAATCTTATCGACTCTTAAATCATGAAATGAGTGCATAATGAAAGCTTTTCAAAAAACATGCTTTTCGTCTTTCTCAAATCAAGTAAAATCTGTAAACATATGAAATTTGTAACATAATGCATAATGATACATCGGCTTATAGAGCCGCTTACAAGATCGATACGTGATATACGTGACTGCTCGTCCGCAAAGTCTCTAACATAAATCAAGATACCATAACATAGATACTCGACTCGCAACACTCCGAAAGAAAATGGAGCTCGCCAATCCATTTGGAACATCTTCTACTAATATCCTCTACTCATCTCGTATACACTGCGTGGCATGAAACGCGCCGTCCACAAGAAGGACGCGCACGAATAACGTCCGATTATGTAAGCATGAATAACAACATAATATAGATATGGAAGGTAATATGGAATAAGAGAGATAACACACGTACATCCGGATGCCTCATAAGCGGATGTTATGCATGCTTAGCTTTTTTAAAAAAAACTTTTTCATACGTGCATATATATACATAATATCATTATCATAACGTACCCGGCCTTTTCAGGACTCAGTGTGTAACGTACCCGGCCCTTTCAAGATTTTAATTTAATTTAAAGGAGGAACCCTGGAGGGAAAAATGATTAGTAGTTAAAGAAACTGGAATGAGTTGCATCCGAGATTTCGGAGATCGAGACCTATCGGAAACATAAAGAAAGTTGATATTAGGAACTTAAATACGATTACGACTTATAGATTAGATTGGTTAGTAGGAGATAACAAAGAGATATTGATATGGTAAAGGAAGTTAACGAGTACGGCAAAGTTCTACCCTAGAAGTATATATCTATATATACGAGATCAAGATGGGTTTGTACTCTTAAGCGGAATGTTCGCAAACTTCCGGATAGATACTATTAAGTGGCAAATGGGAAAGAGCACTTTAAGAGCAAAGGAAATCATAGGAGACCTTGAGGACAAAAGTACAAAGAAAGTGCGGTTATAAATTAATTAAAGGAATTTATGTGATCGGTCACGATAAGAGGAAGCTTAATAAATTAGTAAGATTGGCCAAAGGTAGACAGTGATGGCATACAACAGTGGACTTGGAATAGAGATGCGATTGTAAAGGAAACAGGATGAATATACGAGGAATAGACATACATACGAGCAAGCTATGGTATTTTAAAGGGAAATAAGAAATGAACGAAGGAAGAAAGAAAAGGGTGTATTTTACTAGAATTTCATGATGAGAACAAGAATCATCGGGACATTAGGAGGATTATGACACATGATTATGATACAAACAATTAGTTAAGAGAAACTATGGGACACTATAAGCTAAATTAAGAAAAGGACGAATCATGAGAATGAATGAGAGAGATATCGAATTTTATTTCTTATGGGTATAAACCTAACTTCCGAAACTCGGAACCAAGAGTAAGAGAGAATCTCCAATCATGGGAAAAGATGTCTATGAAGGAAAAAAATTACGGCAAGCGAGCATGGTATAGTCGGGCATTCTATAAGGAGCCAACTAATTCCGATATCACCATTGATTCATTAAGTTTTACTGGGACTATTAAGCATGAAGAAAGGAAGTGGTTTGAGTTGTGTCCAATATGTGTGGACATTTGACTTGACACAAGAATCCAATTAGAAAAAGAGAAATAAGTCAAACCATGCGATGAAAGTAACGCTGGCATTATATGGACTAGAGGAGTTGAAAGATCGCTAGGCTCCTAATGACTACCAAAGCGGTCAATACTCAAATGTTACTTTGGTATATGAGAACATTCTTAGATGAATTAGAATATTCCCAAGTACGAGAAGGAAATGTACTAGGCGAAGGAGCCGAAATTCGAGATGAACTAATATAGCAAGAATGTGCTAAAGAAAAATGGAAATAGACTAAATGCAAGTATATTATGAGACAGACATGGGAAAAGAGGCATGACAAGATAATGAAGGTTTAGCAAATCAAAGGAAATAAGTTTTGTCAATGCAATACGTTGTGTTCTGGGCTATGATTTGAATCGTTCGTACCAGAGAAATTTTTTGTTACAATTAAATATGCGTAAACGTACCCCAAAAAGGTAACGGAGGAAGTGAGAAGGCCTACAAGTGATCAAGGATAAGTATCGAGGACGGACGGGATTACTAAAGAAAAATCGCGGGATTGGAAGAGATAGAGTTTTAAAAGAGGAATATTTATAGGAATCTCAATGATCGTCAAAAGAAAGAAAGACGGTATGCACATGGATAGCATGACGAAGGCTGGAGATTAGAAAATATCTCCTGCGTCGGGAAATTATAAGTCACCGTTTATATCAAATCGTGAAGAGTATATGTCATAGGACCATATAAATAATCGTCATAATGAAATGGCTAGTAAAATGGTGTGGGGACGACAATAAATATTTGAAGAAGAATGAAAGCTAGTTAAGTCTCAATTAGCCGCTAGTATAGGAGAGCCAAGGACTTAAATAGGAAAGCATACTCGTATTGAAAGGAAGTTGTGATTAAGTAAGATCTTATTTTAGTCTCATGCTTATGAGTTATGTTGTAATGATGTTACGAATTGAGGAGAGGAAATTGGAGGAAAGATTCAACCATGGATTTGAAGATATCTTGAATAGTAGATTAGCTGGAGATATGATCATTAGTATGTTGTAAGTATAATCTTGTGATAGGGGATAACAACGATGATAAGAAAATATTGTATACAAGTGTATAAGGAATGGTGCTGAGGATTGTTGTATGGGTCGAATGGAGTCCCATTTGAATATAAATCCCTTGGCTATGGTATTTTTGACGCATTGGATGAGTAATCTGAAGTAAAGTAATTAATAAGAATAATAAGCCCTTAGCAAGGACATGCTATGCAAACCATGCGGGCACTACCATAGGTGGAACTATGATGACAATACGAGAATTAAGGAGCTACACTAAGGAATTAAAAAGGAGATGAGATGATATGTATGTAAAATTGATTAGTACTAAGAGGAATAATCTAAAGTAGCACTAGAGAAGCAAGCAAGGAAAAGTGCCACAGCCAAATAAGAAAGTTGTCCACTAGTAGAGAAATAGAGGGCTGCGAAACAGGAGGGACTAAGCCAACGGAAGGTGAAGTCATGGAAGTAGATAAAGATAAGATCGCAAGAAAAGGATTCAAGGATATGAATAAAGGAGATGGACACTTAAGGAATTAAGAGGTCCGCTTGATTGATAAACCGAAATGACGGATAAGTGCGTGAGGTCTATGGGAAAAGACTTATTAAGTGAGAATCGGGCAAAGGTTAAAAGTAGAAGGAGAACCCCAAAGGAAATGATCAAAGGATATCGCATTTGATTGGAACATGCGGTGACAATGAAACCTCGTGGAACAAGCAACACGATGGCTCTATTCGGAAAAAGGGATGAATGAAGGTTACGGAACAAAGGAAAGAATGAAAAGATTCGAATCATTGTACGACTAGGAATTTTGGTTATTTTTCGTCAAATTTCGAATTCACCTGGTTATTAGCCAAACTCGAGGATTAGAAACTTTAAGAGTAAATTGAAGAAAATGAATCATTAAAGAAGAGGTTTGAGATGTTTTTGATATAAGTACAAGAATTATTGTTAGTTAGCCAATTGCCAGAAGTGCAATTGAAGGAAAGAGAAATTAAGCGAGACATTTTTGTGTTAAATTAGTTGAAAGATAAAGTACCACAAAGATTAATTCGATCACATAAAAGCAAAAGATGCTAAAATGTGACCGTCTTGAATTTATCTTTAAGGGAGGAAAGAATAAGAATAAGTAAACTCCAAGAAGATAAAGGCCGGGACATACGTAAAACGTAACAAAGGTACGTGGAAATCGAAGAGAACAAGAATTTCGAATAAAAAAAAAAAAAAAAAAAAAAAAAAAAAAAAAAAAAAGATAGGATCAAAATTGAATACAAGTATATGGTAAGTAATGGATAAAAGAGCATATAAGGATGTAAACGACGGAGGTCAAGAGACAATGAGAATGATAAAGCATAAAGATTTAGTAGTAAGACGTATACGTTAATAAGAAAAGGGACGACCTTGAGTACGGCATAAATTTCGCTACAAAGAAGAAGGTTAAACCGCGTAATTCGGATAAGTTCCGCTTTCAAATGAGCAAGAAAGACCGCAAGTAAGTAAATTAAATACCGACAAATACGGTAAGAACATTGACATCTACCTCGTAGCGAACTCCTCAACATTCGAGGACGAATGTTTTTAAAGGGGGAGAGAATGTTAGACCCCGCACTTTTAGTGTTACACCCCGTACCTCGGAGAAGCACTAGTTAAATTTGAATGTAAGTATGTCGAGCTATGGCTAGGTAAAACAACTTTGGAGTGTGAGGAACATCATTAAGTATATGATTTAAGTAAAGGATAAATTATGATCTTGCAAGTCGTAACCGAGAAGGACAGCCTTGGAACCAAAGGACATGATCATAAGCAAGTATGATTAGTGATAAATGTCATGTAATCAGATTTTTGAAAGATTTTGGGACCAAGCAAATCAACGAAAATAAGTCTGTCAAAAATTTGGAACAAGTTAGCGAGTGAGGATAGAATTTTGGGTCAAATTTGGAGGGGTATATCTATAGGTATATGAGGAGTTTTAAGGTGTTTTAAAAGCCTAAAATTAAGTTCATCGAGTCTAGTTTCCAACGAAATAAACCGCTCGTAGATAGGACATCGGAGTAGAGAATTATGAACGTTACAAGTTCGGTACGACAAAAAGTAAACGCGTGCTACGGAATAACTACTACAACAATGCTACGCTGCCACCGACTTTGCCCACCTATAAAAGGGTCAAGACCCCATTTTCAGCTCCAAAAACAGATCCTAAAGCCCAGCACACATATAGGGGCAAATGTGTCATAAAAAGCGAGGGTTTGAAGTGATTTTGGCTAATCAAGGCCCGGTAACGCATAGTTACGTTATAGATCGTTTTCATGGTGGATTTTTGGCTTGGATTCAAGATGTATATTGAAGATATTATTGTTCTAACAAGGAAAAGGTATGAATCTCTCCTTATTGGTATTAATTTCGGCTTCTTTACGGAAATAAAGTTATTAAATAGTCGTATCACAAGTTGGTTAGTTGAGAAATTTAGAAAACATCGTGTGGAATGTTTTAAGAAATATATTGGTATGGATAATGGTGTTGATGATGTTGGTATTGTTGTTGTTGATTGGTTGTTGATATTATGATTTCGGGCTAGGCATATAGGGAGGAGACGCTTGCCCTAATTTTGTGTGAGAATCTAAAAAGGATTTTAATTAAAGGTTCGAGACAAGAGTACGACGACGAGCCTAAAAATAGTATGAATGGTTTTATATGTAGATTGCGAGTCAGGAAGTAAGTTGGAAGTCGAGAAATTATCTTCCAAGTATGTTAAGGCTAGTCCCTTTCTTCTAAAGGCATGATTTCTTTCTTATGAATCCAATAGGTGTTTTCCAAATGTCCCATGATCCCTCTACGCGAATCCATAAATGTTTTCCAAGAATATTCTTATTCTCAAAAGCTAGATATTCATGATTCATGGAGTTCTTATGATGCTAAAGATAAACGTGTTTTGTGATGACGACGATCCTATTTCTAGAAACTCCTATGTTATAATTCCTTACATATGTTTCCTAACCTCCTTACTTCCAAAGTTAGAGTTCATGATTCAAAGGCATGACTTTTTTCTTGATAAATCATAAATGTTTTTCAAAATTTCCCTATTTTCCGAGTCAAAGAATTATAATTCTATAAGCTTTTATGACAACAACAACGGACATGTTTTTACAATGTTAATGACGAAGCTAAAGATGAGAATGTTTCTATGATGGTTACGACGATGATGATGATTTCATGTTTAAAAGTCCCAAGCTTATGATTTCAATGTGAATATGAGAATGTTGTGTTATTTTCGTGATTTTCTTGATTTTTATTCATTGTTGTTGATCTCGCCTTATAATAATAGTTCCTTCAAGGTGAGATATAGAACGATGATGATTATTCCATAATATAATCGGAGGTTACCGACCTTACGTCACTCCGATAGAGTCGTAGCTTTTATTTGGCTCTCATGTATGCTTTATATATATATGTATGTATTTTCTCACACCGCGCCGCGCTATACCGGCCGGCATGGTACGTAGACGTGCACACCACCGGCAGCCGAGCATGTTATGATATTGCCCCCGACGCGGAGGCCGGACGCCGGCTAATGATGATAACACCGAGCCTTAATGGCCGGGCATGATACTATATATATGACACCGAGCCTTAATGGCCGGGCATGATACTATATATATGACACCGAGCCTTAACGACTGGGCATGATACTATATATATGACATCGAGCCTTAATGGCCGGGCATGGTACTATATATATGTATAAAAATATTTTTTTTAAAGGCTAAGCATACATGGCATCCGCCTTATGAGGCATCCAGATGTACATGTTATCTCTTTTATTCCATATTACCTTTCATGTCTATATTATGTTGTTATTCATGCCTTACATACTCAGTACATTATTCGTACTGACGTCCTTTCTTGTGGACGCTGCGCTCATGCCCGTAGGTAGGTAGGAAGACGTACGTACCCGTAGGTGTTCTATCGGCGGATTATTAGGAGCACTCCACTTACTTCGGAGTTTAGCCGCATTTTGGTATTGCCCTTATGATCATTTGTATTCCATGTAGGCTCGTAGACTCGCTTGTGTATAGTTAAATGTTTTACAGCTCCACCCACCGGTTCATTGTTATTTATTATGGCCTTGTCGGCCTTATTTTCGAGCTCTTGATACTTTGTTAGCCTTGCGCTTATTGAAATACATTATGTTGTGGCGACCTCGTCGGTCCGCATATGTACATATGTCTTCCGAATGAGCGGATATTCCTATGTTGGGCCTTTTCTACGTGCAGATATTCTTTGAGTTATAGTTTATAATGTTCAGAGTGACGGATGAGTCATGTGGTTCCCGACCTACGGGTCGGAGCCCGTCATACTCCTAGTAGGGGTGTGACATATGTATCTTGTATCATAGCATGAAAGTAATTATATAGTATAGTTGCATGAAAACTTGTAGACATGTAGGATATTCATGAAATAAGCATCTTTATTTAAAAACATGCATGCAAGAACCCATGGAATACGAGATATGGGTTTTCATGAATTACGGACTGATTCTCAATAATCATATGGAGTTATTAAGAACACAATGATAGAATAATAACAATTCATACATAATAGATCATGGACACGGACCTAGGGTTGTTATGAGCATGGTGTAGAAACCACAGTTTTCGTAAAGATTCATACTTTATGGATTAAGAGGCGGGGAAGAACAATGATATTCCCACACGTAGATAGCAACTCTACATACCTGGTAATGCTCCAAACTTAAATTAAAAGCTTAAACTTTGAAGAAGATTTCCAAAACCTTGAATCTTGAACCTTGAGATGGGTTTTCTTGAAAACCCTAGTTTTGGAATGATGATTTCTTGTTTAGATAACAAGGATATGTATTAGAATTGACTTGGAATAATTGAGTAGGCTTACCTTGGTGTTCTTGATAATGGAGGAGGGTAGGAGGTCACCTAGTGGCTTGAAGGAATGAAAAATAATGATTTGAACTGATATGGACGAATATTACCGTTCCGGAAAATTAAATTTTACATTCGCTAAATACCGCCGTATTTTGAAATACGGGCCATATTCCGTATAGACCGCACTCCGTCTCTTGATAGAAATGGCCATAACTCTTTGTACGGATGTCCGTTTGGACCCCATAATATACCGTTGGAAAGGTATTTCAAAGCTCTACAACTTTCATCAAGGAAGTTTTCCCAAATTCCAAATAAATTTTGAAATACGGTCCATATTTAACAATGTAACATCCAAATGCCAAATTCCAGAATGCTCAGAAATCTTTGGTACCAGTTTACGACTTGAAATACGGTATATCTTTGAAATACTAACATCGTTCATGCGTAAACCACCATCTACAACCCAAGAGGAAATTTCCAATTTCCACATTCTTTATCTTTTCTAAGTCTAGGATTATGGTCAAAGCTTAGGTTAAAGGCACGGTGTTCACACTTTGTTGCTTAAGTTTTAAAAGAGAGTATTGGAATTTTCGTCCGGCCATGGAAGTTGATGGAGGAGGATTCTCGCCGTCTCCGTTTTGCCATTGATACCGCCGCACCTCCGTACAAAATTACATTGCCGCCGCGCCGGCGCTTGGCGTGGTAACCGTTTGTGTAACCGTCTTCTATCGTTGGGAACTTTTTTTTTTTTTTTGAGTCTCAATCATAGGAGTAATATTAAGAATGACGAGAAGAGAATGGAGAAGGCCTTATAGGCGTGGAAGATGTATTTTTTTGGGGGTA
>NC_081343.1:54398580-54524140 GCF_029784015.1 Lycium ferocissimum | reverse complement strand
TTTTTTTTTTTTGCAAGACTTTATTTCTGATTATTTAATAAAATATCCCCCTGGCCCTTTCTTAAAAAAATAAAAAATAAAAAATAAAAATAAAAAGATAAAAGATTATGTAACTCTTATTACCAAGAAAATTCAACAACAAAGACTTGATAAGATGATATAGCATATGTAAGAAATTATATTATTGTTAACTAGATACCATATTTTTAAGTTAATGGATTGCCTACTAAACTTTATGGGATTCATTGATTCCTAATGGTAACTTAATAGTTGTGAGAATGGTCTGGTCAAACTATAAAAACGCAAGACTCCATCAGCTCCGGTCATGCATGTATGAACTTAGACATATATGTTAAGTTAGTAAGATTATCTAAAAATTAGTCAACTTATTACAGAATATTTTTGTTGAAGGAATATTATCTAAAAACTATTCAACTTATTACAGAATATTTTTGTTGAAGGACCATGGACTGTCCAAGACTTTTAATAATGGTAAGCTAGAATCAAAAGATTAATGAGCAACATATTTTTTTTTTTTTAAATATTAATGAACAATATTCGATTTTTCATATTTTTAGATTTACAAAAGTAATTTAAAGTTAGGTATGCCAAAAGATAGGCCAAACTGGGGGTGTTTATGGTATCGTACGTTTTTAAAAATTTCGGTTTGGTAAATTTCAAATTTCGGTTTTTAAAAACGATCTAGCATTACTGTACCAAATTAGTTCGGTTTAGTTCGATATTTAAGTTCGATTTTGTGGGGTACAATAAGTTGCTAACCACGGTTTGTTCACCTTCAATTACATACAATGAAGAATTATGACTTCAACGACATATAATTAATTATTGAATTTGTATTTAGTAGTAAAAGCAAGAAGCTTTTAGTCTTAATGATTTTAGGTCTTTTAATAGGTTTATATTTAAATTAATTAAATTATTATCCATATAATAATATAGTATTTCGTTACGAGTATTTTGTATTTCGATTTTTTTTATAAATACCGAATAAAGATACTGAATATTTATTTTCTTAAAATGCATACCACATATCGTATCAAAAAGCATAATACGGAAATCGAAGTGCAAAAAATTTTGGTTTCCTTATGATAATTCGGTATTAACCAAAGCATGCACACCACTAGGCCGGACAAGTCGTAGAAGTACATGTCATGACCAATTTGTCCCAAATATGTTCGGGTCCAGAGAGACAGTATGGGTTGGATATGGATCATAAGATAACCGAATCCCGTCCAATTCAATACCGTTTTTACAACAATGCAATGAGGTCAGAGAAAAATTCTCTCTATTTATCTTACTCTTTTCTTCTTATGCTTTAGTAAAAGAATGGAGAAACTATTTGTTCAATATATAGAGTTAAGAATCAACCCATTTGGTTGCATCTCAGCCAATTTTTGTATGGATCAATTTGGGCTTAATCAGTCTGACCCATCCTTATATGTCACTCGTCCACGTTTAAACACGTGGGACATGGTATGTATATTTGGACAAATATTGATCTACTAATAATAGCAAACTGTAGTTTTTTCTTGTTACCGCTCTTTAATTTTTTTCAGCTCAAGGACAACTCTTTTTTGGGTAATGGTGGTGAAGGACTAACTTGCACATCCCTTGGCTATTCCAACACCAGCATCCTTCCATCAAAGACAAGTACGTGATAACTTTTGTCCACCAAAGCTTTAGACATATGAAAAGAAAATATTTAAAATTGTTTTACTTCTTTTATTAGAATTCAAACTCTAATCTCTATCGTCTTCCTTCCTACTTTATTAATTGTTAAACTACGCCGTAAAACAAAATCAAATGAAGTATCAGATAACGGATTACCTTGGGGCGACCTTTTTTAATTTAAATAGATAGGTAATTCTAATGATTTTGTCACATGCATATTTTCTTTTTTTAAGTGCAGCCTGTTTTTTCTCCTTTTCATTACCAGGAAGAAAAATTGTTGTACTGTATTTTTCTTTAAATTAAGAACTACTCGAAGGGTTTACTTCCTAGCCCGTCTCAATGAAATGGCCAAATTACTAGTTGGAAAATAAAAAATATCCATAATACAGCACAAATTATTTTATTTTATTTATTTATTCTTTATATTTTTCCAACACATATATGATTTGGGAAGTATATTTAAATTTCTAAATCCGAAAAGTTTGTTTTGTAAAGATTAAAAACATAATATGTCTGAATTTAGAGAAGAAGTTTATAAGTTTGGCTCGAAGTCATCTTTGATTTTTTTTTTTTTAATTTTTTTTTTTTTTGGTAGGACGCCAGTTGAAGGTTACTTCAACTGAAACAGGAATGCAAGCATAATTCTTTATTTTAATTTTCCATAGAGGCTACAATACGCATTAAGTACACAGATTTCTATAGAAACCGCAGGATTTAGATCAGAGGCGAATTCAGGATTTCAAGAGAATGAGTTCACCATTGCTTTTAAGATAATATATAAAACTTTATAGTGACATCATCTAAACATTAAAGGCTACTTAGAAATTTTTAAAGAAACAAGAAACATCATTGCTTTTAAGATAAGATATAATACTTTATAGTGACATCATCTTGGCGAGCAAAATATTAAAGCCTGCTTAGAAATTTTTAAAGAAAAAAAAAGATGCAAAAGTGCATTTAGTTGGGGTCAATCCCACGACCTTAAGGGATTAAACACAATACTTAACCAATACTCCACTCGGTATACTTAACCAATGCTCCACTCGGTCTTGTTTGATCTTATATTCCTTCGTTAATATTACATATATTTTAATAATTATATACATAATATACGGAGTTTAGTTAGGTGACCATGTGTTCACATGACCATTTTTTCTACATAAATTTGCCCCTGGTTGGGATCCATCCACGCTTAATTAAATCTCGATTTAAGCCCTTTAGAATGGATAATTTTTTGGTAGGAAGCGTTTCACCTTTGGAAAACTTTCTGGTAATGGGTGTTTTACCTTATTGGTTGGCCCATCCGATTTGAACCCGAAATAGTTGGGCCAGTGAATTCTGGATACCTGATGGTTAAATTAAAAAAAGATGTGCTAACTGCGTTAGTAACCACTTTCGCTCTACTATTTAAAACTTATCCAACATTTGCAAAGTACTCAAACCATAATCGTGGTGCAGAAACCCGCCTCTTCAAATTATGGGACATTGCCCTGAAAAGTTCAACTATTCAATTATTGCAGTGAAGTTCCTCTCTTTTTTCTTTTTGAGAACTTTGGTGTCCAAATCAATTTGCGCGTACCTCAAATAATTCACGGGATCACCTCCTGCCAAAGAACAAATATCAGGTAACTATGTCTAGTGGACAAAGTGGAAGATATGGGAAGAAATCACCCAGTGTTTTGTCTCTATTGGGACTTGAACCTGAGACTTCATGGTTCTCAACCCACTTCATTGACCACTAGGTCACACCTTGGGTGCCAGTGAAGTTCCGTTCTTGCACTTCGAACTTCAGACCCGTGTCCTGAATTAAAACTAAGAAGTTCGAACTCTAGTTCTTGTAACTCTAGCTTCAGGTCAGTATCTTGAAGTTTGAAATGCGAAATTCAACTAGTATTTTTCTAGATTATCTTAGTTATCTCCTTATTCTAGTAACTGCTTCTCTAGACTGGTTATTTATACGTGCAATAGAGGCGGGCTGTCTTTCCATGGGCAATTCGCAGAATTGCCCTTCTTTTGGGGTGGTCTTTAAATTTTGTCCCTCATATTTGCGGTCTTTAAATTTTGCCCTTCATATTTGTCCTTTAAGTTTTGCCCTTAGCTTGGATACCCGAGGTTTTGGGTTCGAATACCCCGCTCAAGATAAAATAAAGAAATAATTTGTTAAGCGCAGGTACAGGAGGAGTATCCGTCTCTCGATAATTCCTTAAGGAAAAACTAAAGTATGGGAGTAAGATAACTTTTCCTCAAGACATAGTTTAGTTATGCCTTATGGAGCAAAACTTTCCTTAAGAACTATGCGCTTATAGACGTATTTAATTACGCATAACCAAAAGTATCTTATGCCTTAAAAGATGTGCCTTCGTGCCTTGAAAAGTTAAAAAAAAAATGTCTCAAGGCAGGTACGTCTTCTCCGCATAACTTCCTTAAGGAAAAACTAAAGTTATGCGGAGGAGCATAATTTAGTTTTGCCTTATAGAGCAAAATTTTTTCCTTAAGGAATTATGCCTTATGAGGCAGATTTTTAATTAAGCGCATAACCAAAAGTATGCCTTAACTAAAAAGTGTGCCTTGAAAGTTTAAAAAAAAAAAAAAAAAAAAAATGTCTCAAGTGCAAGTCCGCCCCTCCGCATAACTTCCTTAAGGAAAACTAAAGTTATGCGGAGGGGGCATAACTTTTCCTCAAGGTATAATTTAGTTTTGCCTTATGAGCCAAAATTTTTCCTTAAGAAATTATGCTTTATATAAGATACTTTTAATTGGGCGATAACCAAAAGATGCGCTTAACTAAAAGTGTGCCTTTAAAAGTTAAAAAAAAAAAAAAAATGTCTCGACAAGAAAGTCCCCCCTCCCATAACTTCCTTCGGAAAAACTAAAGTTATGCGGAGGGGGGCATATCCTTCTCCTCAAGGCATACTCTTAGTTTTGCCTTATGGGGCAAAATTTTTCCTTAAGGAACTATGCCTTACGGTGGTATACTTTTAATTAAGGCATAACCAAAAGTATGCCTTAACTAAAAGTGTGCCTTGAAAAGTTAAAAAAATGTCTCAAGCACTCAAGCCCTCCGCATAACTTTGCTTTTTTTTCCTTAAGGATTGTATGCGATCCGAGATACACTCTCCCAGCTCGTCTTGCGAAATTATTTTTTTATTTTATGCACGAACGGTTCTAACCTAGAACCTCAGATCTGCACAAGGTTACGAAAACTTAAAGAACACAACATGAAAAAGAAAATTTAAAAGACCACCCCAAAAGAAGGGCAATCCGTGCAAAAAATTGTCTTTCCATATGTGCAATAGGTGTCTCCTTGGTCCTGCATACTTGGAATGACGAAAGTAACCAATTTTTTGCGTGGATTGCCCTTCAAAGGCACCGGTCTTTAATTTTTGTCCCTCAAATTATAGGTATTTAATTTTTACTCTTCGCTTAAAAAAGGTGGCGTAAAATACGCAAATACCTCAAGTTCAAACCTCAAACCTCACTTAAAAAAAAAAATTGCAAGGCAAACGTAGTTGCCTCGAGGGCATAACTAAAGTTCCATTTATGGCGGACGTTGCCTTAAGGCATAACTAAAAGTCTGCCGCATTAAAGCAGACTTTTCCTTAAGGCATAACTAAAAATCTATCTCAGTCGGCAGCTTTTTAGTTATGCCTTAATGCAAAATCTGCCGCATAAGGCAAACTTTTCGCGAAACCTTGCCTTGCGAATTTTTTTTATTTTTATGACTAAACCCGAGTTCGAACTCAGCACCTCGGGGTATTGAACAAAAATTAAAGACAAACAATTTGAGTCAAAAAATTAAAAGCCCCCACCCCAAAGAAGGATAATCGTGCAAATTGCCCGAAAGTAACCATGTACGTGGAGGCCCAAACATATTCCCGCCAAAAAAAAAAAACCAATACATTTGCATTCATTTAAAATGGCTCTACCCCCCCCCCCCCATCTGTTCCTTTTTCATTAGATGGGAAATGAGAACAAAATTCTTGGAGCAGGAAAGTAGGTAACAAGGGAAGTGGAGCTTTTGCATTGTTCAAAATAAATTTTGGTTAGCACTAAGAAATCTTACCTTCAAAGAAAGGAAAGCAAAAGGAACCACTTTTCCTCGGGCATACATCAACTTGGTTAAGCTTATGGCTCTTGAGAAAAGGCATCTTCGTATCTGTAGGGAATACCGGAATAGGGAATAGAATCACAGGACAAACAAATAAAAGAGAGAATACAGATCAAGAGCACGAAGCCCCCTGTATATACATAACGATTTTTAGTAACATTTGTGAAGACTAAAGAAGAGAAAAATAAAATTCTTGTTGCAGCTACCCTGTTGTTCGTGTTTCTGCTTCATTGAGCAGAAAAAAGGGAAGTCGAAGGAGAAAGAACCGGAGGAACATTGAAAGAGCTGTTCAGTTCAGGCACACTTTACACGACCTTGAGGATGGCAAGGATTGAGCAAAGGATCTACGCCGCCCCTTCTTTTGCTTTTCTGACAAGATAGCTCAAGGTTGAGCTTTCAATCATCATGATTGTACCGTGTAAAATGTAATCTTAAGGGAAAAGTCATCGCATGTAATGATAAAACTGATTTTAAAAGCTTCAACTGGTCTTCTTGCTTGTATCTTCATCTCTGGTTGCTAAGCCTATTTCCTCCATTTGATGTTCCACGGAAACAAACCCAGTCTCTGCTAGAAACCTAACGGACAAACAAAAGCTATGCATTACATCTTTGCAGTAAATTCAACTATTGTCATGTAATCAGAATATATAGTTCATAAGATTAAGTGAAACTTGAATTGGTAACAACACAAAAAGCTGGATGCTATGTTGAATAAGTAGCAGCTTGACAGAATATAGACAAAAGCAGGCCTGCCATCCAACACCAGAGGGAAACGGGAGGAAGAGAGAAGATAGCGGTTTTTCTGACTCCAAACTACTATGAAAAGTTGAAAGTTGATTCACAGGCAAAACCATAACATAATGATGAACAGTTTTTCTGTAATGATCCAATGAGTTACTTATAAAAAAGAAAGTAATGACCAAATGGGTTCCATAACTTTGTTTTTGATAATCGAGAAATCCCTGAGAGCCGGTGGAGCATGGCAAGGAACTCGGTTGATGATGCCCCCCTCTTACCCTTCTCAAGTTAAATACCAGGCTCTTGTCTATTGTAGGGCTTGAACTCGTGATGTGAACTCACACGTCACATGTTGCATTCTTACCACTAGATTAAACCCCCAAGGGACCAAAATGAGTTGCAGAACTGAATGAAGCAAAATACCACTTTATACATGCTTTCAGACTGCTAGCATGAGAAAGATTATAAGGCTAGCACAAGCTTCACGACGATTTTCTTTGATGAGTTGTGAGAGCATGAGATAATTTGGATTCAGCAAACTACAAGATGGCAGAATGTAAACTTAGCTACTTAATCAGCTACTAACCCAGAATTGTAAGGTAAGAGCTGAAAGTCAAACATGTATTCAATCTACAACTTAGAGGTCCTTTACTTTAATTCACAGCGATAAGAATGCAATTTCACGTCAAAATCAATCAACATATTAAATTCATGTCCAATTTCTCAACAAAAAGTACATTATCTCCCCTTCTAACCATTTACTAAAGGATTGATCAGAAGACTCTTAGATTTCACCATTGACGATTTTAAGGGTTAACAACACTAAACACCCCTATATCTATGACTCAATTACAGATAAACCCCCTGCATTTTAAATTCAAAACACTTACGCCCCCTATACTATGAAATCCTACACTTACACCCCATATGACTTATATCCGTAACTAAATGTATTAAAATATAATTATTAAAAGACAAACTAAAACTATAACTAAGACATTTTTTGGGAGTTACTTTTATGAAATTTTAAAACGAAGATAAAAAGTTTAACAAAAAATTTATTCTTGCCTTTGATTAAACAAATAATAAATACTTTTTGAAACATTTATCTTTCGAAACTCATAAATAGGAAAATGAACACAAATTATTTAGTAAGATATACCAAATATTAGTAATAACTTTCTTGCACTTTAATTATCTAAGTTATTTGTAATTTATTTAATTATAATACTTATTATATAGAAATTTATCTTTTTTAATTTTAGTTTTTATTTATTCTTTTGCTTCAAAATTATCTTAAATATACTTTGTTAGATGAAGTTTCATTTGTGTAGGATTTCTGTTATAGTGTTATATAAAAGGTTTAAATTTTTTAAGAAAAGGGATAACATCATAAGGGGTGTAACTTGTAAGTGTTTGATCTTAAAATACATGTGGGTCTATCCGTAATTGAGTCATAGTCCAGTGGTGTTTACCGTTTAGTGTAGTTAATATTAAAGTTTCTACAAAAGAAAATCAAGTGAGAAAATGTTTTCTAGTCTAACTTTTTTACTACTGTAACAGCCCAACCCACTAGTGATATTGTCCGCTTTGGGCCTAGACCCGCAAGGCTTTAAAACACGTCACTAGGAGGTTAGGCATACTTACTTATATACCAAGCACCTCTCCTGTGTTTTGCCGATCGGGGACTTTCCTCCTAAGCTAGGGTGTCACATACACCCCCTCTTATGAACTCAGCGTCCTCGCTGAGGTTTGCCCTACCGTATGGGATTTTCCTAGACTCAGCACTGAGGTTTTGCCCCGCCTACCAGGCATTTGCCTAAACTCAGTTGAAATCTAGCCCATCATCGACAAAGCTGACACGGGAGTGGCTCTGATACCCTCTGTAACAACCCAGCCCACTAGTGATATTGTCCGCTTTAGGCGTAGGCCCGCACGGCTTTAAAACGCATCACTAGGAGGCCAGGCATGCTTACTTGTATACCCATCACCTCTCCTGTGTTTGGCCATATGGGACTTTCCTCCTAAGCTGGGGTGTCACAACTACTGTCCTAGGCAGCAAGAAGATCCAGACGAGCAGTAATGAACAATCTAAATAAGCTGCCAAGTGCCAAAAGGCCATGTCATCTAACTAATGTTTAGTTTGTCTACAGCACTCTTGCCATTTCTAGTTTATGCCTCCAGAAAAATGGAATATTTGTATCTCTGCATCCACTAGAAGAAGATGATACACGAGGAGATGAAAAGCGTTAGTTAAGGCAGATCATTCATCCACTAGTCCTAATAACTCTACAAAATCCTTTTTTTTTTTTTCCCTAGAGATCAACTTTCCCCTCCAAAGAAATAATTCAACAATGCCTCAACTAGTCATATGATCTTGGAATTCTACAGTTTATCACTTTCTCAGGGTACTACAAAACCTAAGATTTATTTGAAGTGTGAATGTAGTTAAAACAACTTCTGGAGGGTCTATTTGGAAACAAATTTCAAAACTATGGGAAGACTTTGCTAAGCATATTTTCTTGATGGTGGGAGATGGAAAAAGAATTATGTTATGGGCAGCTAATTGGGTTGGAGAAAGGCTGCTTAAGGATCAACTTCCAGCCTTATATAGGCTGGCGAGATTTTCTGATATACTGCTGGCCAATTGTCTTAGTATTACAGGATAGAATTTTCACTTTTGAAGGAACTTCAATGAATGAGAGTGGGAAGATGTTGGGGCTTTTCTATGTAAAATGCAATCTGTAGTGTTAGACAGGCATAAAGATGATGCTATGTTTTGGAAGGCAAGCAAAGACAGAGAATACTCTGTGAACTCCTTCTACAGATTGCTTCAGGAAAATTCTATAGAAAATGTTGATTCTCGGCCATGGAAGATGATTTGGGGCCCCTCCTAATGTGGCTTGTTTTGGGTGGTTGGTAGCTCATGGGGCTTGTCTAACCCATGAGAATTTGCAAAAAAGAGGGCATAAGATTTGCGGAAACAGCCTCTCTACCTCCCGAGGTAGGGATAAGTCTACGTACACACTACCCTCCCCAGACCCCATTTGTGGGATTACACTGGGTATGTTGTTGTTGCAGGGTATAAGCTTTGCAGCAGGTATTTATGTATGTGAAAGGTCCACTGAACCTGCTGATCATCTTTTCGTACAGTGCAGCTTTACTTGTCCCCTCTGGACTGTGTTCTTGATAACTTTTGGAGTTTAATTTTTTTTAAACTGGTAACTTTAATAACTTTTCGAGTTTATTGAGCAGCACCGCAGAGCTTTAAAAGTTTGTTATGCTGTTGGAAGACATATTATCCTGGCAAATTTCACAAAAAGATATGGATGACAATCCCTCTGTGCATTCTGTGGACCATATGGAGTGAAAGAAATAGGAGACGTTTAACCCTCAGGGGTTGGCCTGGTGGCAATTGACTTGAGCCTTGGGGTGCTCCCTTTCAAGGTCTCAAGTTCGAAACCCGCTGGGTGCAAACAATTTACGAGGGCCATCGGACTGGGGAAAACCCCGAATTACCCGTGGTGCACTTGCGGGAAACTCCTTGCCGAGGGCCTGTGTACCCCCGGGATTAGTCGGGGCTCAAAGAGACTCGGACACCCGGTGCTTAATCAAAAAAAAAAAAAAAGAAATAGGAGACGTTTTGAAGATAAAAAGGAGATGATGTCTGTTGTTAAGTATATGGTTAAGTATATCCATATGCAGAATTTGTTCTTCTGGAGAAAGGGAAGTTAGTTTTGAATTTGCATGATATGCTGGAGCTGGGTTCGTTAGTAGTTTCGAATTTGCATGATATGCTGGAGCTGGATTTGTTAGAATCCCTGAATACGTAATGTAGAACAAGTCCTATCTTTTGTATTTGCTGCAGTATTATCTTGGTACTGTTTGCTAATAAAATTTTAACTTATAAAAAAAGATTAAGTGAAACTTGAGTAACAATGCAAAAAGCTGGACGCTATGTTGAATGAGTAGCATTTTACAGACTGTAGAGCAGGCCTGCTGGAAAGGGGGGAAAGGAGAGAGAGCGGTCTCTCTGACTTCAAGCTATTATGAAAAAGTTGGCAGTTGATTCATAGGCAAAACCATCACATAATGATAAACAGCTTTTCAATAATGACTCAATGAGTTACTTATCAAAAAAAAAATAACTCACAGAACTAGATGAAGCAAAACACTATTTTATGTACATGATATCAGACCGCTCAAACTGCACACAAAAGAGATTGTGAGCCTAGCACAAGCTTCACATCTATTTTCTTTGACGACTTGTGACTGCATGAATGATTTTCATTCAACAAACTTCAATACGGCAGAATGTAAATTAGCTACTTGATCACTACTGACTTAGATTTGTAAACTAAGAGCTGAAAGTCAAACATCTATTCCACCTATAATTAGAGGTTTGTCCTTTTACCATTTACAATGATCAGATTGCATTTTTACCTCATACTCCCTCATCAAATTCATGTCCAATATCTCAACAAAAGCAAATTATCTCCCGTTCTCATAACCAAAGCATTGATCGGAAGACTCTTAGATTTCAAAATTGAAAATTTTAATTACAGAACATTAAATTTACACAAAAAGAACATCAAGTGAGAAAAAATTTCCTAGTCCATCTTTTTTGTACTATACTACGCAACAAGAAGGTTAAACACCTAATAGGGAAGAATCCAATAAGCTGGCAATTGTGTTTAGTTTGTCTACAGTACTCTTTATCTCCAGGAAAATGGATTTTTTAAGATGATGCACGGAGGGAATGGAACGCCTTAAGGCAGATCATTAGCCCACTAGTTCTAATAAGTCTACAAAAACCCCTTCTTTTTCCTAGAGATCAACTTTCCATTCCAAGGAAATAATTCAACGAATGTGTCAACTAGTCATATGGTCCTGGAATTCTACAATTTATCACTTACTCAGGGTACTACAAAATCAAAGATTTATTTGAATTGGGAATCTAGTCAATTCACCTCACTTATTTATCCAAATCTAGTAATCCAATTATACAAGCTTACTTGACATTTTTCAAGTACATTCATAGGCGGGCAAAAATAACTATACTAGTGAAATCTTCAACAATGGAATAACAAAAGTTGAAACATACCTGCTAAGGAGTATGAAGAGGGTTCCAGTTATTAAAAAGAGGAAAGCAACATGGAGAGTCAACGAAAAGTCACTTGAGGAAAAAGCCAAGCCCAACATAACAGCAAGACACAAGACCAGCATTAAAAATGCAATCTTTAGTGTATTCCAAGTAGGAGCCTGGATCCAAAGACAAAAAATAAACTTAGTTGAATCAATAAATATAAAGTTGAAACATGAATGGTAAAGGAGAAAATTGTACACACGTTGACTCCTGGAGCCAAAGCTCCAACAAGAACTGCTTCTGCTGATGATAATTCTTCTCTTCTTGATTCTTTCGATTCCATTTTTGTGATTTGTTAATTGAGAGTGTTGGGATTTGGTTGTGATTTTAAGTTTTGACCTCCAAAATCAAGAAGGAAATAATGAAGAAGATCTAGGAATCACGATGGGAATTACCCATTTTTTTTTCCCGGATTAGCCTTCTTTTGGGATGGTCTTTAATTTTTGTTTTCGCTTAAAAAAGTGATCAAAAATATATCCATGTTCTGCATTCGAACCCCCGCATAATAAAAAAAAAAAAATAGCTTTGGAAAGAGTTTGTCTTATGCAGTATAGGTTACCTCGGAATTTCAAACCAGAACTTCGGATATTTTCAGGTACCTTTTTAAGTGAAGGATAAAAATTAAAGACCAGCCAATTGAGGGACAAAAATTAAAGACCAGTCCGTATGAAGGGAAAACGTACAAATTTCCCTTTTAACTTTTGTCCTGCGTATCTGCGGTCTTTAATTTCACCTCTGCTGCTCAATTAAGGAAAATATTCAGATCTGCTTTGCTTGATATAAGTTTTGCAACATTTATTTTGAAAAATGAATTTCTACTTAGCTCGACATAAGTTTTATGGGAATTAAGTTATGCGGCACAAGTTGTGTAGTCTTTTTCAGAATTTGTTAGTGTTCAGAAACTGGAGTTACGCTTTTGGAGCATATGTTCTTTATCCTTTTTGAGTTGAATAACGTGCCTGTTTTTATGGAGTTTGATGTATTTTTGACAATTTTTATATTGAGTTTTGAAAGTATTGTCTTGTCCGACATAACTTGTGGGATATTATGTACGCCGCGCGAAAAGTGCCAGCAAAAATTAAAGACCACCCCAAAATAAGGGCATTTGTGCGAATAGGGAAATTCGCACGGATGTCCCTATCTTGGGGTGGTCTTTAGTTTTTACCCCTCAAATCGGTGGTCTTTAATTTTTACCCTTATGCACTTTAAGTAACAAAAAAGTGACAAAAATACCCTTGACATCAAAAAAAGAAATTCGAATGTATGATCTAATTTTGCATGAAAAAGTTTCATAGAAACTATGTCTTGTCGGGCAAAGTTACATAGAAATTATGTCGTGTCCGGCATAATTCTATAGAAACTAGGTTATCCTAACTTCATTTCTGCAGAACTCACGCTGAATAAGGCAAAACTTATGACGCACAAGGCAAAATTTCTACAAACTTATGGCAAACGAATTAGTTACTATACAACTTATGTCGGATAACTTAATTTTTACATAACTATGCCGGACAAGACATAGTTTCCACGGAACTTTTCCTTGCAATTTTTTTTTTTTTACTCTGCTGGGGATCGACCCAAAATCTCTGATTTTGTAGACCATCGAATAAAAATACCTTGACCCACAAAATTTTATTAAATGAGAAGCATGGATAAAAATTAAAGACCATCGATCTAAGAGGCAAAAATTAAAGACCAGACCCTATGAAGGACAATCCGCGCAAAAAATTGGTGCGAATACCTTAGGGCAGTTTGCACGATTTCCCTTCAAAGGCACTAGTCTTTAATTTTTACCTTTTGCTCAAAAAGGTGGCTGAAAATACCACGATGTTCTAGGTTCGAACCGACACTCAATAATAATAAAAAAATCGCAAGGCATAAGTTCATATGAAACCATGCTTATTCGCTATATAGTTACTTAGAAACTATGCCGGATACGACAAAGGCTTCTATGAAACTACATAGAACTTATGCCTATAGGCATAATTGCGAAATTAAGACAGAACTTCATTTTCACGAACCTTTGCCAGATAAGACATAGGTTCTATGTAACTTTGCCCGAATAGGCCTAGGTTCATAGAAACCTATGCCTTGCGAAATTATTATTATTTTCGACTTTGCTGGAGATCGAACTCATAATTTCTAGTGCGAAAAGGGTACTTTAGCTCACAAATTTTCATTAAATGAGAAGTAGGGGCAAAAATTAAAGACCAGCGAATTGAGGGGCAAAAATTAACTATATTTTTTGAATGGGCAATCTGTACGATTGCCCTTATTCGGGGTTGATCTTTAATTTTTGCCCCTCAAATTGTTGTCTTTAATTTTTACCCTTCGCCTAATACCCCGAGGTTTTGAGTTCAAACTCCGGCTCAGTCCCAAAAAACAAAAAATCACAAGACAGAGTTTCTTAGCAAAATTAGGCCTTAAGGCAGAGGTTTCGCGAAAGCCTTGCCTTGCGAAATTATTTTTTTTCTTTTTTGAGAAAACATCACTAATTGCCCCCAAAATACAAAATATTTACCCGCCCATGCCCCCTCCCAAACTATTCTTGCTTCTACCCCTACCGACTGAAAATATTTACTCGACATACCCCTCGGCCAAACCCCTTCCTCTCCTGATACCATCGCAGTATCATGGTATATTCCATCACAGTATATTTATATATCACAATGGTATCATGGAGGATTAAGAGAAGGATTTAATCCTCCATAATAACATCTCTGTATATTTATATACCATGATGGTACCATGGTCCTGAGGAGTGTCTCGTTGAAGGACTGAAGCAGTCCTTCATGATATCATTATGGTATATGTATATAAGATGATGGTATCATAGAGTTTTTTTTTTTTTTCAAAAAAAGTGTGTCATTTTTGATAAATGAACATAATCATTCATAATACCGTCTCGGTATATTTATATACCATGATGGTATCATGGAGGACTAAGAGAAGAATTAAGTGTCTTTCGTGATACCATCCCCATTCTATTTATATACCATGGTGGTATCTGGTGGACTAAGAGAAGGACATCATCTTACCATCTCGATATTTATATGCCATGTTAGTATCATAATCCAAGGGGCATCTCCTACAATTTTTTTTTTCTCTTTACTAAAAAATGAGGGTATGCGCAAGTAATTTTTTTTATTTGATAGGGCATCCGTGATCTTTCCCCCTTTTTTTTTTACTGAGCAGGAATTCGAACTCATAACCTTGAGGTATTTTCAGCCACTTATTTAAGCGGAGGACAAAAATTAAAGACCAGCAATTTGACAGACAAAAATTAAAGACCGGTGCGTTTGAAGGTCAATCCCCACATTTTTTTTTGGGGAAAAGGACATATATGGTCGTTCGGCCATAATTAATCCCATCCTCTAGCCCAATTTTTCCCAAACCCAAAATGTAGCAATTAAACAAATGCCATCCATTAGCCAAAACTTAAATAAGACAATTTTCAAATAAAAACTCAAAAATCAAAATGTTTGAGGCGATTTTTATATATAATATGTGTCATTTGTGTATAAAATATGTATCGACTTCTTGTACATAGCGTTCAATGTATAGAAACCGTATAAAATATGAATCACTAAGGTATGTAACATTTTTGTATATAATATGTATCATTTGTGTATATAATGTGTAACGGGTAAAGACAAGACTTTTAAACGCCCGTATAGAATAGAAAATTATATCATTTTTGTATATAATAAGTATTATTTTTGTATGAAAAGTGTATATATAATTCTGGCATATGTATATAAACTGTATCAGTCTTGTATAGAAACCGTATCATTGTGGTATATAATATGTATCACTATTGTATATGTTAAAAATAAATATCATATCATTATTGTATAATATGTGTATAATTAATGTATAATTTATGTATAATAAATGTATGATTAATTCCAGCATATGTATATAAACTATATAATTCTTGTATATAAAGTGTATATATAATTCCAACATATGTATATATCTTTGTAGATCGACCACTTTAGTGGCGACGAAAAGTCTTTTTTTATTTTTTATTTTTAAGCGCACAGCTAAGGCAATTCGCGAATTGCCTCTTCTTTTTTTTGAATGGGTGGTCTTTAAATTTTGCCCTCATATTTGCGGTCTTTAAATTTTGCCCTCATATTTGTGGTCTTTAAGTTTTTACCCTTAGCTTGGATACCCGAGGTTTTGGGTTCGAACCCCGCTCCCAAGCATAAAATAAAGAAATAATTTCGCAAGGCGGGGGTTTCGGAGGGAGTATCTGCCCCCTCGGCATAACTTCCTTAAGGAAAAACTAAAGTTATGCCCCCAGGGGGCATAACTTTTTCCTCAAGACATAATTTAGTTATGCCTTATGGAATGAAAAATTTTCCTTAAGGAACTATGCTTCCTGGGGCGGACTTTTAATTAATCATAACCATATGCCTTATATATCAAAGTGTGCCTTGAAAAGTTTTGAAAAAAAAAGTCTCAAGGCAAAGTCGTCCCCCTTGGATAACTTCCTTAAGGAAAAACTAAATTTATCTAAGATGATGGTATCATAAGTTTTCCTCAAGGCATAATTTCAGTTTTGCCTTCATAATACGCAAAATTTTTCCATGATGGAATTATGCCTTATGAGAAGGCGTACTTTTAATTAAGGTATAACCATGTTGTATCCTTAACTAAAAGTGTGCCTTGAAAAGTTTTTTTTTAAAAAAAAATGTCTCAGGCAAAAGTCATCTCGGGTATATTTTTTTTTACTTCACGAAAAACTAAAGTTATGCGGAGGGGGGCATAACTTTTATTTGAGCATAATTTAGTTTTTTTTTTTGCCTTATTGGGCAAAACTTTTTCCTTAAGGAATTATGCCTTATTTAGGGGCGACCGACTTTTAATTAAAGACCGGTGCGTTTGATAACCAAAAGTATGCCTTAACTAAAAGTGTGCCTCTGAAAAGTTAAAAAAAAAAAAAAAAAAAAAAAAAGTCTCAAGGCAAAGTCTCCATTAGCCAAAACTTATAACTTCCTTAAGAAAAACTAAAGTTATCAAAGGGGCATAACTTATATATAAGGCATAATTTAGTTTTTGCCTTCACAATGGCAAAATTTTAAATCCTAAGGTATGCATTATGGGGCAATATGTATCATTTTAATTAAGGCATAACCAAAAGTATCCTTAACTAAAAGAAAATGTGCCGTTGAATAAGTAAAAAAAAAAAAAAAAAAAATGTCTCAAGGCAAAGTCTTGTATAGAAACCGTATCTTTGGTTTTCCTAATATGTATCACTGATCAAAAATACACTATCCCCCATTATTGTATTGTGTAAATTATTTTTTTATTTTATAAATGTATGGGGTTCGAACCCAGCAACCTCGGTATAAACTAATAATTCTTGCAAAACTTAATAGAACACAAATATGAGGGGCAAAATTTAAAGACCACCCCAAAAGAAGGCGGTGCAAAAAAGCTTTTTTTTTTTTTTTTTTTTTTAAGAACAGGCCAAAACGCATTATTTTGGGCCGACCGCTCATTTTTTGGCATTAATTTGGGCTGACCGGACACCTAGTAGAATTAAGCCCAAATAGTGATTAAATGTGGGATTAGTTTGGGCAGTGGACATACGGTGTCCTTTTCCTTTTTTTTTTTTTTTTCGATCGAATGCCTTACAAGTTTACATTCATGACATGAGGCCCAAAATAAGGCCCATAGCGTTAGTGAGCTAATCGTATCTCAACTCGGCCCATCTTCCTTGTTTATCCAAAGGATAAGATCACACTCTACAGCTTCTTCCCCGTCAATTGGCCATTGATTAAACACAACAACAATGGCAGCTTCTTCTCTCTCCACCTTCTCTTCCCTTTCTCTACGCAACAACCCATCATCTCGTTTTTCTACCTTTCAGTCCCAACAACCCAACCACACATTCTTCATCCCAAAACCAACCCACCCACCATTTTATCTCCTCTTAAACCCAACAACAAAACTCAACCCCGTCAATGCCACACCAGCAGAAACCACTTTCTTTGACAACACTGACCCTGAAGAAATCTCCACTTATGACCCACCAGAACGCCCTGATGACTTTCTTGAACCACCATCTTTCGATGATGGTCCAATGGAGTCTGAAGAAGATATTGCTAAAGCTTATGAAGAGCTATATGGGGCAGCTTATAGTGGAGAGACTTTTCTTGGTAATGACATATATGCAATGGATTCTAAAGTGAAAAAGACTACTGCTTTTGGGAAAACAAAGAAGGAGAAGTCTAAAGATGGGTTTGATGAGAGAGTTGTGCAAGTTAGGAGAGTTACTAAGGTTGTTAAAGGTGGAAAGCAATTGCATTTTAGAGCTGTTGTTGTTGTGGGTGACAAGAAAGGGAATGTTGGTGTTGGAGTTGGTAAAGCTAAAGAGGTTATTGCTGCTGTGCAAAAGTCTGCTGTTAATGCTAGGAGGAATCTTATTACTGTGCCTATGACTAAGTACTTGACTTTCCCCCACAGGTAAAATGGTAAATTGTGTGGTTTTCTAACTTCTTATGTGCTTTAACTTGTTTGAGTTTTGACATAAATGTTAGGATTTTTGTATAGTTATAAGCTAGTTTGGAGGCTTGAAAGTCCATTCCTAAATTGAGCTAGATGTTGCATTTGGTAGGCATATTTGCTGGAACTTGGATTGTAGCAGGTGCCAATGAATTAGTTGAGGTATAGGAATTGTAGACCTATATCACTGTCATTAAAAATTTTGAGATTTGAGGCCCAATTTATGCATTTGAAGCAATTCAGCAAGGGCAGTGAGAGCTACTGAAGTTACACTCCTGTCCGGTTGAGGAGGGCAGTGAGAGCTACTGAAGTTACACTCCTGTACGGTTGAGGATGTGGCTGATAAGTTTCTTTTCTGCTTCCTTTGCCATTTGAGTTGCTTCTTAGGGTCAAATTGTTGCTAGAATAGGTCTACTTCCAGCTCCATAGCTTTGCTTAAATGGAAAAGGTAGTATATTGCGGGATGAGATAGAATCCTGTGTGGAAAAGGATAGAGGCGTAGGGGGAGGAAACATTATCTGTTGAGTTCGAAGATGCAAAACGACGGATTTTTCAGTTAAAAAAATAGAGTAACTCTGCTTCCATATATTGATGATGCTGGACATTTTTTTTTTCTTTTTTTTTCTTTCTAATTTTCTGAAGTAATTTTTGCATAGATTTTTCATTTTGCCATAATTTTCTTGTGTAACCAAAAGTTGGCATGATCGCAGATTTTCACTCAGACAAAGTCACCAATTTTAGTTGTACCTCTTGACCTTAAATATAACCAATAAATTTAATTATAAAGGATTTTCTGGATTAGTAGTATATGGTTGTTGTCATGGATATAATCATGGATATACTTGATTGATGTTTCCTCTATGCAAAGGCTTTAATACAAAGCGAAGTTTATGTGGTTCAACCTTTGTGGACCGAGCCAATGACAACCAATATAAAATTTTCGTTTACCTGTGATCACCTGTGGAATTTCACTTTCTCTACTCCTATGTATTGGGCCAATTCGTGCACACCTCAGCCATTGGTAGGATATGACCCCGGTCTCCCACGATTTTCACCCACTTCACTACCGCTAGAAAACACCCCTGGGGTGTAGACTGGGATGCTTAATAAGCTCTATTTTAAGCATCTTAACTTAATCTAACGTAATTGTATTATGACGAACCTCTCATATTGTTGATTGTATGTCAAATGAGATGTGCAGAAGTGTGTGTTATTGTGTTCATGTGTTTGTTTTCATTGATTTAATAGGTAAGAAAAGATGTAGAGTAGATGTAACCCACTATTTCATCTGTCTGAAGTATTTGTCACAAATGATTGCGTCTCCTCTTCAACTTTAAGAAAGGATATTCAATGAAAAAGTTTTAAAGTAGTAACTTTTCCCTTACACGAATTTTCTCTCTTTACACGTTTCTGTACTTTCTTACGAGGGGTCAAAACTGTGAATTCTTAAAAAAAGATTTTGGTGCATATGTGCGAGTATTTAGACGGATATGTTAGCAGCTATGTTGCTCGGACTTTCCACAAGATGTTGTTGCACCCGTGTCGGATCTTTGAAAAATGCACTACTTTGGAGGATAGGACATGCACCCCACAACATTTTTGAAGAGTCCGAGCAACATAGGTTAGCATGGAAAACTAATAAGTTTTGTAAGTTGAAGGAAATTCTATAGATTTTTTGCTAGCTTCATTCTGATAAATGAATAAGTTGGTCAGTCCTATGCATCTGAAAAAGACTAACTTGATCTATCCTCACTTTTATTCCCTGGTTGTGCACCATTAGCTGTCAGTGTCCTTTTTTGAGTTTCTTTTGTTCGAGGGGAGGATGATGGGGAGTTACTTTCTTTTCAAGTCCTTTTCCTTTTGTTTGGGTGGTGTTTGTTTCTGGAAATTCTGTTCGCGAGGAATTGAGAAACATGTTAATTAAAGTTATGTCTTAGCATGAAGACGGGCTATATATGTTAGGATGTGTATTAACTATAGAGCTGAAGTTGGTTTCTTGTCGTGATTATCCCAGCACATCTGTTGCTAAATCTGGAGGAATGAAATGAGACGCCTGGAGGGGATGGAATACATTATATAAGAAGTCAGTCTTTTAGTTTCCGTTCCTCTTTAATTGATTGACAATTGTCATCCTGGATGAGGGCACATATTTGCTGCCTTTTATGAGAAAAAAACTGACTTGTCTAAAAATTCCGCGACATCTTGCCTTGAGGAAGGTTTCTGGTATATTTTCACTTACATGTATGTAGTTCCGAAAAAAATTAATTGCATTATGCAACGCATTGTGAAAGAATTATCTCGCTATTGGCACCGGGTGTGGTCTGGCAATCAATGTAATGAGTGAAAACCATGGGATGCTAGAGTTCAAATGGACAAAAATGCTAGGTGAATTTGTTCCATCAGTTTATAAGCCTTGCTGGTTAGAATTATCTAATATTTGTACCGGTGGGAGGCAGCAATAGCTAGTGAAATAGATGAGGTGCACGCAAGTTGGCATGTTATCAGAGAAAAATAATCTTGTCAATTGCTTATAACTTGGGGATCTAAACTGCTGAACAACTAAATTGCAGAGCTGATGGAGACTTTGGAGCAGCAAGGGTGATGCTTAGACCTGCAGCTCCTGGTACTGGAGTGATTGCTGGTGGTGCTGTCCGGATCGTTCTTGAAATGGCTGGTGTTGAGAATGCCTTGGGGAAGCAGCTTGGAAGTAACAATGCCCTCAATAATGCAAGAGCCACTGTTGTTGCTGTTCAGAAAATGAGGCAGTTCAGTGAAGTTGCTCAAGAACGTGGCATTCCCATGGAAGAACTCTGGAAATGAAGACTTTCTGTTGCTTTGATTGTTGTAGAAAAAAAAATGTTTCGACTGGGATAGCTGCAGATGCACCATTTAATTTTTGTCTGCAAGTGATTATTTGTTAATTTTGTGTAAATTTCAAAATGCAGCCTTCTCAAACAGGATGTTTCTATAATTTCATTTCGGCCTACCACCTAAATCTCTCCTGGATCAATGTCATTGGTAGCGGGCGTAAATATGGTGGTGAATAGTTACTACTCAGGTACTTTCAGCACTTACATTCCGTTTCACGCCAAAATTATGGTGCAAAATTAACATTGCGTCATCATATGTTAGTTTGATTTTTTAAAGTTACCGTAAGCATTTTAATATTGAGAGATTAATTTTATCGAATAGACTAAAAATAGTTGATCTAACGAAATGGGATGATGAAAAAGCAGTAAGTGTAATCCTGCAAAATGGTGTCAATTTGCCCAAAATAAACATGCAACTGTACACGTGTCTAATCTAGCAACTTCGTGGCACATAGACCTCTAAACGTGGCACTTTGAAGAGACCCCAACCTCTCGCTTTATGCAGCAACTCTCGAGAGTACTGTGACGAAATTAAGGAGCTGATGCCTCAGAATCATTTTCGCTATTACACAACAAAAAAAGGGAAAAAAAGAAGTGTCCAAGAAATAGTAGCAAAGTAAAGAAGCATCAATAATGGCGTCCTTAAGCAAAAAATCCATGTTTAACCTCTCTAAAGCCTTCCCACATCGAGCCTCCTCTGTCTTCATCGGTCGTCAAATATGGAAAGTAAGTCTTCCTACATATACTGGCTTGATGTAGCACAAAGTACTGAACCATGGTGCCTCGTGGATATTTAGAGGCGAATCTAGCATATACTAAACAATTTGTACACATCCATCCACTGTTGTAACATTTTTAAACACATTCAAGTATAATGTTTAGCGTGTTCATCAGTTGTTTATTAAATTCTGAATCCATTTATGCCGAAACATGAAAAAGTGGATTACCGTATCTATTTACAAGCCTACCAAGGTTCGAAAGATGTTTTGTAGGATTGATTTCACGTATGGTCGTACAACTTCTGGTTAGTTGCAGCACCCTAGTCATAAAACTAATTATTGTAACAGAAAATAACTCAAATTACCCTTCTGTATAACATGATATAGAAAGGAAAAAAAGAAGTTGCCTGGAAATATAAGGTTGAATGATCATCTATGAAATTACCCTATTTTTTGAGCTACATCATTACTTGCTTATATATCTTGTGATGTATGAATATATATTAAAGGGAGGATATGTTGGAACAGAGGAGTCGTCGGAACAACAGAGCAGGTACGACGACAAGAAGTTCTACGGGACCAGCAATACTGATCAAACGGGCAGTAAAGTATCTGAAATGGCTGATAAGGCGAAAGAAGTGAAGGATAAAGCCACAGAGACAACTCAAGATGCTTGGAAAGCTATTGAGGATACTGCTGAAAAGTTGAAAGAAAAGGTGGTGGGAGATGTAGATCCAGAGAATGTTCAAGACGAAATTGTGGTGGAGAATGAGGAAGAACTTAAGAAGAAGTTGGCTAAAGAACCAGGAGGGAAGCCTCTGGATGAAGATAAAGGTTTGGATGTTAATTGGAGACCCATTGTTGAGAAGAAGCCACAACCCTCTTGAAACCATTTTCTTTCCAGTTCTTAGGCCTTTTTATTAGTATTATTTTTTGTCTGAGAATAATAAAGCACAATGGACTTGTTAATTAGTAGTGGCAGCTTAGCTTGAAGTTTGCGATCCACTAGCATAGATTGAATAATGAGAGACGACAGTGCATTCCAACTTGCAAAAAAGGTGTAAATTTGCAAAATTTATCTTTTTTTTTTTTTTCCTCTGTATTGTCGACCGCAAGTTTGGATCGTATCAAGTAATAAAAAAGTAATGTAAATGAAGAAAATTTCACTATGTTGGTGGATTAAATTTAGCCACCGATAAATTACTGTGTTTTATCGACCATACGATGATAAATTACTGTCATGGATACAAGGGGAAAGCAAATTCAACAGGATTTCGTATATGAATGTAAGCCAGCATGCTATGATAAATGTTGAACCGTTCAACACACGTGTTGCTCAAGGATAACCTAGAGTACAGCGGGCTAATCAAAACCGAGAAGAAGAAAGGAAGTCATAAAGGTTACACAGGAATGAAGATACAATGTGCCAGCACCTACTACATACCAACATTATCAGACTACATTTCGAGGTATCTTAGGGAAATGGACAAGTACAGGACAGAATGCTATTCCCAGGTTAAGCTAATAAAGAGAGAGAAACAGCTAATCCAATAACATAGAGCCTGCTAAAAAGAGATAAAGTTCGAAAATAACTTATAATAACTTATAGTAGCCTAACTTATTTTTTTTATTTATGTTCGTTTTCAACTTATATCGCTTGCAAACCAAGAATTATTTTTTTTGGCTTTATTTTAAGACAAAATGACTTTAAGTTTGCGAAAAACAATTTATAAGCAACTTATAAAATCCAAACGATATAGTTAACTTTCCTATGTTATCGACTTATCGCTTGCACCAAGATATGTGACGTTGCAATTAGTGGTTTTTTTCGCCGAGGGATTTAAAATATAAAAAGTAAACATACGAAGAAGTCTAAAGAGGTTTAACATCTATTATATATACATAAAAAATAATTTTAATTTTATAAAAATAGTGTTTTTTCCGCCGAGGGGATTCGGATGAACACCCGCTCTATGTGGCTCCGCCAATGCTTGCAATTGAGGAATAATGTTAATCCTCCTCTGCCTCATGACAAAGGAGGGGGTACTAGCAATAATTAGTGATATTATTATTTTGGAGTGCAAAGGTGTGAATAAGTGGTACAAACAGCAGGAGCTAAGGAATTAACTTGAGAACCATGATGAGGAATTATTGAAACTAGAGTTGAGGAGCATAATGTGAGAAAAATTAGCAACAATATTGATCTTGGTTGAGGGATCCTAAATAATTATAACTGTGCAATTAATGAAAGAATATGATTGATATGAAATACTAATCACTATGCAGTTAATCTTACATAGGCAGAGGCTCAGCTTATTCACTGCACAATTAGAGGTAACTAGGGTAGTTAATTAGACTTGCTTCTTATCAGTGGTCTATGGCTACAATACTGTGGAGCAAACACAAAGTTTATGGCAAAATTTGTCCTGAGTTTGCGCAAGGGATCACTAGACCTTGACTAATTGGTGGTGACTTCAACTCTGTTCTACGTCCACAAGACAGACTATGTGGGAGCCCAATCAATCTAGCTGAAGTCAAGGATTATGCAGAATGTATCCAAGGTCCAGTATTTTAATCTATTCTAAAAAATATACAATTTTTTTTTATAGGATCCTTTCTCCTATTAAAATTATATAGAATTATGTTTATCAATTTCTTGATACAATTGATAGGTAAACAATTCTTTATTTTTCTTTTTAATCTATTGTAACATATCATATGTTTTCTATCATAAATTATTAATTTCACTTTTAAATAAATTACTATATCTAAGTGACTAAAAGTGTGAAAATGAGAAAAGGAAAAAAGAAAAACGAGGGTCACATGTACCTCTCTGTAACACCAATCACAACTTCTTCTACACTTCTAAGTCGTGTAACAATTTTGAATCTTTTCATAATACGTGTTGATTTAAAACTTACGAGACGCACTGAACGAAGCATTTTATACGTGGCGTTTACACCCAAACGTGTCATACTCCCACGAAGACACCAATTCTTCATCTCTTGCAACTTTGCCACTATAACATCTAATCTATTGCCAAATCAAAATAGTAACTCTACAACCTTCTGCAAACTGTAACACAGAAACTGCAAGAAATCAAACAAAAGTGCTCATCAATTGTTTTTTCAACAACAATGGCAGCCATGTCAATCAGTAAAAACGCCATTTTCAACCTCTCAAAAGTTCTTCCTCGAAACTCTTCTCTTTTGCTTCGCCGCAATGTCTCCTTCTTCAACGCCTCGAAGACTATTCCTCAAACACCATCTCTTGTTATTCGTCACAAAATCTCCCGTGTCTGCTTCTCCTCTTCCCCTAATCACTCGGAGGTACTACTATTATTTGTTTCGTTTATTTCTTGTTGGATTTAAGTTTCATCCCGTTGACCGTTTAAAGGAGGAAATTAAAAAAAAATGCACATGTTCAAGTTAATTTAAAATATAAAATAAAACTAAATTATATTTGTTCGTATCATTAATTTATTGTAATAGCTTATTGTAGCAGGTTGCTTTTTAGATTTTTCAACTTGGATTTAAGTTACATACCCTCCATCGATATAATTTAACAATAGCATATTACTACTATTTGTTTGAAGGTTAACAGTTTGGGGAGTCAAATAGTATTTTTTTAATTTAATTTTAAACATAGATTCTTTCATTATTTTAGAATAAAATTTACGTATTTGAAAACTAAAGTACTATAAGCTTGCACAATTACTGATTTATATATATACTAAAAGAATTGGAGAAAATTATAGTGAAAGAAAGAGTTATTTGACTCCCCGTACTGGTCAACCTTCAAACAAATTGTGACGGAGGGAGTAACATTTATTCTTTGTTAAAAATTAATTCTATAAAATAGATCTAGTTACCTGCAACTACTTTAAATCAGGTCTTGTAACATGTAACTCCTTTTAACTTGCTTCAGTAGTAGAATTGTAGTTAACTCAAGGGCTCTAATAGTGTAAAGGAAAAAATTACAATGCCAGGAGGTTGGATGTTCTTTTTGTTGTATGTTTTGCTAACTTGTTATAAAGTTAAAGGCTTTAGATTATGTTAGAACTCAATGTTTTTTGAATAAAATAACGTTGAAGGGCTTCATGTATGACAGGACTTCAAAAGAAGACACGAAGAGAGATCTCCTATGAGGGAGATGGCTGATAAAACGAAGGATGATGTGAAAGAGTCCATGGACGAAACTAAGCGTTCAGCCAAAGACATGAAAGAGAAAACAAAGCAAAGTGCAGAGAGCATGAAGGACAAGACAAGTGACATGGCCGGAAAGGCAGCAGATAAGGCAAAAGAAGGGAAAGACAAAGCAGCTGAAATGGCACACGACACTAAAGAGAGAGCAAAAGAGAGCGCACATGACATGAAGGAAAAGACTAAGGACACCGCAGGGTCCATGGCTGACAAGACGAAAGAATACACGCACGATACGAAAGAGGCCACGAAGGAAGGGTCGAGCAAAGTTGCGGAGACAGCACAGGCAATAGCTGATAAAGCTAAGCAGGCAATGCAGGATGCTGTGGGAGCGGCTAAGGAGACGACACAGAAGATTAAAGAAACTGTTGTTGGTTCGGCGGATGATGATAAGAAGTCTGTTGATGATTACATTGAAGATCATACAGGTAAGAGTAGGGAAGATACGAGAGAGAAAACCATGGATGAAGATGTGGTGGAGCAGAGAAGGCGTGCAGGGGGGTCTGGTGATCACAAGAAACATTAGGAAGAGAAGTGGAAGTCTAATTTGGAATAATTTAGTGAAGGCTTTTTGCTAATATGTTTGATCTTATTACCTTATATGCTGTTATGCATATTGTATACACGGTCATTTTCTAATGTTTGTTTTTGAATTCCACTTGGTGGATGTAGTCGCGTTAACCCCTTTTCCAATCAATTTGATGGAATTTGAAGTAATTTCGGATTTTGAAACGTTTAGGCCGTGGTAGGCTTCCGACTTGATTTTAACTACTACACTAACATTTCTAGTGGATAATTGGTTTCCTTTCATCCTCAACGGGAGGTTGGATCATCAATTTCTCAATTTCTGTCAAGAGAATGTACGGCCGTCACCACGCTTGTTCGGCAAATCAGATTTGTTGGATAAGGCTATACCAACAAAGAGACTCAACATCTAATGAGTATATGAGGAGTATACCAATAAAAGGATTTCCTATAAATGGTTAAAATACACTGATTGTAAAATTACACAATACTATATCAGAACATATAAATTTGTCAGTAAAATTGTCTATAATATTAATACATAAACCAGTCTTTCATGATATGTTGCATTCTTACACAAACACAAGTAAATTAGGCAAGGGAGCCATCCTGCCCTTGGCCTGTCTTTTCAATTAATGTTGTTGGACAAAATTCGTTAGGAGAAAGTACAGTCGTGAAAATTTCAAAAAAAAAAAAAAAAGTAAAAAACAGAGGGTCAATTGTACCCCTCTGAAACACCAATAACCTTGTTCTAAACTTGTACGTTGTGTAACAATGTTCAATCTTGTAACAATACCGCGTTGGTTTACAACTTACGAGAAGCACTGACCAAAGCGTTCTATACGTGGCATTTAAAACCAAACGTGTCTTACTCCCACGACGACACCAATTCCTCATCTCTTGCAGTTTTTTCACTATAACATCAAAGCCCATTGCCAAATGAAAGCAGTAACTCTCTCCAACTTCAAATTGTAACACAGGAGCTACAAGAGATGCTCATCAATTGTTTACAACAATTGCAGCCATGTCAATCACCAAAAATGCCATTTTAAACCTCTCAAAAACTCTTCCTCAATTCCCTTCTCTTTTCATTCGCAACAAAGTCTCTCGTGTCTGCTTTTCCTCCGAGGTACTATATTTGTTTCTATGCTTCTTTTTTCTTGGATATTATTTATATACGCTGGACTCCAGCGGCTGGAGAGTGTTAAGGAAATTGAAATAATTAAATGCACATGTTTCTAATTGATTTAAAACATAAACAAAGCATAGATGAATTCACTTCACTTATCTCAATGAATTATAGTTGTTACTCCATCCATTTCAATTTACGTTTGATTGGGCAGGGAGTTTAAATAGAAAATTATTGATATGTTTATGGCATTGAAATCCATCAATAGTGTAATTCAACATTACACCCTTTTTTTCTTATGAGACTCTGGGAATTCCTTCAACCATAAAGTATGTAGATTTTCAAGAAGAGTATAAAAAAGAAGAAAAAAAGATTTATGAAATTTGAGGTTTAAGACAAGTCATATACGTTTCTGTAGCTAGCTATCAACCATCGTGCAATGGGAAGTTTAAATCAAATTCTTTGTAAACAGGGGAATATAATTAAAAAAAAAAATTGGGATTAGATTAAAAAAAGGAATAAAGAGAGTACATTAACTTATTTTAGCATGTTCGCAGCAGGCTGTCTCTCTTTTTTAAGGGACTACTGATTTTGCTTATTAGTGTCTTTGCTGACTGCCGACTTGTTACAAAGTTAGTTAACAGCTCTAGATTATGTAATTACTAATTAGAACTCAATGCTTTTCATGTTGAAGGGATTCCATGCATCAGAGGATTTCAAAAGGAGACAAGACTTTGACAGAGGTGTTAAAGACGAGAAAACGCCAGAGATGGAGATGGCTGGAAAAATGGAGGAGAATATGAGGGATGGGATGGACAAAACTAAACAGGCAGCCAAAGACATGAAGGATAAAGCAAAGGAAAGCGCAGAGAGCATGAAGGAAAAGACAAGTGACATGGCCGGAAAGGCAGCAGATAAGGCAAAAGAAGGGAAAGACAAGGCAACCGATGTGGCACACGACATGAAGGAAAAGACTAAAGACACTGCAGAGTCCATGGCTGACAAGACTAAAGAAAACATGCACGATACGAAAGAAGGGGTAAGCAAAGTCGCGGACACAGCACAGGCAATGGCTGATAAAGCTAAGCACGCAATGCAAAATGCTATGGGAGCGGCAAAGGAGACGACTCAGAAGATTAAAGAAACCGTTGTTACTTCAGTGGATGATGATAAGAAGTCCGTTGATTACATTGAAGATCATACGGGTAAGCAGAAGGAAGATACGAGGGAGAAAACCTTGGATGAAGATGTGGCGAGTTCTGGTGATCACAAGAAACATTAATGAGACGGGTAGTGGAAATTTTATTTGAATGATTTAGTGAAGGTCTTTTGCTAATATGTTTGAACTTAATTCCTTTGTATACACGGACACAATCTCTTCTAGTGTCTTAATGTCTGTTTTTGGGTTTGCTTCTCTCCGAAAAAGGCAGTTGATGAATCCCAAACCCCAGTGGCAATTTGATGGAATTTGAAGTCCTTTTCACTCCTTTTGGAACGTTAATTAGGCCGTGGTAAGCGTTCGACTTATTTAACCTCAAGTACCACACCACAGTTGAATCAATTTTATTACCATACTACTAAGTGTGTAGTATATACTTTGATTCCTTACACCATTAACTGGGAGTTTGTCGTCAGACAGAATTTTTACTCATTACCAGGCTTGTTCATTCGGCAAGTCAGATTAATTCGTTGGGAGAGACTCAATATCTAATGACGTATAAGTTTTTATACACTAACGTTGTGAATTTTTTTTATCTCTAAGCAGGTAATTCTACATACGAACCTTGATCCTTAATTGCAAATCTTGAAATGACCTCCTAATAAAAGGTAAAATTTCTAATAAGGGGTGAAATTTGGCGGAGAAATGATTTTTTGGTCCTTTATCATTTTTTTTTTTAGTTTTATGATTCTTTTACAAGATCTTTATTTTTTACACATAAGATAATTACTTCTATTTAAATTATAAAGGGCAAGAGATGTCATTTCATTGAAATTTGGGGAGAAATAATTTTCTTAGCCCTTTACCAACTTTTTGTAGTTTTATGACCTCTTTACAAGAGCTCTTCATTTTTTACAAGAGATCTGAAAAAATCAGAAATTTAAAAAGGTTATTTTCTTCAATTCAAATTATAAAAGGATAATAGATCTCATTTCCTCGTGAAATTTGTATACAATGAGCTGTCCATGGATGGGCTTATGCCTATTTAGATCTACCCCCAGTTGGAAAAAAATAAGTTGAGTCTAAATTTTTTTTGGCTTATAAAGGCTGTTTTACATTTATTCGCTTTTAGATAATTCAAATGGGCCTTATTTTTTGAGCTTATTTTAAGCACAAAATGACTTTAAATTTTTTTAAACAAAAAAAAAAATAGCTTATAAGTCAACTTATAAGCCAATCCAAACGGGCTCAATGTCTGTCCATTTAATTTAGATCTACCCCCCATTGGAATAGTGCAGTCTTGCACAAACACGAGTAAATTAGGTTGGGCAATTTGCAAGATTAACCTTCGCTGGGGGTGATCTTTAATTTTTGTCCCTCAAAATGGTGGTCTTTAGCTTTTTTCCTTCAGGCAGAATTTATACATGGGTAGAATTTGCAACTTTCTCAATTTTTTTTTATGCAAATTGCCGTTTGCAAATTCTTGGAATTTTTTTTTTCTCTAAGTTGGGGTTCGAACCCACAGCCTCAGAATATTAGGCGAAGGAAAAAACTTAAAGACCACCAATTTGAAGGCCAAAAATTAAAGACCACCCCAAATGAAGGCCAATCCGCGCAAAAAAAAAAAAAAAAAAAAAAAAAAAGAATTAGGTTAGGTAGGTAGCAGCACCTGGGCCTGCCATATTAATAAGACGTTGTTGGGCAAAATTCGGTAGGATAAACTGGCAGGGCCTACTTTGTAGCTTTCGTGATTCTTTCTGGGCTTGGGCTAGCAAGGTTGCGATAACAAATTGGTGGCTCGGTCCATGATTTTTTCTTGTATAATCATTTGCAGCCTGATGCACAAATTTTCTTAAATTAAACTTTAGCAAGATTTTTTTTAAAATTAAAATTTAGTAAGAGATTGCAATGAAGACGTCAGCAGAAAAGGGGTGTAGAGCAGTAGAGTGGACTAGGAATGGCAATAACGTTATTAAAATGAAGGTGAAATAGGAAAGGGAAGATCATATAAGAGGACAATGGACATTAAGATTAGAAACAAGAAAGGAAAGATTACGGAAGAGGAAATAAACATCAAGATTATTTCCTAAAGGTGAAATAGGAGAGGAAAGATTATGGAAGAGGAAAATCGACATTAAGATTGTTTTCTTAAGGAGTGGTTCGTTGGAATAATTTTTATTGGTTTAAGATTGTTTTCTTAAGGAGTGGTTCGTTGGAATAATTTTTATTGGTTTAATCACCTTCTCTCCAAGTAAAATTCAGACGAATTTGTAGCTTTTAGGCTATTAACGCCAGGTCGATGTATTGGTAAGAACTAGCATCTTTCAAAAGAATGAAAATAGGCCCAACAGTACTGTTGGGCCTTAACTCGTGCCACAATAAATGTTGAGGTAACATCATCTGTGTGTGGTAATTTTCTAAAAATATAAATTGAATTGTCTAATAAAATGTTTTAAGTCAATACACTTTTCACAGATGGCATCTTTCCAGCAAAATATTTACCACTATGTGGTTGGTGAATAGAATTATTTTATGGAAGAACGGAGCAACAATAAGGCGAAAGATTGAAGATATTCTAATGAAAACTTTTGAGCATGTAATCTTGATATTAAAGTTGAGTGTTGGTGAAGCAAGGGCTAAGATATAGGGGTTTTAACGCGTTTGGCTGCTCGACCAGAATAATTGCAAATGGCTAGCTGAAAATACAAAAAAAATTACTAATTATGTGTGTGTGTAGAGGTAACATAGGAAGTTTATTTTTGCTGGCTATTATTTTGGCTGGAATAGTGTAAAATTTTCAAAAGAAAATAGTAGTAAGGAAATTCGTTTTTTATTTCCGAAGTTGGAGAAATTATTTCTTTATTTTTGATCTGGTAGCCAAACTCGTTTAAATGAAAATTAATTTTTGTCACACCAAAACAAATTAGACTTCAAATTTAACCCCCCGGCACCATCCAAGCAGAAGTTTATTATATATTCAATTAGCAACCTCTAGAAATAGCCCCGTATATCCACATGTAGGAATAGTATAGCAACTATAATTAGCAATGACTAAATGAAACTATGGCTACTCTGAGCCTGTATATATGATTCATTGAAGATACGCGGTAGGTATTAAGCAGAAACAGTAGGTTTATCTCAATATTTTGGAGTCATAGTCTCAACATATAGGGTCACAATCTAATTAAATAGGAGTATGGGTGTGTGGTCACTGGTCAGGGAGCAGTTGTAACATGTAACTTCCATTGGTTTCTAGCACATCCATGATCCACAAGGTCCGGGTCCTCCAAGAATATAACGCCATGCATCATCTCACGTGCCATATCACGTGCCTCGCCCTTATATTGTTTCGAGAACGGTCCTTTACTCATCAACTTTTATGGCACAGTTGGCTAAATTCGGCACAGTGTGTGTTACACTCTCTCCGTTCAGTTTTTTTAGGCTTATGCATACCTCTTAAGGAATTGTTCACTCCTAGAAAATTATGAGTGGTTTTACTAACATACCCTTAATCAAGTTTTACTACTTTCTAAAAGAAGAAAAAAGGTAGTTAATGAATCTTAACTATTTAAATAAAGGTAATCTTGAAAATCTGTCCAAAATCTTCTTGAAATCTTAAATCACTACTTATTTTGCAAAAATTGAAAAGCCTAAAAAATCACTTATTATGGAACGAAGAGAGTAGTTAGCATAGACTCTAGTCAACTCTAATGCGTATTTACTTTACTATTACTTCCTCCGTCTCACTTATATGCGTTAATTTAATTGTATACAAATCTAAGAATAGCAAAAAACTTTTAAATTTTATGAATTTAAACTATAGATATGTATAACATATTAAAATATTTAAACCTTTGATCATTAACCTGTTATATTATTTTTATAAGGCAGTGTCATTGAAAATAAAAGATGATGGAGTAAAAACTTTCATAAATATAGAAATACTAATATTTATTTGAAACAAATTAAAAAGAAAAGTAAGAGACATAATTTGAAACGACAAAATAAATATAAGTAACAACATCATGCTATCGAATATTGAACATTTATATGCAGAGACGGCTTCCTGGTAAAACCGGCCTAGTAACCTTTTGGAATAGGGGATTTCATTGGCAATAGCCGCGGTAGTAGTTGCAAAAGTACTCTCTTGTTCCTGCTTCTCTTTCTTCGTATCGGGGACGGAGGTCCTACGATATAGGTAACAACAGGCCGGCATAAGCAAGTTGATCGAGTGGAAGCAACGCTCCTCCACTGATCAGGAGCAGCACTAAGGCCATTGCTTTAGCCCCCCAGATATCAAAGGCGTCCAATTTTCAATATTACTATTACATATAGCAATATATAAGTTTTAAAATTTAATATTTTTATTTTTGGAATTTGATTGAGGTTGTTCAGATGAATGAGAAATTATGATCCTGTTTTTATCTATCTTTATTTTTTTAAAAGTTCCTCTATATAGATTCAGTTTTTTCTGTTTAACAGAGTTTCGTTTTCAGATTTCACGCGATTTTCCTCAATAATTGTAAATAAAAAATATATGAATTGTAATAGGAGTATATTATTTTACGATTACGCTTTATAACTTAAAAAGTTAGAAGAATGAACTGTCTGTATCAAATAAATTCAATGTTTTTTTAGCAAAATTCAATTTTAAGTCACCAATTTTATTAAAACATCAATAATTGTCCATTTGTCCCATTTTATATAAGGGTGTTTGACTGGACACGAAATTTAAGAAAGAAAGACTTTTGAAATTTGTGGTCCAAATTAACAAGTAGATATTTTTGTGTCGATAAATCATTTTATAAATTTAAATTGATTCTAAATATAAAAAGATATAATCTTTTTTAGTCAACAAAAATGTCATGTAAAATGTGACGGGGGAACTAGCAAGGAACTCTTCATAAATGAGATAAGAGGGAACTTTTACCTAAGTGATTAATAAATCTAAAAGGAATATGTGTTCCGATTTCCTTTTCTTTTTTTCTCTGATGGGTAATCAAATGTCGAGTCAATTGAGTTGCCAATTTCGGTGTCTATAATGTTATGAACCATGGATGTGGGCTTACCAGTCTTTTACTTTTTGATAAAGCATGAACATGTCAGAGTTACAATGTTTTAGAGAGAATATCAATGTTTTAGAGAGAATATATTACTAGAATAAAAAAATTAAAGTTAAGATCAGAAAGAGAATAAAAGAATGACTAATAAGATGACACAACCAATTTGACAACCGCCACCCTCCACCTCCAGCCGGCAGCCCTCCGCCGCCGCCGCCTTCTCTTGTTCCTGAATTCCCCCCTAGTGTGCTAGTGGTCCACATAAAACAACACCTATGATATATAGACACCCTTAACTGTACTTCAAAGTGTTATGTATATCACCTGTCCATATATAAATTCTCTCTCTTATGTGTTTACTTTTGAGAAGCAAAGTTTATTTGTCCGTATTCCCTATTTCTTGTCTGCTCAGAGTTTGTTGAACTGAAAATTATGGCTTCTTTGCTTTATTTGTTGAGACGAGATTGAACATAGCAGAACAGAACATAAACCTTACCTCCTCGGTCCCATCTCAGTATTCTCTTCACTTTAACTGAACATTCATATGTAGACACGCACGCGTCTCCCCCCACCCCACTACACCCTACCCCATCCCCTTGTTTTTTTTTTTTTTTTTTTTCCTACTTGGCTTATGTAAAGATAAAAGATTAGTAAAACTTTGCCTAGACTTTGCCTCCGTACACAAAGTCCATCTCTATATTATTATTTTTCTTCAGGTCTTCCCTCAATTAAAACTAAAGAACCAGAAAAAGGCAGGCAGGCAGCTGTTATTAGTTTCCTTGTATATGTCTTTAAATCTTTTTGCCTCATTTACAAGGGTGTAATAATCTACCAAGATTTTGTTGATTTTGTGGGATTTGTATAGAGATGTTTATGATGAGATGATCCCAAATGAAGCATTGACCATATAAATGTTTGAGCTTTAATTTCAAGCATATCTCTAGGGTTGAAACAGTTGACAGTGTTGACTTGCATGCACTAGCTAAATCTTACATCCGAAAAAAATCTGATTTTGTGATCTGTAGTGAGATTTGAATTGAAGAAGAAGAAGAAGAGAAGTGATTTCAGAAGACTTGTATAAAAGCCCCTTGAAAGCCTCTTTTTATCACTACAGAACAAGTTGGTGATACAATAAAAAGAGAGAAGTGATATGGAGCAAGGTGGAAGATCATCAGGAGAGAGTGATCGAAATCAGCAACAAAGGAGAATGAAGATGACAGAAAACGTCTCATCAGCTGCACAACCACCACAACCACCGCCGCAAAAATGCCCTCGTTGTGATTCAAACAACACCAAGTTTTGCTACTACAACAACTACAGTTTGACTCAGCCACGGTATTTCTGCAAGACATGTAGGAGGTACTGGACTCAAGGTGGAACCCTAAGGAACGTCCCTGTTGGTGGCGGTTGCCGTAAAGGTAAACGCACGATGAAGGCTGGCGGTTCATCATCATCAGCTGGCGGTGATAGTCCACCAAGATCTCATCATCATCAACAACAGCCACAAATAACGAATTTGTCAGCAGCAGCTGCTTTTTTCTCAGGTAACAGTACTTCAAGAACTCAACCGCCACCACTTCCATCGATGAGTTCTTTGTATTCTGGTGGTGGTGGTGGGTTTTTGTCTTCTTTAGCTGCCATGCAATCAATGACTCAATTATCACAAGGTGTCAATAATCATCAATCCCAGTTTGGGGTAAATAACCAATTTGGTAATTTCCATATTCCAAGTACTACTCCTAAGGTTGATCAAAACCAACAAATGGAACCTTCACAAAGTGGATTTTATCAATTGGTCAATAGAGAAAAGTCCATGGAATCATCTTTTTACCCATCTGATCAAACTTTGCAAGTTCAAGCTACAAGGCCTTTGGGTTCTTGGACACAAAGGTTCATCAACAACAACAACAATATTTGGCCAAATAGCTCAGCCAGCAGCAGTGGAGGTGCTACTAATAGCACCACCGCTGCTAGTGCATCTCTCAGCCCGAATCAGTGGCCCGATCTTCCGGGCTTTGGCCCATCAACATGAGAATTTAGGGTTTCTTGGCTTTTTTTTACATACTGAATTACTAATGTTTCATCCATGAGATTTTCCTGCTTGACATCTAAACTTTGATCAATCTTCATCATGAGGAAATGAATGGAAGAAGTTTTTCAACGGTATGGTATTTAGTTTCTGCGTTTTTTCTTTCTTGTAAATCGCAGACAATATAATACATATAGACATGAAGGGGAAAAGGGGGTTAGCTTAATTAGCTAGCTAAAATTGTTGTATGATGTTTACCTTCTTATAGAGAATTTCTGGATTGGGTTAGGTTTGTATTTTTGAAACTTTTGATCTCAAAAGTTAAATGTATTTGTATGTTAGAGGCTTAGAGCTTATCTTTTTCTCCTCTTTTTTTGTTGCTTTAATTCTGCTTACACTATCACTTACGTAGTTAAAAAGCAAAAAAAAAAAAACACTTGCTTTTTCGCTTTGTTATCCCTTTCCTATATTTAGGGATGTAGAGTGTGAATAAGTCTACTAAAGGGAACTACCATATGTAAAGAAAGAATGTTATTGCATGGAGATGAGAGATTGGTGGTGAGCTCATCTCCATGGCAAAAAGTGATAGACAAGTTGGTTCCTTTCTTCTTTATTTGAATGTGCCCAAACTCAACGGCATTTACATCGAATTATATGTGTACCTAAAAATAAGTATAAACATAGTTAGATTTAAGAACTTATTTTCTTGAAAATTAGCTTCTCCCCCATACCTCAACTGCACCATAAAACTCCTCTCTTATGTAGAAGCTGGAGAGGGGTATGTTGTTAATTCCCTCTAGATAACTCAAATAGACTTTTTTAGCAAGTGGAAGTAGAATTAGATGGACATAAATGAACTTGCATGCATGATCATTTAATTAGTTGAGATATTACAATAATTAGTGGCTTTGAATGAAGTGATTCGAGTTATTGTGGCAACTGGCAAGTTTCAATTCCTAAAGTCCTTTAGCTTAGGCTACTATATATTCTGCATGAATTTGTCATATTGGCATGCCCTAGCTAGTTATAAACAGTAGTTAAGGAGCAGTGGTACTGGTTTGAATATTTAATTTGTACTATTTTCATAATGGCATGATGAATATTGAAAGCAACACGCACACATTCCCTTTTGAAATCATCAAATGGATTTGTTAGATGGGGAAGGGGTGGGCATACCTGAACCAAAATTAAAGTTGGACACGTCAGATATGCACCTTTTTTTTTTTTTTTTTTTTTTAAGTAGTAGTATTAAAAAGCACATTAGGTTAAATTAATAAAGTTAGTTCAGGGTACATGATAAATAAACAAAGATAAAGTAATAAAATAAAGTTGTTTAGGGTTGCGGTTTTCGAGCAAAGACATATCTTTGGTCTGCCATGGGTTTAGATCTTCCTCAGAGAATATTGGCAGGTTGGAAATGAAATCTCTCGGGTCTTAGACTCTTCCCTATGGGATGATCAATCTGTTGGGAGAATAACCCTGTGGAATAATTTTATGCTTTTAGTTTTACGAAAATATTAAAGCAAAAAAGATTTCTCTGACTAACCACTATGGTTTCCTCGTTGGAGGATGATTATATATACTTGGCTATTTCTACTACTCCGTACTTTTTAATGCGGTAAAAGTAGACGTGGTATTATAGGAAATAGGAAACATATTATTCCCTCCGTCTTATTTTAACAGTCGATTTAGCTTAAAAATTATTCCAAAATAAGTATCACTTTAGAAATTCAACATTAAAATAGTCCTTTTTAATATTGCTCAATCTAACAACACATCTAATAAATAGAGATAGTTTGTTAAACTATATCTTGTATTTGTTAAACTCAACCTCTGGTACTTCGATTATCGTATTAGTTTACTCATTTACTGTTACTTTTCATCATAGTGCTTATCTATACTATTTTGCCATGACTTCTTTACTTTCTCCAATCCTTGTCTAACTTTTTGTCATGCTTTCTCTCTGGCGGCTTTCTAAAACAACCTCCGGGATAAGGTATGCGTAATTCTCCCGAGACACATTGTGCGATTACACCTTAGTGGTATGTTGTTGTTGTTGCATTAAAAACATCAAAACCAGCGGTTAAAACTGAACGGAGGGAGTAATATTAGATGATTTATTTTCATTAATTTGTCCAAGTTTTGGTGGACAAAATTATTCCGTAACTGTATTGGTAAGAGATAACAGATTACTCGTGAAATTATTCGAGGTACGCGTAATCTAGTGTGGATACTAATTTTTTGTTTAATAAGAATTAGAAAATTCTCCTCTATTTCCAGATGCTATAATTAAACTAGATGATGGTATTACAGGAAATACTCCACCATCTATTAAATTTGGTTTAACAAAAAGTTCGGATTATTGTTAGATAGATATTTGTAGGAATAAACAAATTTGGCGAATCAGAGGGCTCAAAATTACGTCGATCGGACGTGTCTGAATTAAAAGCCAATTTTGCCCGACTGGATGCTATAACTTGCAGGTAGAACTCAGAAACTTTAATTCAAACTCAATATATTTGTTGATATATTCATTGTATATGTACATATAATAAAATTCAGAATCCAGAAACTTTAAATTTTAAATTTTAAATTTGCTCTTTTGGTTAGGTTTTATTACGGACTAATTAGTTCTGAAAGTGGTTTCTGGAAAACAAAATGTTCAAAATGGTATATTAATATTCAAAAGTCACAAAATTGATGGCTACGAGTTCTAAAGTCTTAATGCAACTATAAATAAGATTTCTAAAAGAGAAAACATTTATAGATGCTACTTCTCTGTCGTAGTCGTAGAATGAAACATAAAAATAATCGTTTAATTAAAATTTAGTTAAAGAAGATAGTAATTTTTTTTTACGATGGGTCGGGTCTGGTTCGTTTTAAAAAAAATATTTCCGTGACTTTAAAAAAATAAGTCTACCCATTTTTTAAAACAAACCAGACCCAACCGACCAGGAAAAAAATTACTATGTGGCTTTAGAAAAGTATGTCTACTAAAAAAAAATAGTTAGACTTTTTTTTTTTTTAAAGTCACGTGACATTTTTTTCCCCATTAGCGAAAAGGGTATATTTGCACCATTTTATAACGGCAGGGGTATACTTGCACCATTTTGTAACGGCAGGGGTATATATACACCACTTTTGTAACGAGGGGTATATCTGCTCTAAATCACAAAATTAAGGGTATATTTGCACCTTTGCCCTTCTGAAAATTTTGTGGACTTCCTATTGGTAGACGACAAACTAATTTAACTGAAACGTACACTTTTCGAATCACGTTGAATGTCTTTACGTTTGTAAACGATGTTTTTCTTGCTCAGCTACATAAAAAAATTGCCATTAATTTCTATATGTTAGAGATAGAATTTCTGCAAAAGAAACAGAAAATACAAGAGGGGGAAATTGAAGAGACGTGAGAGCGACAAGGACCCTCGAGTCTAAAGAATCTATCGATCTTGAGTGGAAATTAATTTAGGGGTGAAAGGGTATGGTGTGAGGCTTAAGGGGTCCATGAAAAAAAGAAGATAATGCATGATAATCATGAGATGTGTGTAGGGGGGAAAATCAAATCATCTTCTTCTTTTTATTCTATCAGAAAAAATATTACACCTCCAGTTTGAACACCAGTGTAAAGGATCAAGTGACAGATGCATGCAAGGAATAATCCAGTGTGTGGCTTTATCACCACATTCATAAGTAGATGATTTTCTAGTGTGGGACAATTTTTCCTCATCATATCATCCCGGCATTTTAATCCACTTTAACAATTATCCTTCGAACAACCCCCATGGCTATGGACTTGGGACCTACCACACCATCATTTGGTCAGCCAGTCTTTGGTTGAACAACCTACTCCTTTTTTTATTTTTTTTATTTGTACTTTAAAAAATTTGGTGGAACTATGGCCTCAATACTTTCTGTGTTTCAATTTATGTGATGGTACTAATTTGGTATAAAAATTAAAAAGAAGAAAAAAGGCTCTTAAAAGCTTATAATTTCAAATATGTTGTGATTTTTATGTGACTATAAAAACATGTCATTAATTATTATATATCAAACAACAACAACAACAACAACAACAACAACATACTCAGTGAAATCCCACAATGTGGGGTCTGGGGAGGGTAAAGTATACGCAAACCTTACCTCTATTTCGGAAGATAGGGAGGCCGTTTCCGAAAAACCCTACCAAGAGAAAACACAAAATTATTATATATCAAAGTTGAATCTAAATATTTTTACACATAAAAAAAATCTAGAACAAATTAACAAGGAAATAATGTCACATAAATAAAATGAAAGCAGATATTAAAATTAACAATGTTAAATTTAGCTGACGGAAATAAACTCGTTCAATCTGCTCTGACTTAGCAGATTGGCTAGGTATATATTCATAATAAAGTTTACAGTTTTATCCAAGTGGCTAAAAATATTTACATGCGCCTAGCCGCAATTATTTGTAGCCGCTGCAAATATATATTCTGCGCATATCGTGTATATAATAATAGTATAATAGCATATACTAGCTTTTTCAGTATACACAGTTACACACTTGTTATACTGTGTTTATAATGGTTTACTTTTATAAAACTAAAGATTATGACTGTTTTATAAGACCGCCACTTTGGACAGTTGGGTAGTGTAACGGGCCACTTTAGACATAACTCAAGTTGATTCATCTTAAAGTCGGGGCTATTTTAGATTGCATATGTAGCTCATTTTGATCCATACAAAAACTTGCAAAAAAAAAAAAAGGTTCATTTTAAGTTCGGTTCGTGATATTCATGATAAAAAAGAGAAAATAGTTTTAAATTTACATAAAATTATAAAATAATAAATAAGATGATTCAGTCTTAACTCAAATAAACACATCTGTTGTTTTAGTCAATAGTGGACGAGTTATAACCCAATCTATAAATTAGTTTGACCCATTTTAATCCCTTATGCGTAGACAGTAGTCTGGTCTGTCCATTAGCACCCCTACGACGATATGGGTGAACATTATCCTTATCTATCTGAATAGATGAAATAATTTTCTTTTGTGTAATTTTTAGATACTTTATGAAGATAAAGATGTTCTGTAAAAAAGTTAAAACTCAAAATAAATTGGTAAAGGATTACAAAATCAATTGAAAGTAAATGTTTGATTAAATTAATTATGATAGGTATGGATGTAAAATCCGAATTCCTTACTATAGTTAATTAAGCCCTTTGATTAAGTGAATGATAAAAGTTCTAGTTCTAAATTTGGTGACCTTGAACTCGAATATCACTTTCCCTCATTTTTCAACGCTACTAAATTCTTCGAGCTCAGTCTATTCTTAGAGTGAGTTCAAAAATAAAATTTTGTCCAAAAAATATTTTTTTTGAAGATGTATTTCAATATTTAGTAGGTATTATATACATATTAGAGAGTATTAATAATATTAGTAAGAGCATATTTTGATAAAAAAATTTGAGTATTAAAAATTAACAATATTCTAAGTGTTAGTTGGAGCAATAAATAAGAAAAAATAATAATATCATTTTCATTTTTGATGAAAAGTCATATTAAACATCAGAAAATGAATTCTCCATAAAAAAATGTGTTTTCTCGAAAATAACTTTCTTTGTACCAAACGTACTCGTAGGCGTAAGCGCCAGAGCCATTTGGAAACATTTTGTCAACATACTTATTACTGCCATACCTTGTTCATTTTTACATTTATTAATTATTGGTTCGAGTACTTAAGAAGAAATGATGAAACTGAAAGGAGTGATTGGAGTACATAGGATGGACCTTAATGATTAAGATTGGATTGGCCAATTAGAGAGAACCATCTTTTTAAGTTTGAAAATCAACTATTGTTGCTTTTCCTACAATGTTATGAATTGTTCTAATGATGGGTACTGTTGAATTATTATACGAAATAAATTAGTAGCTTTCTTTACAAAAAACTTAACCTATTGAAACCCACGTGTATTGGTTCTCTAATTTTTCTCTCTTCAACCATAAGTTTCATTTTTCATCATAAAAAAGCTAAGGAAAATGTAAAAAAAAATGCCCTATTATTTTATTGGAATAATTGAAGGATAGTATCTTTTAGGATGCTCATCCATATGCACGTTTACATCTGGCTTATTGACAATTGAGTACTACTTGAAGATGATGATCATACCAAATTTGGGTGTCTCCCAAGTGCCATTGTTGGAATTCTTGGATCCCCAAATCAGGAGAAGCATGTTTCTAAGAATTACATAATTTGACCTCTCCACAATTCAACAAAAGGGGAAATGTTTTTTATTATATTTTCTAATGAGTACATATATAGGTAAAATGGGTGTCATTTTCCCCTTTTTATTTCTTAATTGCTCTTAAAGCTCCGTTATTCAGCTGAAGTTTCAACTTCAGAACTTGCTACCAATTAGTTAATACAAGAAAATAAAAAAAGAGGACTAAATTTTTTATCAGGATGTATACCATTTTTATTTTGAAACAACATAGCTTATTGTGCAGTCATTTAGATCCCCAGTACAAATACTACCCAAGATACTATTCGTTTCGAAGAATTTTCTAATATTGTTCACGATTCATTTGGTCGGCTTGGGCATACAAGATGGTGTTGGAAGTCCCGCATGGATTTGAGATAAAGGAATTGGACCTTTTATATGATCTTGATTCTTGAGCAATCTTCACTTTGGGTTGAGGTAAGCCCAAAATCATTTTGTTTATTAATTTATCTCCTATTTTCGAGATTTTCATTTTTTATACATAAGAGATTTCAAAAAAACACATAAAAGATCTAAAAAAATCATTTTTCTCTATTCAAATTGTAAGCGGCCAAGAAATCTTATTTCCCCGTTTATGGAGGAAGAGAAGCAGTGGCCCGTCGTTATATAAAATCACCAGAAGGCTTGAACCACGCCATTAAATATATGTCATGACGGTTTAATATTAAAAAATATTAACTGCTCACGTCTTGAAGGAAAATTCCAATATATCATTTCTAAAAATACATAAATGGACCACCAGTCTTCTTCTAAGTGGCTTTTTTGGAGCTATGACTTTGCCATGAGCAAAGTGAAAACAAATAATATTTGGCTACTTTTTTGTACATGTACAACGGATTTGATGGTTCTCTGAAACTTGTTGGCCTCTAATATCATTAGTTTTGCTTTCAAGTTACCCTTTAATAAACTTATGACCATAATATTTTTGGAACTTTTGTTCCGACCCTCAGATTCTTTGGTTATTCTGGGACTTTTTGTTCTCTATAATCATTGGCTTCTTTTTTTAAGTTTCCTCCCTTTAAGCTAAAATGACCATAAGTCCTTGGAATTTTTTGTTCTGCCCTCAGAATTCTTTGGTTTTCTTTCAATTTAATTCTTCAGCTGTTCCTCATGTGAATAATTAATTTTCAGCTGGTCCTTTCTTATGTGAATATCACTTTTTCATATCCATTTTTTCATATTTCTATCACTATTAATCCAGGAAGACCTCAGCTTTTCCCTAGCTATTCTAAAAATATATAGTTTCTCCAGGAAGCATTTTGAACCTTTGGAAGTTTCTCGTTATCTTTGCCTCAAGTTTTAAAATGTTATCTAATACAACAATATACCCAGTGTAATTCTACAAGTGGGGTTTGGAGAGGATGGGATATATGTACGTAGACCTTACCCCTACCTTTGTGGGGTAGAAAGGTTATTTCCGGTAGACCCGGCCCTCGACTCAAAAGAAAGGTATCCAACAAAATGTTATCTAATGTTTAATTTAATTTACTTGGTAGAATGGTTGATATCAGACAAATATCAAACGAACCAACATTCTTGACTTGTTATAGAAGATTTCAATAATTTATGTTCTGTGCCCTTCCAAGTGACCTAGCGGTTGAGAACTAATACATGCAATATGCATAAATTCCAAAGGAGACAAGACTAGGTGAATATTCCCATTTGGCTAAAATCTAGTGGATATCATTACTCCTTACTTATATTAGGGGGAGATAACAAGCAGGGGTGGAGATTATGAGATATGGATACAATGAAACACAGTAGATCTGGTTCACCTCGTATATATCTGTTAAGAAATTTACTTGAACGTGTATAAATTAAATTTTCAAATTTAGTAACTCAAATAGTTAGTGGATTCAGTGACATCTCAATCCTTAAAGTTAAATTCATGAATCTATCTCTGGTGGAAGTATTTGATGTATTAATCAGAATGCACATAAATTGGTCTTAATACCACAATTATTAAAAAAATTAATTAGTATGATACGAACATTATTTGTAGAATTTTAAATTGAATCGCCTATTCGATATTTAGTGTGTCGAAAGAAACTCTGAGGACCTTTTTCGGATATTTTTTCAACAATAAGTTTGTGTTTTATTGTACTTTTTAAATATGTTGTTTCGATACTCCTGAATTTTTTATTAAAAGCAGACTAATAATATTTCACTTTTATGGGTGTTTTACAAGAATGATCTTCGAAGTGAGTAATTTTGAATTTTTGACTTTTACTTACTTCAGTCTTCATGGATAAAATTTCAAATTTAACAAGTCTTGACTTTTGACCTTGAAATGTTTTCCACGGAGCAAGCGGAGGTTAAAAGTCATTGCATGTAATTTCTTGCCGAAAAAGTAGAAAGGTTTTTGGGCTTTCGTCCAAACCCAAGATACTTAGTCTGAGGCCCATAATTAAATCGGTGTGATAGTCACAAAGCCTACTATGATACTTCTTTGCTTCTCTTTCCTATATATCTTCACCCACACGCCTCTTCCATCACCAAAAGAAATTATCAAAATGTATTAAATTTCTAGCATGTAGCATTATCGGTTCAATAGAATTGAAAGCAAGAAAATATACATACTTTTCTTGTGAAAGTGAATATTCAAATTAATTATGAATCATCCCGTCAATCACGTTGCCGCAGGCAAGCTAAGGTTCATCGAATATGATCGATGATAATGGATGGATTTCAAAAGTAAAAAAAACATGAAAAAGAACAAAAACTGTAGTCTACTATGGAAATTTGCAATTTGACTAGATTCTGTGTTAGTGGAGGAAAAAAACATGGGGATAAACGAAAAGTCCTTCACTTAATGGAGGCAAAAATCAGAATAGAATATAAACGGAAGCATTTTAGTCAACAGTCAAATGATGCCACATCTGAAGTGGCATGGTACCACCTGTACATAATTAGTACTGTACCAAGTTTTTAATTTATGTCTTTGACTCATGCACGTCATAAAGAAACTAATGATACTTCCAAAACAATTATTTCACCTTAATTTGAGGCTTTGACAAACAAACAGTGGAGTACTAATTAAAAGGGAAAGCTTGCTAAAATCGACGGGTTCAATATAAAAAAAACTATTAATTTATAACTAGTTTACACATTGCAATATTTTTTTACGCTAGTAACAGAATATGGTTATAACAAGTTACTCACAACAACAATAACATACCGAGTGTAGTCTCACAAGTGGATCTGAAGAGAGTGGAGTGTATGCAAACATTATCTCTATCTTTGTGGGGTAGAAAGGTTGTTTCCTCGACCCCGATATATATATATAATCAAATTATATATACCATTTCATAAAAGTTGATGTCGGAGATTTGGAGGCCGTCACTACTTAAAAAATGCAAATTTCTAATAGATATTTCAGTCAGAATCCCATCTGGAAATATGAAATTTCCGACGGAAAATCGGTCAAAACCGTTTTCAACGTATCAAATTTTCGACAAATTCCGTCCCAAATGCTCAACTTTTTAGTGTCTGATAGGGTAGTGGCAGAGACACACTGAATGAACTGGTTCTGTCGAAAAATTGTGTAAGCAGTAGGTCGACTGCTTAGAGAAAAACGAAAAATAAACATCAATTTGGGTAGAGAACTAAAACCTAAAACCGCATACAAATTGAACTGGGACAATATATTGATATCACGTACATAAAATTAATTCTGCTAAAGCCACGATAATAGGGGTGGAGGTTAGTGGTGGCTGGTACAATGTCATATGATAAAGTTGAAATAACGTGACATGAACAAGCTTTTTAGAATGTGGTATGTGTTGTTTGAAGGGAAAAAAGCAAACTGTCAGGTAAAGAAGAATATCCCCACACATATATTGAATCGACATGAGCTAGCATGCTTCCCAATAATTTTCAGCTTTGTAAGCCAGTACTCCATTATTTTTCATGGATATATACTGACATCAAGAATCTTTTTTTTTTCTCTGTCTCACCCGATCTTTGTGGTCACCACATCTAATTACTTGCCATAATCTCTAAGATCAATTTAGGCCTTTTTACCAATCAATTACAATTACTCCACCACATTTGGTTAATTCATACATTAACATTCTAACAGTTAAAATGCGACATTATTAATGTTACCCATGTGTGATTTATTTAGAGGGAATCTAACTGTCTTTAGTTTTATCCTTGAATAGTATATTCCCTTTTCCCATAATAAAGAGAAATTATTATTTGAGGATTTAGAAAACACGTTTTCAGAAGTTCCAAAATAGGTTTAAATTGAATTTGATTTATAAAAGGTAGTTTATGTAGTTTCTAAATATATAAAAAATTATTTAAAATTGTAGAATCAATTCACACCATAAATATTCTTTCTATTTAACAAAATTTAATATATATCAGAAAATCACTGGTCCAACTTTCGGCATATTCATTAGATTTTCAGGCCAAGATCGACCAAGCTTAAGATGAACTACTTCGTCAATTAGCATGGATATCAGTTCATTTAGGGTCAAATTCACATAGGAAAACAAGAATGCTATGGGAAAATCAAAGCAGCAAACAATGAGGAACGAAATAAACAAGAAAATGGCATGGCCAACTTAGTAAAATGATAATCATATTAAAACAACAACGTCTCCCTCTCTTCTATACCCAAATATACCCCAACAATTTTCCCCTAAACTACAAGGAGGAAGAATTTCTCAGAAAATGGAAAAAAGAAAAGAAAAACTCAAATTAAGAAAATTGTCATTGTTGGTTAATTCCTCTTGTATGAGGACTCCAACATTGTAAACCCCCACCCCAAACCTAATACACATTCTGAAAAAATTACATCAAGAAAAATGGAATCGTCATGCATCTATATACATACAAAATAAGATTAAGATTAAAATTAAAACTAACTCACTAGAACTAGAAATGGTACTCAGCTTCTTCTTCAACTCTTAATGTTGGACTCTTCATGATAAAGAAAACATGATTTTGTGGCGAGATGAATAGGATCCGAGGTTCCTCTCAGCGCAAAATGAGAGAATTCTTCAACTTTTTGACTGTAAAAATTAGTAGGGCTGAAAATTTTCTTGCAGCTGACATGATCACTCCGATCCAACTCTTCCCATCAATATGAAGTCAAGTTGCCTTCTTTTTCTCTATAGTCTTGACATTTTAGTAGAAGGGAGAAAAAGAAGATAAATAAGAAGTTATGTTGCTTGGATACTCCAAAAATTCCGCTGGATATGTGTATCAGACACAAGTACAGCGACATTCTCGGAGGATCCGAGCAACATGGATGAAAAGTACCTACCTAGCTAGGAAAGACACATGTTAATAAAAAGGAGAGGCAGATCAAGGAAAAACACAAATAATGTACTTGTCCTAGATGAGAGAAGGGACTGAATTAGACCCCATATTTGAAGGATCAAGCCAAGCACCATTCCAAGAAAGTGAAGGGTCATTGGAATTAATGATTTGTTCATGAATCTGATGATTCTGATGATGGTTTGAAAGATTATTCCAGTTCAACCTGTTTTGGCCATCACCTTCCATTTTCTCTTCTTTCAAGATTGTAATATTCCTATTTCCACCTTCATGAACATTATTATTATTGTCCCTTGACATTTGAAATTCCTCATAATTAGGAGCCAAGTTGTGAAAATTGTTACCATTGGACATGAACTTCTGTTGCTGAAGGCTGGAAGCTATAAGAGAAGCCATAGTTGAAGTTGAATTACTTGAAGTTGATGAAGATCCAAACATGGGGTAGCTTGAAAGAAGTGAACTTGAAGTTGTAGAATTACTAGCCATAACAACATCTTGGATTTGCTTAATGGGATTGAACCCATGCCCATAATTATTCTCACCCATAAGCCCCCCAGTAGAAGAAAACCCTGGCCCGATACGACGATCCATTAATCCAGGAATACTGTCTGCTAGAGAATACACTTGTCCCTCATCGGCTGCAGCATGAGTCGAAACCCTAGAATTGAAAAGCCTTGCAAATGGAATGTTGAGATCAGACCTCTGATCAGTGTTTAACCCATAAAATAAAGGATTAAGATGATTTGATGAGGTTGTAGAAGATAGATCAATATTATGGGCTCCATGAAGATGATGATGATGGCTAGGGTTTGTAGTAGTATTAGTAGTAAGACCAGTATTGTGAGCTGATGAAGTAGTAATATCATGAGTAGAAGATGAAGAATTAACTGATGGTCTCTTGATTCTCTTGTTCTTCCTACAGCCACCTCCCACTGGTACATTCCTCAAGGTCCCTCCTCTAGTCCAATACCTTTTACAAGCCTTGCAAAAGTGCCTTGGCTGAGACAAACTGTAATTATTGTAGTAACAAAACTTAGTATTCGACGAATCACAACGAGGACATTTAAGATGTGGTGGTGGTGGTTGTTGTTGTTGCTGCTGCTGCTGTTGTTGCGGATCTAAAATTGGTTTCTCCATATCTCTAGTACAACCATTTGAGGCCATCATCAAGTTATTTTTCTCATCTATCTGAAGAAAAAAACAAAGAGAAATTAATCAAAGAAGAAGAAGAGTGGATGAGTGGTAGGTTTAGGGTAAAAATAACAACAAAAGATTAGTTATTCTCTTCCAAAAGCTAAAAGACAAAGATGGGGTCATAGTGGATTTTAAGTCAAATAATTGAGAAAGAGAAAGGAAAGAACCTGTGGCCATTCATTAGTAGTGGAAGAAGGGATGAGTACCATCTTCTCACACTCTTCCACCATTTTTCTTCTTTCTTTCTTCTTCTTCTCTCCCAAAAGGAATCGTTTTGAAACAAAGAGTAAGCAGACAAAGTTAGCTAGGTGTCGACGTGAGTCTTCTTTGTTGACGGTTTGAAACAAATATTTAGAGAAACTAAGATATAAAGTAGTACTACTATTAATTAAACAAATATTTTTCTTTGTTTAAATCATTCTTTTTTGCTAATTTCACGTGAACGGTAAGGTCTCGAATAAACTTCTGTCGTCGATTATTTTAATATTCACTCGGTCTCAATTTATGTGGCAGTAATTGATTGAGCATAATTTTTTTTTTTTTTTTTAAAAATATATATATTTTCAAGATTTATGATCTAAAAACAAGAAATAAATACTTGTGTGATTATAAATTATTTTATTAATAGCAAAAGAAAATATTAGAAATTAAAAATATTTTTAAAAATAAAGTAGACATAATAGAAAAAAAAAAGTATGTCATATAAATTGAAACCGAGAAAGTAATTTATACAAAGGAAAACATTAAAATATAGGGAGAGACATTCTTAGTCTAAGAAGAGGACAGAGAGATAAAGTAAGCGGCATATGGTAGATGAATCTCGAGAGGTTCAAGAAAGAAAGAAAATATTCTCTAGTACTTACTAGTTTAATAAAGCAGAAACCCAACATCAACATCACTAAGTTAACTAAGACTCCCCATATACATTCTTTGTTCAAATATTGATAGTAGTCATAGATGGATAGGAGGGAATCCCTAGAGTTCAATATCCGAGGCACAAACACGATACAGCAAATCCCACTCCACTTTAATTTGTTTATTACATTCCTTACTGGCTACTATAGATTAATTATAAAAGTTGTGTGGAATGTAACTATAGCTTAATTAATTAAATTAAACTATGTCGTGATAAGGTTATAAGATATGCGCTCCTAATTAATGAAATAAGGTATGTAGATGATAATATAGTATGGAATCCTATATGGAAAATGTCACCTCATCTTATGATCTAGTGTAGTCTATTACTTGGTGGGTTGTCATCCAATTCTGTGGCATAATATCATTACTGAGCCTGTGTGTCCAATGCATCAATACAGTACACTGTGTACTTTCTTTTTTCCTTTAAATGTTTATTCCCAATTTGTTGACATCACAATTTTGAGTTAGGGGATTTGGAAAAGTTCTTCAAAATGACAAGAACGCCAAAATAAATTTTCTTTAACTTTTGAATACTTAAAAATATTTAGTCCACCCCTTGCCAATCATCTAATTAAGTGGTCTTAAATGTTTCTCCTACGATGAAAAATAAAATTCTGAAAGTTGAAACTTATCCATATGCAAACGAAAAAATAGATCTAGAAGTTGATTACGAGCTTACGCTAACCTAATAAATTTTCTTTATCAGATATATATCTAAGAAATTTATATTTAAATATTTACCAATATTTGATTGTAACCCTAATTATTAGTATAGATTAATTTGAGGCTACTATAAGAATTCATAAACTTCAAATCTTAGATCCGCCTCTGAATGCAAACTCTGATCAGACTTAACGAATGAAATAATGTTTATATTATTATGCAAAATTTGTGGGATAACAAAAGGATTGGAGAGTAGTGGATAGCCAAATATGTAGCTCTGGCAAACTCAATCTAGATTCTAAGAATGGACAAAATATCATTTCTGAAGTTACCCCGCAATTGCACTAGTTTGTGTTGGCGGGTTTGAATGCGATGTGTGTACACTCTCGGTTTTTTCTCTGTATATCTTAAATGGTCTGTGATATTCTTGATAAATCCGACAAAAAAATTGGGAGCGGTAATAGATGATAGCTGATGAATATGATAAATAGAAAAGAAGCAAATTTTGTTGTTTGCAGAAAATTGTATAGTATTAAACAATTACACATATCCTAAGATACTGAAAAATTCCAAGAGAAAGGGACAAGCGCCTGCATGTGGATGTCCACATCTCATTCTCAGTCCCTATTATACATGATTTTGGGTTCAGCCCACGCTTTATTCCAAAGGTTAATTTAACTTTTTCTTTTAGGCATTCGGCATTCAGAAATTATTAATCCGATTAATTTAAATTCATGTAAAATCGATTCACTAAAGAGTTGACGTCATGTCTTTATGTGAAGAAATTTTCTATTTTCAAGACTCGAACTCAATCTCTCTATAGTCCTTGATGGTCCAAGAATTAATTTAATTTATAACGATTTTCTCTTATATTTTTAAAATTAACTCGAAGGATCTAAGATATTGAATTTTCTTAGGCTCTATCATCGACTTTGACCAAAAATCAGATCGACATTTTAACAAAACGAATAGAATGAAATAGCTTAACAGCCAAAATAACGTGTTAGCCGTCAGTCCAATAGGATGGAAGAAGACCTCAATTAATTGATTACGAGTGTCTTCGTTGGAATGCTTCACTGGAAAGCATTTCTGATGCAAACTCCTCCACTACAGCTACACTGATCTTTTTTTGTTTCGTATCACATCACATTACACATACCAAAAGTCTTTATTAGTCATATATTCCTTCTAAGACTTGGACGTTTACTATATTTCCTTCTACTATATAGGGAAAATGTATAAATTACTCCAATATGTTCTGAATTCTCTTTACACACTTTATTAAGGACGATGAGCCTAACTTAACTAAGTATTCTGATTATATGGAATATTAGTAGACTCTATTTCACAAGTGTGTTCCAACTTAGTTTTTCAGATTTAAAATTTGTAAGAAAAAAAAACATTGCACAAGAGATTCATACATGGAAAATCATCTAGGCTTGAATGGATGTAACAATCACGTCCTACACCCATGTAGGATTGCTACTAAAATTCACTAAACACACTGAGCCAGAGTGTATTACCCCCGCAATTCAGAGGATCTATCCCTAGGCAAGTTACAACAATCCTAAACCGTTGCTACCCTTTCGAGCTACCCTTAGCTTGAAACAAAAACAACAAACTCAGATAGTGTTTCTAACCTCAACAAATGCTTCTAAGAAAGCTGATAAGAGATTATAACACAAACCTATTATATTCACTAGAGTTACACAAAAGAGAATCTGCTTCGACCTATGGAACAGACGTAGACACTGGTCCGACAACTCTATTTCGTACTTCAGATTTCTTTGTTTGGAACTCAGAGACAAACTGGCTGTTGAAGTATATGTGACTATGTATCCTCTCAGAATGTGGATGGATTCTTTTTATAGATGTATTAGCTTATACAATCTATTAGAGTCCAAGTTGAAGAGGGATATCAAGTAGAAGTCAACTCAAACTCTTTTCCAGCACCAAATAATATTCAATAATTTATTGCTAATTTTTTTTTTCTTATCTTTATTATTTCTTGACAATCTATAAATAAAACATAACTTCAGGATAAGCATATTTTATTTATCATCATTAAAAGCATACTCAACAGGCTACGTCTTACTCTTTTATATATTTGTCAAAAGTCGACTTCAGTTTATTAGAAGCAATGCTAAATATACATTAGGGGTGTGTTTGGCATGAAGGAAAATGTTCTCCATGAAAAACAATTAAAAAATAAGTGATTTACTTACTTATTTTTTATTTTTGATAAATAAACAAAAAATATTATCCCAAATATATTTATATTTATATATATAATTAGCCAAATAGTGGAGGTGGGGAGGGGGGGTATGGAGGTTGGAGTGTGGGGGGTCGAAGTGGATGTGGGGGGGAGAAAATTAGCGTGGAATGCTATTTATGAAATTTGTTTGTTTCTACTTTTACAAGAGAAGTTATTTTTCTGATTTTAAAGAGCTTATTATCTTACCAAAATAATATTTTTCAAAACATTTTGACCAACTAAACATAAAAAAAGAAAATAGATATAAAATATTTTTGTCCATACTAAACACCCCCTCTAGATTGGAATTTATTCTCTGTATATGCATATGTATTGAACTGTTAATGGTATCAGTCATGAAATAAATTCCAATCTAATGTATATTTCAAGTTTTTCTTTTACTTTATTTTTTTCCTCTTCTCTGTTTCTTCACCAAACCTTTTTAGAGTGACAAATGCTCGAAAACCATGTGGTGGCAGCTAAGCTGAGCTAAGGATAAAAAGGAATAAGCAAATGGTTAAGGAGAACAAACAGCTTTTGTAGTGTCCCAAGGGATTTTCTCAATTCTCCAAACATCCCATCATTACGATTCTTCTATGCTCCTATTTACTCACTCCCTCTTCTCTACATTTGGGATCTTATTCTCATTTTAATATTACAGCTACCAAAACGGCTTTTTAGTTCTTACTTTTACCCATCCACATCCGATTAGCAAAAGAAAATTAATTTTAAATTCAATTTCACAATGGACCACCATTTGAAATCTTTAATCAATCCAAGTTGTTTAATGAATTAATCATATTTAATTGGTACCAAGTAATGGGTTTGTCGTTGTTACACATATCACCTAACTGGCATATAGATTAAAAAAATATCAGCATTTCATTTCAAGTTTAAATAAATGGTAAGACCGTAATAGAACATGTTTACCGATATATTAACTTTGATGGTAACAGTATATGTTAAAAGTGTAAATTAGGAACTACTTAATTGACCGACAACGCAAAAATATTTTTAATGTTGTATTATTTGTGTCATTGTGTGATCTTATACCTAAATTTTCCTTTGTAACATGAATATATATGTACATATACATTAGCGTAATAACACGGCACTTTCTTAGATTAAGATATTAAAGTTGACGTGAACAAAGACCAATATAGAATACAGACACATAAAAATTGGAATATACAGTCGTTCATTAATTAGAGTTGTTGAGAATGGATAATCTTCTATATATATATAATAGGAGAGGTACAAGCAATGTGGTTAAGCCAAGTGGCAAGCTAATAACAAGCCACTTGGCAATTTTAAGACAAGGTTAATATGAATTGTATACTAACACTTTTGAATTTGAATAAAAGATTAATAATTTAAATTATCTAATATAAAGATAAAATTGAATCTTTAACGTAGAGTAGTTTTCAACTCTAAACAAAATCAAATCGGATGTTTATCCCTTTTTTCCATTATCTTTTGTTTCAAATCTAATATCAATAATACTAATACTAATAATAATTAAATGACTAGATCTTTTTCACATGATTTGCATATGAATCCTGAAAAATATGTTAAGCTACTGTCGTAGTATAATAGTATTGTTTTATGGGCTGTAATATTCCTATATGATATTGAAAATTTTACTCAGTACATTGTTTTGATTCTTGAGAAATGATATCAATTAGATTTGAACATGATATTTCTTAGTTTTGGTGATTATCCGTCGTAGCTTCGTTAATAATTTTTTTATATAAAATGAAGCTTATCATGGAAAGATAAACCATGCACCTTTCGGATAAAAGAAAATTTAAATTGAGTAAAAAATGGTGTGTAACAGAATTTATTAAATTTTCTTTTTAAATAATTTGATAAGGCCTTTTGGGTACATGTTTTATCTTTCCCCGATAATTATGAACTAAATTGAAATTGAAATAACAATTTTAAAAATTGTTTACCTATAGGTGAATTCAATATATATATATATATATATATATATATATATATATATATATATATATATATATATATATATATATATATATAGAGAGAGAGAGAGAGAGAGAGAGAGAGAGAGAAAAGAAGATAAAAGAGAGAGAAATAACGTATGGAAAAGGTAAAAAACATGGATACCCAATGATAATGGACTTTCATTCAATTTAAAAAACTTTGAAGAGTCTCATCTATTTCAAATATATATTTTTTCAACTAAAATTTATATATTATATAAGATAAGGATACGTTAGAACGATCCTATCTAAAAAGGTTATTCTTAACCCGCTGATATGATATTTGAATTTGAAATTTAAAAGAAATTTGAGTTGACATGAAGTAACTTCTTAACCTCATATATATACCCTTTTAGCAAAGCATAAATAAATATTAGGTTTCCTCCTCCTCTTTATATTGTTATCTAACTAAAGTTAGTTTTTTTTATATCCGTACACTGCTCTAAAACTCCATTATACAAGCTCTTCATTTTTTTTCTTCAATAAAATTGTTTTCTTGCTTTATTCTGTTTTTTTTTTAGACATATTAATTTTGGATGTTAAGAATAAATTATTCGTTGCAGTTTTGTAAATTTTAGTGAAGAAAAAGTTGTTAATCGTGTATTGTTAACAGGTTTAAATTTGATATGCTTACATTCTCGGGATGCTATTATGGTGGAGAGAATAACGAGAGGACAGAATGCGGAAAGGTACGAAATATCAAAGACTAAAATTTTATATGTGAAATTCCAAGTATATATCATTTTCTCATAATGAATCATCATCATGGTAATATACTTTAAGGAATTTATAGATTGTTCTACTTATGCACGGGTTTTTGTATTCATATTTCTTACTTTTGTCAGATTTTCAATTTAGTATGGCACAAGGTAAATGAGAAATCAAAAAGAGAACAAAAATAATATTTGATACACAAAAATGTTCATATTTATGTGGCATTTCGTAAAGTATGTGAAGGTGAAGACTAAACAACCCAAAGATATGCATATAAATTAGAGTTTTCTGATTGTTCTATTAACTATAAAATCGCACTATTTGACAAGCTAGATGAATCAAATAAATATTTAAATTTTCTTATTAATTTTTTTTATTTCTGTAATAAGGTATTTTGCTTTCTTTTTTTGTATGTTACGAAAGAGTAAGGCATAGGGGATCATTTAGAGATAAAATGGAGAGACATCTCATATTGACTATTGTTTCGGAACAATGGAAGATTGTGTCGTACTTCTTGATGCAATTTTTTAGTTTATTTGAGATTAAGTTTGATTAAGAATTTAGGATTTCACTTTTAAGTAGAAGATACAAGGATATTCTTTTCATGCGGATAGAATATAGTTTAATCAATACATCCTAAGTTTCCTCATATATTTTGTGATGGTAATTGTTGAGTAACCTATTAATATTTTTAGGTGTAGATTTTTTCTTTCGGGCACAAATGAAGGACTGTGTGAGCAATTTTCTTTTTAAAAAGAAGGAAAGACATGACACAGTTTTATCTAGAGCACATATAAATTTATTAAGGCAATTGTTTGCTATTGAGGCATTACCCAAATTAACATTTTAATGGTCTCTTTATCATAATTAATTATATTAGTGATTTACTACGAAACTTTCTAAATTTGAAACAAAGGAAAATGAAAAGGAGATTGATTTTTTTTTTATATATATATAAAATCGGTGAAATAGGAAGGAGTTTAATGACAAGCTAAATGAGGGTCATATTAGCAATGTAATAATACTAAGTAATCGATAATGAATATATATATATATATATATATATATATATATATATATATATATATATATATATATATATATATATATATATATATATATATATATATATATATATATATATATATATATATATACGGACAAAAAATATGTAATAATGAAAATAACATAGAGAAGATATGAGGTATCTACATTTTGAAATGAATAAAGTAAATAAAATACTTAGATATTTTAATGCTAAATTTTAATAATAAGGAAAGAATTTGAGCAATAAATAGAAGTTTAAACATAACATAATTTATTTCAGGTGTACTTATAATATATATTATATTATCTATATATATAAAATAAGAGTTGTATAAGCAATGCGGTTAAGCCAAGTGGTAAGCTAATAATAAGCCACTTGGCCAATTTAAGACAAAGTTAATGGGAATTAGGACAAAGCAAATTTAAAAGTTAAAGTTTTAAATTTGAATTAGGAGATAAGCACTAAGAACGTATATTTAGGTTGAATAGAAAGAAATAAAATAAGTTTTCAAACTAAATTGAATTTGAAGATAAGTATCTTAGGAAGGATAAAAGCTATTTATGTTGTTATTTGAGCTTACGTGATTTGAAATTTGAACCTAAGCATTAAAAAATATTTACCCGTGAGGGTGAAATGTATTTTAAAAATTAAATTAATGAGAATTTTTATTTTCAAAAATTAGGAAAAACTCAATAAAATTTTTGAATTTGGATTAAAAAAAAAAAGAGTTAATAGATAAACATAATAGAACTAAGATTAAAAATATTTCAATTAAATGAAAGATAAAGATTTTTCAAATTGAGATAAAAAAAAACATAGAGCATGTTTTCTTAAAATTATATTGAAAGATAAAATTTTCTAATTTGATTCTATCTATTAAATATTTTTGGATTTGAATTCTAACATAGTGTTAAAAAAAAAAAAAAAAAAAAAAAAAAAAAAAGGAACATATATACATGAAACTGGAAAAAAAAAATTGTTTATACTTATTTGTTTTCTGTATACCTTTTAATAAAGAGTAAAAGAACAAAATTCAAATAAGTAAAGTTGGTAAGGCTAGGAGTCTTACCCACTTGAAAATAGCAACTGAAATTCAAATTAAAAGCTGGAAAACTACAACACCGGCCATATAGGAGTCTTTGCCACTTGAAAATAGCAAAAGACGTATTCAAATAAACTGAGTTTGAATTCAAAATATTTAACTTCACCCTTATCACGGATAATTATCAATTAGAAGCCCATGTATATATAGTTAGATCAAGTTGAAAATATTGAAGTGCACACCAGATCAAACATATATTGCAAAATATAGCTATGAAAACTGATGTCATCAACGAAATATTCATTATTAAGATGTCATTGAATTTGAAGGTTCGTTTTTGCGATTATAGCAACATCAAGATCCGAAGAAGCCATACAATCCATTTTCTTGAATTATAAAGTATGAGTATTCTACACCTCACATTCTTGAGTCTTTCAAAAAATATTCCACAATCACTTGCAAAGCATGGTTTTGTGGAAGTTGTTGCTATGTTTTCATGATAGGATGTAAAATTCTCAATTAAAAATTTTCAGAAGCAAGTTCTGACTATGAAAAATTGAGTTTCTCTCATCTGAAATGTGGTTTACATGAGCAAAAGTCGTCCCTATTTTGGTGTTCTTTTGAGTAGTTAAAATGTAAAACTTTTAGTATCAGAATTTTATAAGTTCATGGTAAATTGTGCATTTTTGGTTACTTTATAAATTATAGGAATTATTTGTTTGCTTGATTTGCAATTCTACAATGAGTTTTTTTTTTTTAATATATTTTAAATATGTGTATATACAATGATTTTTTATTTATTTATTGATCAATTAATTCATTGTGTCTCTGTTATTAATTTTTCTGTTTATAGCACGCGAGACTATCAATACTGACTATTATATCTTCATCAATTGCAGATTCATAAGGTTATGATAAAGCAACGTATGAAACTTACGACGTAAGTACATTATATTTAAATATTTTATGCTTTTAAAATTTAATATTTTTTTGTTTGATTTCTAAATCAAATAGACTATATAAAATGGTTGTTATTAGCACTTTTTCATTGCACGATACATGATATTTTGAGTTTATTAGCAATGTTATTTTGCTTCGAACTTTTTTTAACTTTATAATTTCAAGATATTCAAGCTACACAAATTTGGCGACAACATTTCGATGAGTTGGAAATTGTCTCATTAGCTAGCATCAAATATTGAAGGTCTTAAATTTCTAATTGTTAAATTTATGATGTTTAAAATCTTTGTTGTTAAGATGTTCTCTATCCCCTTTTTCTTGATTTTTGTTTTCGAAGTATTCATGACACAGGATTTTGAAGAAGTTGATTGGTAATTGTTGTTTTGTTTTATGTTCAAATATCGAATTAAAACTTTATTTTATGTAATGTATTATTAGGTGTTGTGCCTTATCAACCTTGCTTCTACCGGTATGATTTTAATTCTATATCAATATAAGTGTGGTTACGTCTCACTCTCTTATAAAGAATAACTTGTGATTGTAGTATTTCATAGTTTATTATTTTAGAAGATTTTGTTGGATATCTCATTGGGCGGCGGCGATAAAATGAGGAAGTTTGAAGTTTATACTTTTACATATTTTTAAAAAAATTATTCAAGGCGCCTCTACCTTTAAGGAAGCTAGAAAGACTGTGTATCAAATTGATACTAAATTACAAGTTTTTTAATTGACGTTTCAATGTCTAAATGCATTTTAAGACGAGAATTTAGAATGTTATTTGAAATCCTAATCCATTTTAAAGACCACTTAATTAAAATTTAAATTATCAACATGTTTTACATGAGTAGTTATCTAGCTATTAGACATTAAAAAAATTTCAAACATTATATCTTGATGGATACATATAAATAATTGTAATCTCAAAATTTTGCTATCGCATTTTCCTTTCAAAACATTTATTAATCTTTTCTTGCAGTGATTTGTCATCTTAACGCACCAAATTTTATTGTAGTTTGAAGGCAAAAATATCTTTTATTGGACTTTCCAATAACAAAATTAATAACATTTTTAATAGGAGAATATTTCAATGTAGTTAAGTCAAGTTGCAAGTAATAATAACTTAGTACTAATAGCTAATACAAAGAACAAAAAGACAAAAGAAACATACAAATAAAAAGAACTTTATAAAAATATACAAGGATCAGATTTATTTGAAATTTTAGGTGAGAAAGTTCAATTTTTTTATTAAAAAAGCAATATAACGATTAATCAAGCGAAGAGTACCAAGCAATAAAATAAAACTGAAATACTAAATAGTGCTAAAAAAAATATTGTTTATCATAGAATTTCATCCATAGAATAAAGTTAAAAACTAAATAGTATTTGATGAATGGGAAAAGATATTAAATCATGTTAATTTAATGAAAATTCACATGATTTTTTTTTTTTATTGAATCCCATAGATTTTTTCTTATTGAGTTCATTTCATTAAGAAAACAAGGAAAATAATATTTATTTGATGACTAAAATTCATTTTTCTTAAATTTTTATGGAGGTGTTTTATTGAATACACTGCACTAAATCAAGTGGAAAGATCATAAAATGCCACATGAAAATGTTTTTAAAATATGTTATCGTAAAATACAAAAAATAAAAAGTAAAAAAAAAAAAAACCTAAAATTTACAAAAAAAACAAAATAAAAAAACGAAGGGTAGATCTACTATTTGAATTTGAGAGGAGAAATTTTATACAAAAAGTTCAATATATGAAAAAAGAACTCTATCTATTGTGTATTGATAAGAACACAGAATTGAAGTAGTAAATAAAGCTAAAAAATATTATAAAATAAAATTGATATAATCCAATATAAGAGGGGCTGGGGAGGGGGTAATAAGAATTGACCATAAAAGAAAGGTAGTCAATTGTGATATATGCACGCTGACGCTTTAAGAAAAAGCCGACTAATTTAGAAAAATATAAATGTATGATGTAATTGATATGTTAATTTTGAATTCAAATTGTTAGATTAAACTTTGATTAATTAGTTTTTTTTAATTTAAATAAAAGATAAAAAGAAAATTGAATTGAAAGATAAATATTCTAAGAAAATTGCTATCTTTTTTTTTGTTGTTGTTTTTTCTTGGTACGATCAACTTTCATATGAGTCAAATTATATAATTATGATATTGAGTTTCCTCAAAAAGCTATTTGATGATTTGTATTTGTATGATTTGTTTTTGTTGATTTTATAAAGTATTTGTCACTGGTACATTGTATTGAGAAACAAGGTGACCGTTATTTTTTTGTTAAATCAATATACTATGTATGATTGGGCCTTTTTAATATTCTCACCATCTTTGCTATTTCTGTTATTATCCAATATTGAACTCATGCTCGGATAGTATATATATATATGTAGCGGGCAATAATATTTAGCCAAGTCGTAAATTATTAGAAAATCGGAAAAATTTGGCATGTTTATAAGACGTACAATAAAATTGAGTGTAGTTAATTTTTGAATTGAGTGCGCTTATATTTCGAATTTGATTTGAACAATAAATCTTTTTAAACTTAGTGTTGTTAATCTGTTTAGATGAAAGATAAGGAAATCATTTTTTGTATTAAGAGGAATTAAGATAGGAGTAAAATTTAGAAAAATTTAAATACTAATATAGGTTTTTTCAATGAATTAAAAGAAAGAAAACGAAGGGAGCGGGGGGTTGGGGAGGGGGGGGGGGAGATTAAAAATAATATATGTGTGGTATAATAATAAAACTTAGATATCAAAGCTTCCTTCTTTTTTCTTTTCTTTTACAAAAAAACATGTTAAAGAATATTTGGACATCCTTTAATTTATTTTTCACGTTTAGGAGTATTAGAAATTGACCTATAAAGAGAAATCAAATGATCTCCAAATCTCTAGAAGAATGACAATTTATAAGTAATTACATTTGTCATAATCATAATATAAACTAGATATGATAATTTTAATGATTAATTTCATTTGATACCCGTCGCGCATCGCGCGGGTACGAATACTAGTTATGTTAATGACCGACGATTGATCACAAATCATGTCGGGTCGTATAATAAATTAAAACAAAGTAACATAAAAGGAAAAAATAGAGTATAGCATCAGTCAAATAAGAGTAACATAAAAGGAAAAAATAGAGTATAGCATCAGTCAAATCAACAACTTTGGCACATAACATACCACTCTTATCTAATCACCAAGGGACAAGGGTGTGGAGAGTAGATCCTTCCACTCTGGACCATAGTATCGTATTAGAATTTTTGAAATGGTAAAAGTTTAAAATATCTTCAAACAATTGAAAATAAAATAAAAATGTCCTTTGTTTGTTTTTTTTTTTTCCAAAAATGTCCTTGAAATTTTGCCAGTTTGCTAATAGTGAGGGCATCTTTGTCCAATTTCTATTAGTTTAGGAGCATTTTTTAATTAAAAACCAAACAATGTTATTTTTGTTTTATTTCTAGTAGTTCAGAGACAATTTTGAATCTTTTCCGTTATAAAAATATAATTTTTTATTATTACTAAGAATGCTTTACCTCTTTAATAGTCCTATTCAATCGGTCAAATCAATGAGTATCGAACAATATATACATAAGATATAAAAATAAGGAAAAACACAATTCAGTCATTCACACTCAACAAACCCCTCCAACAACCGTTAACCAATTAAGCTGCAAAAAGAACAAGAGATTCCATAATGGCGAGCATGAAAGAAACCCAAGGAGCACGTTAAAGGGGAGTCTCTGGTTTGTAGGGCCATAGGGTACTGATGGAAAATATGGATGAAGAAGAAGACTGAAGACTAGGCCACTAAGGCAAGTGCGTGATTAAACAATATTGGAAAATTGGGGGACCAAAAGCATCAAATCAAACCCAACTGTATATATGATCAAACAATAGATATGATCAAACAAAGGACTAGCTGATCACATTGCACTAACAATTTGCAGACATAGATTTCTACCCAACTTGTTCTGTGTGAGTTTTATTATCCAAATACCCGTTATATAGTTCACTCTATTTATAAAGGCTGATTCAGAATTTGAAGTATATGAATGTTTACAGCGATTTCAAATTAATTTAATAAATAAGAATTAAATTCCTAACCAAATTTTTATAAATATTTAGTAAATGTTTTCAATATATATATACACACACACAAAGTCTGAGTAACAATTATTGAATTTTTTTGATCCCGTAACCAACATGGTAAATTCACTCCTGCATATTCCTCCCCAATCCCATGTTGCTCACTTTTATTTGCTTGACAATAACGTCCTCTAACCTGTGGTGTATTTTGCTCGAACTTTGTCGATATATTGTCACAACCAGCTTATGTTTAGACTTAAGTTTGAGGTTACATATAGCGGCCAGTGAAGGTTTTAAGATTTTACTTTTGTTCACGGATTAATACTTACTTTGCATTATTTTTTATAATTTCGTTGAAATTTGTCCAAAATTCTTATAGATAATTTTATATACTTTTAATGTTTTCAAGAGAACGGTCTAATGGTAAATTAGAGGTCGTAATTTGAACTGAAGTATCAAGAATTCAAATAAGAGGTCACCCTTGTTCAATTGATCCTTTCTCATTTCGTTGTTATAATTACTCTATGAAAGAAATACTATACTTTCGATCAATATTCCAGGGTGTTTTAGTGTAGGATTTCCATACTATAAAGTGGCAAGTGTTTGATTTTAAAATACAAGGAATGTGAATGCAATTAAGTCATATTATAAGAGTGTTCACTGTAATTTATCCTATTCATTTTTTAAGTAAAAATATATTTTGTTAATGTCCGAGGGATGTGCTTCAATTACTTCAAGTTGGCGTCCCTAGTGTTTTAAAAGACAGAGACAAAGAAAGGTGAAATTCAATGAATTAATATAATACTTTAAACAAAATTAAAATGGGTAAAAAAAAAAAATCTAAACTTATCTAATCGTATATATTAATAACTGTATAAATTAAAAAGTATAAAATTTCATTTAATTAATTATCATGCATAATAACATATGTACAAAATAATATTCCAAGTCACCAAATTTTAATTATAGAACAACACGAGGCCTTCTTTGGAGTGTATGAAGCAAACAACTCAAAATATAGTTGTGAACTTGCGATGGAGATGAATTAAGCTTAATTAAAAGGGTGAATAAAGAGTTTATAACCTCAATATTTTAACATGTGTCCCCATCCTAATGACACATTAATCAAATAGACTAGATCAGTATGACTGGCCAATAGTTTAAAGTGAGATCGAGACGTTGAACCTACCACTTAATATTCTTTAGAAAACAAAAAAATATGAATAACTAATTGATGTTCTCAGACACAAAGATTTTCCCATTTTTGGACGATAATACTATGTCAATATACTTTTTTATCAATCAAAATCCTAGTTTAGATTGCTTAACAAAGAAGTGATCATGTGCACACTTAATTTGGGGAAACTTAATTGTAGGAATGATTCCTAAGCATTTGTCATTTTTCTTTCCTATTGTTGAAATCGTAGATAAGTTAATATTCATAAGTTTGGTGTTAGTCCAAGTCACTGATTTTCTTGTTCGACTTGCTTTTGAGATCTTGTCTGATTTGCTCTCTTTCTCCTGGTTTCAGTTCACTAGATGATTATACACGCTATATACGGAAAATATTTATCTGCGGTGGATGTTTATATAAAATCAAGTAATTTAACTATAAGAGTCACAAATTGGAGTGATAATATAATAACTTAATAATTAAATGAAAAAATTTATATGCAAGATGCATATCTTTCATTCATTTGCTTGGTGTAAATACCTGATATGAACAAAAAAAATTCGCCTATATACATAATCTACTACTCCCTCCGTCTCATATTATTTGTCCACTTTAATCTTTACACGTCCCTTAAGAAATCATAAAAAAAATTGTAAATTTACTACATTATCCTTGTCTCTTTCTAATAAATTGCATTCTAATCAATATTGATTACTTTCAAAAACAATAAATGTTAACGACAAAATAGGAAAAATTTAATTAATTTTATTTTGGTTTTGTAAATTAACAAATACTTTGGGACGACTATTTTTAATAATATGAAGAACTAATATGGGACGGAGGGAGTAGTAAACTCCAATTTCTGACATTAGAGTTTCTTTAATTAAGGGCAATGTTGTTAGGTATATATGCAAGTCCAACAATTTGAATTGTGCACATCATTTAATTTGAAGATGATTCCAAATGAAAAGAATGTCGCCAGGAAACTGTCGTTGAATTTATTCGGTTGGTGGATTTTATGCTAACTGTTTGACAGTTACTCCCTCCGTCTAATTTTTACTTGTCCAGATTTAATTTGACACACTTCTGAGCAATAAATAAAATGATAATTATCACCCCTAATATTATAAATTATCTAAATAATTTAAACTAATAAAACATACTTTAAAAGTTGTGCAGCCACTAATAATTTCTTGAAGTTTCCAACCCAATTATCCCTTGATTTTCCAAACTTGACAAGTGAAAGTGGACATCTATTTTTAGTATATTGGCCAAGTAAAAATGGACGAAGGGAGTAACATGTAGTACTCTTTAATATGGTTTGATACTCCCTCCATCCATTTTTGTCTAGTATATACTAAAAATAAATGTTCACTTTTACTTGTTTAGTTTGGAAGACCAATAGGTAATTTACTATTTTAGATATTTTACCCTTATTATAGTTTAAACTTCAAGGAATTGTTAGTGGCTGCACAGCTTTTAAAGTGTGTTTGATTGGTTTCAATCATTAGATGATTTAGTAATAATTAGAAGTAATATAGTAAAATTGTCATTCTATTTATGGTTCCTTAAGGGGTGTGCCAACTTAATACTCCACATGACAAGTAAAAATGACGGAGGGAGTGTGAAAGAAAAAAGAAAAGACACGTAGAAAGAGAAGTTGAAATCCTACTCTCTCAGTCCCATATTAGTTGTCCACATTACTAAAAATATTCGTCCTAGAATACTTGTCAATTTTACAAAACCAAGATAGAATTAATTAAAGTTTTCCTATTTTGACCTTGAAATTAATTGTTTTTTAAAGTAACAAATATTGACTAGAGTACAATTTATGGAGAGAGATAAGGGTAATATTGTAAAAGTGTACTTTTATTAATTGTTTGTTAAAGACGTGTAAAAAGAAAAGTGGGCAAGTAATAAGGGACGGAGGGAGTATTACTCGGAAGACAATGCTATTTCCAGAAAAAATATAATCCTTTTGCAAATAATTTTTGCCATTTAGGTGCCATGACCTCGTTTGGATTTCCACAAATTTGGCCATTTGGACATGATTTGAAATCATGATGATTTGAAGTTGAAGTTTTGTTTAGCCATGCAATTTGAATTTCTTAAGTTGTATTTTTTCTTATAGACATAAAAACCCCACAAGTTGTGAAAATCATCAAAAAAATTCTCAATTCTTATACAATATTACCAAATGAGCAAGTCATAATTCATAACAAAATTAATACGCTACTAGAAGGCCTTTCTAAAAAATACAACATCAATTGATCAAACTTTAGTTCAATAAAATGAAAAATTGAATATGAGTTATAGTGTAACTACTCTTTAATATAATCCTCCCACATAGTTGGTAAATTTGTTATAAATATATTACCAACTTGTAGATCTTTTAATATTTGATATAAATGGTTGGTAAACATGATTGGTAAGTATATCTACCAACTTATGTATCTATTTTTAAAAATATAAACTTATGGGTCAACTTTTACATTTAAAATATTTGAAATTTCAAATCATGTCTTTTTGGATGATTTGAAGTTTCATCTCATAAAATGAAATCGCATGTCCAAACGCCTACTAAAACTAATTACTAGTATTTCGTTCTCTCTTTATGCAGGTAATGTTGTAAACTACACTTTTCCCTACCAACGATTTATTATCCATTCGCTGCAGAAAGAAAAAGAAAAGCATCCCACTGTCTATTGAGTTTTCGTATTTTTCATGAAAATGTAACCACACTAATAAATTAAATAGCATATATAGATATACGACTTATTTAATTTAAAATATACAGTAATATTAGATTAGAGGAGAAGCTAAGTTTGTATCATTTCCAAAGGTTTGGCACGTAGCTAGTCGTCTTCATGAAATATAAAACGCTAATTTACATAGGTAATTATCTTTAATGATGAAAAGGAAGTGCATTAAGGCTTGACAAGGACAGAAATATAGATTCCCGCACTTTTCAGTAATATTAATAACATTCTAAATCGATTTAATAAACTTAGAAATTATAATAATATGTACTGTATGATATAATAATAGAGTAATAGAATTAATAGATAGTGCTAGTGAGAAAGGGTCATTTTCAAATAAGCTATCAACCGTTCCTGTTGACTTCATTGAATTGTTTGTCGCCAAATGTATATCATTCACACAACAATTTACATGCATTAATTGATTTGTTTTTCATTTCACAAAATTCTTATCGTCAAAACGGTGTGAACACTATATTATAAATTAGCAGGCCTTAAGCATGAAGTAAGACACTTTTATCTTTCTGAAGACGAGCACAAGTCCAAGACAACAAATAAATACTAAGTAGTACTATTTAAATTGATAAACAAGTTAAAGAACATTCATTAAGCAACAGTTAGGGGGGTTATTTTAATTATATTATACTCATTACTTCTACTACCAAAAACAATCATGACATTTTTATCCAGAATATGCTTATCAACCAACAACAGTAGTATTTTGGCATCACCATTTTATTTTTTTCCATTTGGAAGAAAATGGTATTAGCAAATTAGAATAAGTTCAAATTATTCACTTGAAACAAAAGATGGGAGACTTGATGGGATTTAGACGGGAAAAAGCAACCCAATTTAATTGGTAAGTGAAGAATAATTGGAGGGGCCATAATTAGATGAGCGCGAAAACCTAGGTATTAGGTAAAATTTCAGTTTAAATATATACTAATACATAGAGTGGAAGTTGGACCACAGTTTATATATATAATCTTACACCACAAGAATCACAATCACAGGTCATGACAGTCAACTTCCATAATACTTTAAGATTTGTGGAGAGAATTAATGATGGTACTAAATCCAATAATCCTGCCACATGTTGCACATTATGGGACCATGCTGTGACATCAAGTCCCTAACTTGGATTTGTGGTCCTCCAAATCTTGTTTGATTGAATAATTTTTACGCTTCTCTCAACTTGAAAAAAATTATTTTGATAATATTATAATTCCCTATATTAATCAAACCATGGTTGGGATAGAAGTAGGGATTTTAAATTTTGCTTTTGTTAGTATGTCGTGAAAAATTAGGGGTACTAAGGGTAAAAAAACAGCTAAAGTTCGGTCAAGTTTGATAAATGGTTTCATCTTAGGCAATCTTCACCATATGAATTACTAGTTTTTAGGTTGAGTTAAGCTCAAAGTTTATTTTCTTACTATGGCATCATCCCATCCCAATTTTTGTTTTACTCAATGTTGGACCCTCATATTATATTGCTCACGTCCTAGTTGGCAGGTCTGGCGGAAGGTGTTGAGTTTGTCACACATTGATTGTGAAATAGATTTTGATCTACTTATGTGGTCTTTCACAATTCTCACCCCATTAATTAGATATTTAGGTTGAGTTAGACTTGAGACACATTTTATATTTTTGTTGGACGTGACATTAAGCGGGCGCTAATAGGCATTGTTAATCACCCATTGATCCGTTCAAATATGTCTTATCATTAAACTCAATGAAATGTTGTTTTCTCTTGCCCTTAATTTTTTTTTTTTTTTTAGATAGGCTGAACCCATGAGCATGGAAAAAGGAAAGGAAGAGAAGACCAAAGAATAACGGATTTTCAGATGGAAAAAGGAAAGGAAGAGAAGACCAAAGAATAACGGATTTTCAGACATTGCACTTCAACGATGTAGAATGGAGTTACAACTACTAACTACAGCTTCATTAAACCGTCAACAGCTGCAATAATGACGAGCTTATCTAAATGGGCCGTCCTTGTTCTTTCTTGTGCCTGAACTAGCTAATGGTTGGTATTGGGCTGACGAACTGGGCTCCAACAGGAATTTTAGTGGTCTTTATTATGTTGCTGATTGGAAGTGGGCAATTTGCAGGATGGTCCTTCGCTCGGGTGGCCTTTAATTTTTGTCCCTCAAATTAGTGGTCTTTACCTTTTGTCCTTCGCTAAAATTTTTTTGGTTTCGGGTTCGAACTCCATCTCAGTCAAAAATTTTAAAAAAAAATTTGTCCAAAATTCTGCCTTGCGAATCCAAACCTCTGCCTTGCAAAATTCCTTCTTTTTTGTACAGAGCTGGGGTTCGAACACAGAACCTATGAATATTAGGCGAAGGGCAAAAATTAGAGACTACCAATTTGAGGGGAAAATATTAAAGACCACCCCAAAAGAAGAGTAATCCGCTCAAAAAAATGATTGGAAGTACAGAATGGTGCCCATAATCACGTGCTTATATTGCCTCCAAGAAAGTTTGAGCTTATCGAGCTTCATATTTTATCTATTCTGATATTCTCCATCTGTCATACAATTCTCTTGAAACATTAAGCCTAGATATTCATTATTTTGCATTCAGGCACTGTAAATTAGTCTGATCTCACCTTAACTTCCCTCTTCAACTAAGATAACCGTGGTATTTGATCTAGCTTCTACTTATTCTCTGTGGTGAAATTTCACAGTTTTAAGTTTTCAGTTGACAACACAAAACATCATTGGCAAATCGCATGCAGCATGAGCCTCATCTTATACCGTGTTCATTATTTCATCCATAACTAAGATAAACAAATAATGGCTCAATGACGATCCTTGATGTAAACACACAGTTATGAAAAACTCCTTTCCATGTCCTAGTAGTGTTCTCACACTAGTAACAGTTATTTATATATTTCGTGTTTGCTGTTCACTGTTCTTTGCAAGTTTAATCATCATAAATTCACAACTTATCGCACTTTGGTTACTTTATTGCACACAACCAAATCCTGCAAAACCACCAGGCATGGTATAAGTAGTTACATGCATTTATCATTTAGAGAAAAATAAAATCTCAAGTTATTCAATAAATACTGTAATTAGTTAAAATTAATTGTTTATCTATTAAAAGAATTGAGGGTGTTAACGAAGATGATAAAAAAAGTTATAACTAAAAACTTTAAATAAAGAAATTTCAAGTAGCTCCGCATTTGCCCACTTATATGAAGTGATTTAGAAAGATTCTTCTCTACCGATGATGGTTGACACTTATAACCTCGCTTCTTTTTTAGCCAAGTCCTAATTGTTGGGATCGAAATAATCAGGGCGTCATGCGGAAGCTATCAATTGCAAACCTTGAACGACAATAAATAAGACGACAAAGAAAAGTATACAAAAAAGACATAATATTCTAATAGGGTTTGGTCAATTGAAAAACTAATATAAAAAAGCATAAAATCTATTGAGAGAAAAATCTCTCCCTAAACAAGACTCTTTAAACGACTACATTGTGGATGCTATTGTGTGTGTCATTGATGTATGAGAGGGATTCTTCAATATATAGAGGTCCAAAACCTTTTCCTCCAAGAAAAAGGACTAGCTAAATATGGAAGAGAATTATATTTTCCTTTCAGGAAAAGTAAAGCAATTATGGCTATACTTTGACTTTCCTTCCAGAAAAAAGTAAAACTCAAATATAGTAAAAAAATCAGGGCAAAACCCTAACACTAATTGTGTTTGTTTCTTCCTATCATCGAGTCTCCTTATCAGTCAATTTGTTATCTTCCCTCAGAAAGATTGTCGAACTTCACGACTAATCATCCACACAGAGGTAATTAAAGGACACTCATCTTTTCAAATTAAAATCAGGTGAACTTTGCCCAAGCCTAATATTCTCGTTATACTAGTCAACCATTAAGCTATAACATAATACTACCACTTCAGCATTACCACCATATCTATGAGAATTGGAAATTTAATAGGAATTAGGAAATAATAATTAATGATCAATTTCCCTCGGGCTGTAGTTTCGACAATCTAATTTGGAACTTAATAATTCAATAATTTATATGGCTAATAGCTACACAGCTGTCCTAGTACCAGTGCACTATCAATTTAATAACTAGGGCCTATAGCTATGATGAAGCAGTATCACCAAAAAAGCTTAGGTGCCCACTTCTAGATAATATTAAGCCAAAGTAGATCAACCTCAAGAAAAAAAAAGTAATTGTGATATGAAACCATTAACAAAGTCCATATCACAAAAACTAGAAAGATAATAGCACACGGCAAAACCATACAGGACTAGTTCATTGATTCACCGGATGATGCAATTTTTGAGCGTATGTTTTAAATAAAAGACTACCAAATTGGCATACTGCACACATTTATTAATTTATTTTGACTACCGAAAGTGTGCAAGATAATGATGGCTTTAGGTAGATAAATTAGGGATCTAGTGATAATGGAAACGCCGCCAGTGCAACAATTAAGCACTCAAGAGATGCAATAAGCACTCTAATGGGCCGATACTGACAACTGAGAGACCAACTTGCAGTTTGATAGTGCAAAAAAATAGCTTAGTTGGCTTGATAGTGCAAATAATAGCCTAGTTGGCTCCCTTCCAAACTACTACATAATTAACTACCTATTCATAAACTATGTTAAATGGCTGTTCAGAGTATTCCATTCAAAATTTTCTGAAAAAGAAAGAAAAAACTGCAACCAATTACTAATACATACCCTTATTGGAACGTCTACTAAACGAGCTCATGTAACATAGTTCATGAATACACATATAAATGCCTTTGCAGAATGGTTGCGTTTGCCCAGGTTGGAAAAGGGGAAAAGGAACTCCCTAACTCTGGTCCTGCAGAAAATATGAAGGGCAAAAGAGTAAATGTGCCATCGGGTGACACCAACTCGTTTGATCCTTTCCAAAACTTAAGGAAAAGTGTGGGTGAGTTCACTACAAACCACTGGCTTTTGTCCATGATTGACACAGCTAGTTGACTAATTGACCAAAATAACTTTTGTAACCACTAAGCACCAAATTGGATTTTCCATCAGCTTCTCCACATCCTAAAACAGTGAATATTGATTGCTCTGAGAAGCTTGATGACTCGGCTAATAAAAAACTTGACAAAAAGTAGTGAGGTAACTAACTAGGAGTGAAATCAAATGCTAGGAAAGTCATCATAAATGCTCTTCACATCTCCTGTACTATGTATGGACTGGTCACATTTTTCTTTACATTAAAGCTAGATCATGTTAAAAGTTGATGTGTGGAAAGTTGAGGCCAGTAAGAGTAGTTGCAACTTTCAATATAATTCCACCCCTCCCTCCCCCCCCCCCCCCCCCCCAACCCTTCTTTGTGGCCCCTTCTGTACGGAACACCTATCAGTATTTTAGCTCATCAACACCAAATCAACTCCACTTACTAGACTTCACATAGGAGGAAAAATATGTAACATGTGGTCCTCACACGTACTTTTCTTTCTTTTTTTTACCTTGGTTCAAGTTTCACACTCTTTCATCTGGCTTCATTTTGGTCCAACTAGTTTCTCCTCACAGAGATGGAAGCTAACAAATGGGAAGGGAAGAGAAGCATGAATGAAGCAGAAGAAGAAGAGGAGGAACAAGAAAATGCTGAAGAAGATAACAAAAGGAAGAGGATAATGACCCCCTCTGGAAGGAAGGTATCTGGTGGAGGGCCAGCACAGCCTTGTTGCCAGATCGAGCAGTGCACTGCCGATATGGCAGATGCAAGGCCATACCATCGCCGCCACAAGGTGTGCGAGTTCCATTCAAAGTCTCCAGTAGTACTTATTAATGGACTCCAGCAGCGATTCTGTCAGCAATGTAGCAGGTAAGTAACCCCTACTTTTTTTATGAACATCTCTAATTTTATCTGTGCCTTCCGAGTTGTATAGTGGCAATATCTTAGAAATTAATGTGCACCCCAAAAAGTTCTTTCTTAGCTGAAAGTCACGAGGAACAGTAACCAACACATCAATTAGCCAATAAACAAAGAAGAAGGTAATTTAAGCTTGAGTGCTGATTCATGTTATGCAACATATTGGAATCCTCTTATATCAAGAACCAATACCAATAACATAGGCAAGAACTAACACACACATGGAGACGAAAGTGCAAGGCTAACAATCCATTGCATACATATGCTACACACAGCATTTATTTAACCTTAGACTGAGGTGTAAAAGCAAAACTCGGTCTTTTAAGAGCCTGTTTGGATGGACTTATTTTAAGCAGCTTATAAGCTGCAAACAACTTATAAGCTAAAAAAAAAATAAGTTGAGCTACGGGCTTATTTTAAGCAGCTTATAAAAAACTTTTATAAGCGCTTTAGATAAAAGTCAAACAACGAATTATATTTTTTTGAGCTTATTTTAAGCACAAAATGACTTTAAGCTGACCAGCTAAACACTCAAAAAAGCTAAAAACAGCTTATAAGCAACTTATAAGCCAATCCAAACGGGCTCTAAATCGTGATGTAGCAGTGAATCCAGGACACTACTGGACCTTCTAAATAAACCATGGACATTCTTAGACTATAACTTTGCAATGTGCTTAATAAGACCATGGTTGCATCTAATTAAGAGAGAGTTGATAACCTCTAGGTTTCCTTGTTATGGAACCAAAGCCAAATCAAGCAATGATGATGACTTCTTCTTTGAAAGAATTTCACTGTCCTAAGTGCTTCTTCAAATTGAACAACAAAATGCGAATAAATATTATTTGATTCCTATGGTCTGGGGTAGGGCCTCTTGCTCGTCCCTTCTTTAGGTAGTAGAAGATGAACTTTATTCCAACTGAAATTGGCATACAAAAGATTCTTTTGTTTCCTTTAAAGGGAAAAACAAGTACTGGTAACTGATACGGGAAACAATTAACTTCTGCACATGCAAACAGAGATTATCCTTCAGACAATTCTTTATTCCGAAGTCATCCAACTGACGACAAGGTATTCTAGATAAGATTCTACTTCCTATGAAAATCTGTAGTGTATCTAATCAGACAAGAAACTCTAGCTGCAGCCACAGCTATCTCATGTATTTTCTAATGAGCTGCTTTCAGATTCCAAAGTCTAGGAGTATATCATTTTCTAATGAACAGGGACAAAACAGAGCTTTTAATGTGAATTTTCAATTGTTCGTGTGATGAGGTGCAGATTTCATCTGTTAGGAGAATTTGATGAAGCTAAAAAGAGTTGCCGGAGGCGTTTGGCAGGCCACAATGAGCGCCGCCGTAAAATTTCATATGATTCTCATGGAGAAAGTTCGAGCTGAAGCAGCATCAGCATCAATGGCAGCGCAATCGCCTACTTTCTGAAGCAAATTACATAAAAAATGTGGTTGAAGCATGCTCTCTATCTTCTGTCAATTATGGATTTCTAAGCAAATTGTTATTTGTGACCTTCAAGAATCTAGCTAGTAGTGCTTTCATTTCCTTATGAAAAGGGAAGGACAAAATGAATAAGCCGCTGGCATTGTCTTCTAGTATTCGTAAAATGAAATATTTATAGTCTGTATGCGTATCACATGGTGCTGGAAAGTCTTCCATGTTGACATTCCAACTCACTTTACAAGGTTTCTATTTTAATTTTTCTCTTGTAGTTATAATACCTGCACTTCCATAAAGTTCTTTTTTTGACAAGTGGCCCACAATTCGAAACTGGTAGATAATGGGTCCGCCCTGTACTTTTCTCCATTTAAATACGAGGCTTTTGTTTGCAACAGAGTTCAAAGACGTGCGCCTACCCACACATCCACCCCACTAGACCAAAGCCTTGGGGCCCTGTACTTAAGTTAGGTTTTATGTTTTGAGATGCTTTTTGCCTTATGGTAACAGAACAACTCCCAATGGGCATTGTTAGGTTCTATGTTTTGAGATGCTTCTTGCCTTATGGCAACAGAACAGATCTCGATTGGCATTGTACACATAAATTCTACGAGATAAATAGGTATACATGCCCTGTTAAATCGAGGCATCTTTCAGCTTTTTACTAATCTCAGTTATATTTGAGTTGGCAAAAAATGTGTTCGGTTGAGATCAATGTATGATACAAGGGGTTATAAGCTAAAAGTATTACAGTTTACCATTTTTATGTAATGTAGATCATCAAATATAAATGAGACAGCTAACATACCAAACAAAGGTGAGTGGAACTTAAACAATAAGACACAAATGTCAAATGATCACGATTCCTTTTAAAGCAGTAACAAACAAACTTCAAATTGGCCATCAATGGAAAAACAGAGAAAATTATAGGAGAAGGCATGTACCAGATATCTTCAGAACTAGGTTGACATCTTTTGGAGTTCTCCTTATTGATATTTAGCCCGTAAAATGGCTTGTGCCAGGCCCCAAAAAAAAAAAAAACACAGTGTGTCAAAGTATCACACCTGCATATACTTTGTATCACAAGCTACCCTAACATCTACCGAACGATATACCTGAAGGTGCCCAAAATACGCTGAAAGCTCACAAGGGCCAAGTTCTTCTAGTGCATAACAAATTGTCCTACATAAAAGAATTACTGCAGAGTCGTGTAATATTGGTTTCCAGTGCCTAAACGTTAAACTTTGTCTCCAAGTATTAAATATTCTCTTTGCTGCTGCTTGCTGGTGCAAGATTGTCTAATATTCAAATTGAGGCACATGTTAGCTGGATATCCGCATTCAGACTGCAAAATCTTGAGGAAAGGAGTTAAATCCTCTAAATTTAAAAGCCCAATCATTTCTTAAGATATTTATACAGAGGAAGATCATAATTAGAGGAAAACATGCACCAAGCTCCACATATCAGATCTTTCCTTGCAGAAGGAAGGCTGATGATGACCAACAAATTCCCTATATGCTAGTTTGCATTACATTTGTAACCACCACAGAATATTCATAATATCCAATTTATGCAGCATGTAATAGGAAGGAAAATTACCTTCCTTTTTTGAGAAATAATAAGTGTAATGACAAGGAGAATTACATATTAGTAAGGCCATCTTTCATAACTGAAAATGTGTAAGACATAACGGTTCTTTCTTTTTTATGAGTAAGATATAACTGTTTTCCCCCTGATAAGATGTAGTAACTGCTTTTAATAAGATACAACTGTTCCAGACAGGTTTCTTTCATCAAGTGTTCCCGCTTGTGCATAAGGCTATCAGTTAGTTCCTTCGATATTAATTTCTAACCATAGGAAACATCAATAATATCTGCAGCTAATCATCTCAATGAAGTCTTGAGAAAATCACTCCAATTTCTGTTAACATGTTTGAACAATGCTAACCACAAATCTAGCTAAGAAACTAATTGTTTGATTCTTTGAAGAGAGGAACACCACAGACAGAACCATAAATCTCAGAATTACAGATGATAAATGAATATCACTAAAAGACTGATAAAAATAAATTAATCACTAAAAGAAATCAGAAGTGTTGCGCCAGAGTATTAGTAGTGCAGCAATGTCATGACAAAAGAATCATGTGATAACCTTGTCAAGAGCCACTAAAGCTTTAAAACAGCAGCAAGCAGAACAATAAGCAGCATCAAAAAATAATTATTGGTCACGCCTGATCCCCAACAGCTTGGCAGACAGCTCCCATGCGACAATAGCTGCTGCATTAGCAGGAAAAGCTCTTTACCAGTGTAGGACCTAAACCTGTATAGCATCCTCTAAGTCCAGATCTCCTGTAAATCTACCATAATGAACTGAATCATGCATTCTCTCTAGTATTTCTACTTTCAAAGTATAAGAGATTATGATAAATACCAATTTTAGAACCGAGAAGGGATTCCTCGGGTGGTTGTTCTCTGGGGTAGTTTGAATTATCGTCTTTGCTACATCCACTGGCAGAACAGCAGACCAGAACTGAAGAAAAATCAGAAGCACGAATGAAATTACATATGGTACTTCCACATTGAGAGTACAAACAGTATCTTATCAAAGAATAAGTAAGCAGAAGCCATAAGGAATTAACTTCAACCAATAATACTCACTGCTATACCACCAAGACCACCACTCATTATTCCAACTCCAACATCAATCAATTGGTTCGAATCAGATGAAGCACCTTTTAGTTGTAGATGCATGAAATATCGTGTATATTCATATGTACTAAAGAAGACAGCATTGCCCACAGATTCTCTCAGCAAGGTTGCGAAGCCTCCTCGAAACATACCTGTAAGCTGGAGAGGTTGTCAGTTTGAAGGCACAGCTTGATTAAGCCTAAGAGGCATTGATCAAGAAATTTCTCACCCCTTCTTGTTGAACTGTTTTGAGGGCACACTCAAGGGGCCCGGTGAATCTAGTGGACTTCGGTACCATAAAATCAGTGCCCTGAACTTGCATCCTACACTGGAAAACAACATTACAAAGATTGTACTCCAAGTAAAGCGGGAAGCTAAGAATTCTAGCATCACTTACCTTCACCAGTTCTGACGGGCATAGTATGAAGCTGATAATAGCTCCTCCAAAAGCTGCTGAAGGGACTATTGCATGAGGCTGGGGCTTACCACCATCTACTTCTCCCTTTAAAAGCAAAAACAGATGTTCATAAAAATAGTCATTACCTGCAACATGTAATTGCAAAATCATCTAAACAGCAGATGCTAGTTTATTGGTTGTGAAACCAGCTTATTTTCAACATAAAAAGGTGCAACTATTAGAATTTATCAGCAGCAAATTATAATGTGAATTAAAGCGTAATGAACCTGCAGAAACCGTTTTGTTTGGGAATAAATGCCAAAAGAAAGTGAGCTTTCAAAGGCCATGCCGACAAAGGAAGATGTAGCTCCTCGATAAAGCCCTTTAACCTGCCAAATCAAATGTAGATTAGCACACCAGGCCCTCTGGGCGATGCCAACAAAGAAGATGTTTCCTCAAATTGGTTTTCTTCATACGAGTTTGTTAACCAGAAATTTTGTTGCAGCACGCAAGTGTGTGTGTGTGTGCGTGCAGCCGTGCATAATGCATGCATTCATCTCCCCAAACATAAATATATACAAGAAAGAAAGGATTATCCAACATAGGGCATTGGATTGCAGACAACAGAAAAATATAACATGTACTTTTGAATCCCATGTTCTACAAGCAAAACATCCACATAAAGAGATCAGAACTTCCTAGCTAAACAACATTGGACAAACAGGATAGATAATGGTAGACAGCAATATTGGAAAAAGTTAAGAGTAATACTCCTTCCGTCTGTAATATCCTAGTAGCACAATGCAAACCATTCTTGTACTTCACTCCACCTGCTTCAGTGTTGTACTTCTGGAGCTTCACCTGACAAATACATGCTAAAATATTTCAAAACTCATAGATGTTCAAGCTGTCAAATTCGCTTAACTTCATCTCAATAGGTGGACAAACAGAATTGCAACCACTGCTAACACCTAATCAAGTATAACCTATATGATATTCCCACGGTCTCAAGTATCATATTTTATATGGGTAAAACAAGATTAGAAGATTTACGCACGTACAAGAAGTGGGTCCAAAAAGTGAAAATAGTGTCAATTCTAAATACAGATTGAATTTTTTTACATTATCAAAGTAAGTCGGTCCAATACTCTTTTTATAACTGCCTCTTCAGGAAAATATTGAATGGTACAAGAGAAAGCAGTACAGTCCTTATTAGGAAAGCAGACACCAAATTTGGGACAAAACTGATACAGGTAGTTGGAAATTTGATTTGGGACAGATGTCTTCTTAGTGCATAAATGAAGTCTACCATCCACCACAAATGCTTTATGTGGTGCACTTCCCTACATAACTATAATCAGTTTTCCTAAAAGCTTTACTCAAAAACTTGTCAAAGCTTTACGTCATAAATCATCAACTATCAAGCTTTAAAAAACAGAAGATGACTATGCTTTTCCCAGCAAAATATCTTGCGTATTTAGAAAAAAGAAACGAAAAGACGAACAAAGCACCTATTTGTTACCCAATTTAAGCATATTCGGTAGTAAGGATTAACAACTTGATTACAAAACGTAAAAGTAAGAATAACATTGTGCACCTATATTACATAGCATAGTTTTTGAGTATTAGACTTAAGTTTTTTTTTTTTTTTTTCTCAATTTGCCAAAATTTACACAGCAATTGGAAACAGATTTTCAATTAAAAAGTAGAAGCAGCATCGAAAAAAATAGTGGTGGGGTTGAAGATTGCACCTTGACGGTATCAAAAGGGTGACCAGTAATGACAGTTGCAATTCCGGCCATAAGACCTGCTACATAGTCCTTATACGCCTCCATTTCCAACTCAATCAATTGTTACTTCTCTTAAATCTACATGAACTAGAAAGAACATTAATCGCAAAATTATGTAAATTAAATTTTATGTTTATTTTCTTTCATTTATTACGGACGAAACCTTTTCTATTTCAATCTCTTGGAATTAATTCTGGCTCCAGCAGGCGTATACGCAATTAACAATTACTTGCGATTAAGTTTTATGTTAGGACATTTTAAGAATCACTAATACTAAAGAAAGTAATTTTCAATAATATTAAACCGCGGTAAGCTTAAACGGAGCAATATGAATAGTGAGGATTTAGACACTGATCCCTGGAATAGAGCATAGTTAGTTTAGTTGTTAATTTGTAATGTTAATTAATAATGAGACGTTATTTGATTCAGAAATAGGTTGGTTACATTTTTTGTTTCCAACTTTGTTTTATGTGAAATATTCAACTATAGCAGTACAGTCAAACCTCTCTTTAATGGTCATTCGTTATAACAGTATTTTATTATAGCTGTCTGATTTTCTCTGAAACTAATTTTTCATGTTATATTTTATTTCTCTATAACAACAATGACATTCATTATAGCGATACATTTTAGGTAAAATTACCCTCTCTATAACAGTCACACTCAAATATTGTGTAATAATATTTTATAAGAAATACATTATGTATAAAAATAAAATATTAAAATATTTATGGTAATCATCATTAATGTCATGTACATACTAGTAAATTTTAAGAGATAACAATGCAGAAGATGACAACGAAAGTGTTGATTAAGAGCCTCAACATACTGCTACTTGGGGGAGATAGAAATCAACTGTTAAACTCTTAGACATCCTTTAAGGGAAAGTTATTGAATTCCCTTTTGCTGAAAGTTTGGACAAAATTGTTCGTCATTTCAAGCGTTATATTATCACTGAGAGACTGGAATCTACGTAAAAACCTACAATTGCAGAATTCTTACGTTAAACTTGAAATATTTAGATTCTCAATTAATTCTAACTGCATATGTTCCTTAGATTTTAATTCTTTATCGGTATGGTACAACTAGTTATAAATTTATTAGTAATTATTTAGTGTTTTTAATTTTTAATTAATGAGATATGAAAATCAATTGAGATTCTATATTGCTCCGTTTATAACATAAAAGTATAGAAAAATAATTATTTGTGTACTTTTATATATAGCATCTAAATGAGATCTAAACATTAAAAGTTAGTATACAAATTATAGCGGCCATAAAATTTTCGGACAAATGCTGCTATTAGCGAGAGGTTTGATCCTTCTAGCAAATTAAACATGCCATTGTGGACTTGTGGTATCTTTTTCACATTGTCCAACAACCCAATTCTTTAAACGACATTCTATAAATAGAAGCTTGCAGTTCCTAGCATTATATGTTATGAGAGTTTTAGCCTGACTTGAAAAAGGAGTCAAAAACGGAGGAAAAAAAAAAAAAGGAGTCAAAAGAACATTTTGACAGTGATATTACACATTTCCAGTAAAAACTATTTGAATCTTTAATACCTAATGGAATATCTATGTCTTTAATTCTATTTATGTTTGACTAGTTTAGTTATCAGAAAGTACTCTTGTATCCCAAATTGCGTTAATTTCTTGTGGAAAACAATGTCCAACCACTCCTCAAAGACGAGCAGCTATAGAAGACTCCATCTCGTAACCATTGCAAATACACCCCTTCACCAAAAAAAAATTACAAAAAAAGAATAAATCATCAACATCATACGCATTGACGTTTATTATACAAGTCGGGCTATAATCTATTACAATTATTCATCACAAGCTCGTGTCTTTTACCTCTTCACCCCAGGTTGCACATTCAGGCAACCAACATTTGTAACAACAACCAATCATGGTATATAATCCATCTTTGGATGACGCTTCTATGATACACACATGACTCAGTCTCTTTGGTGAATCTTTGTTGTCGTGGTCGTTGAGGCATCAGCACAGCCGTGCCTCGTTGCTATGTCTGACTTGTTTGTGAGACTAATGGTACACTGTCATAACTTACTTTGCACGAGTTTATTAGAAAGACGTTCAACCTTGCCAAGCTGAGTTGCACTCTTTAGCATGGCCTCCTGGTCAGCTATAAACTTTGCAAACTTAGAACCCTTTGCATCATCGTTACTATCTCCTCGAGGAAGCATTGGTAGATGAAGCAGAGAGGGACTTTGCTTAGAAGATAAAGGTGGAGTTAATGCCCACACAGAAGATAGCTGTTCATCTGGTTTGTCAAGATATTCTAAGGGTGATAGATCCTGCATATCTGCCAGAAAAACACAGTAAATATCAGACATTGGTATTGTGCCTATCAAGCATATCCAGAAAACAAATCGCAGAACAGATATCTCGAGATTAAGTTGCAAAACTTATTAAGAGCATTAAGGATCAAAAGTTACTGCTTTGGTTCTTCATACTGTGAACAGCTATGTCCGTTATCTGAGAATGGAAGTATCAAGATTCAGGAACAGTCGAATAAATTACCTTTAGCAAACTTGAAGATGGGCTTTAAAGCTCCACATGGAATGCTGAAGTTCAAATGGGGAATGACTGTCCCTCCACCATGTCTAGCATTACTGCATCAAAAATAAAACTATGAAGACATGAAGTTTCAACATGAAATACTTCAATACTTCAACGGATGGTGAAAAGTATTGAAAGACCATGACATGGGAAGATTAACATAAATGAGAGGACTAAACAACCTTCCAATATCAGATCACTTAAATTGGACACCGTTGTGTGCCAATCATACAATTAATATACATTTTTTGGGTAAGTACAGTTAACATACAAACAGGAATATTTTTCTTCAAGGACTTTTCAAAGTACTCCAGGATGCTGTGAACCACAATATCATTATATTGAACTTCAAGAACAATCACAAGTAAAATGTACATAAGCTGGAAAAGAAATATCCACAATTTATAAGCATCCTCAGTAGTCATCCAAAAGTCAGTTACCTTGTTACAAGGGCAATCATGTGTCCTTCTGAATTAACAACAGCCCCACCGCTACCACCAGGGTGTACAGCAGCCGTTGTTTCAAGCATTGCCGGAAAATGTCCTCCTAAACATGATTGATCGAGCAGAGGCCTATTTGCTTCAACTACTTTAGCTATTGCACCCACACAAGCAGATGGAAGGAAGTCTATATTATAGGAAAAAGAAAGATAAATTACAAAAAACAACAAAAGAAAGTCCATATTTCATATGAAATACATATATGTTGAAGTGTGTGATCATCTCATCTAAAAGTTTAACCTGTTAGAGAGAGCACCACACTTTATTTAAATAATCATATTCTCAACAATATATGGCATATCATCATGTTCCAAATGAAAGGGCTTAACAAAATTATTTACAAGAAAAGCAATTTAACCTCCGGGCAACATGATTTAGTACTATTTGGTGCACAAAGATGGTCAAAAAAACAACTACTATGCCTCAGTGCCAAACAAGTTGGGGTCGCTATATGAATCCTCACTAGTCCATTTAAGCTCTCAACTCATGTCACCATCACACACACACACACACAAAGATAGTCAATTTCAGAAAATAAGGTTCAGCAAATTCTATGTAACAGACAAGTTAACCTTATGAAGAAAAGATGGAACACACTAGTTTCAATAAACAAGAGCAGCATTTATAACAAACAACCTGGCTAGGACTAAAATATCCTTGAGCCCCAGCTTGACTCGAGTAAGTGAGTTTAGCAGACATTTCCTACTTCAAAACTCCATTCTTTAAAGCCATTCAATTTTTACTTGCTTTCACATTAGAAAATTAACAATAACTTAACACTCAAGAATTTTCCCCTTTTTTCGGATAAGTGACTTCAACACTCGGATTTAATTCCCCAGTTCCAATTTGTAAGCACTGTGTATATGACCATTCTTCTGGATGGTCTGACTTAGTGCCTATGGCTTTTATAAACCCAAGATAGAAAAACACCTTTCTATGTCTTATACCTCTCTCCTTGTTCTACTAGCCCTGTTTGAGCCCCAAAACAGCCTTCCTATTTTTTCATCTGACATGTCCAAATTTTTTTAATAACAGCGGTGTCCGGGCAGCTTGCGTGCACCTTGCCTAATTCCACGGGGTACCTGCTACCTCCCACCAGCACAAGTACCGGGTTTCTCTGTCCACCAAGGCTTGGACAGATGGGAAGAAATCACCTAGTATGGATTTGAACCTGAGACCTCATGGTTTTCAACCCACTTCATTGACCAGTAACCTGGACTACAAATTAAAATAAGTATCAGTAAACAATCCCGAAGAACCCTTGTCTTTAACTAAATGATTAACCAGTTTTGAGCCCTCTTAACTGATTACTATTTCTCCATTAAAGGACACATAACGATCCCCTTGTCGAAGCTTCATCACAAATTTCTTAACGACAGCTACCACCTCATAACTACTCAATCAGTCATCAAATGATCATCATTTCGAGAGGAGAAACATCATGCATCTCAGCAGTAGCAAGAGTGTGAAACTGATATATTATGACCCAATCCTGCAATTGATTATAACGACACTCCCGGACAAATTTTTAACACAAGAGAAGAGAGAGGTGGAGAGAGAAATCCAAGATGAACAAAGTCTTTGTTGATCATTCTAAAATTTCAGATTGCCATGCCGCGTGTGTCCAAATAAAAGTAACGGCCCAAAATTTATTTAGACAAGAACATATCCAGCCACAGCTAGGTAAGCAAGATTTACCACATCGTGGTCCAAATAGCCCATGTCCAAGAATGTATGCTTTTGATCCAGGGGACGGGCACGTGAAGTCCACAGTAATGGGACAGAGCTCATCTGGAACTAGCTGAAGTTGTAGTAGTGCAACATCCAGAGGTCCTCTGGAGACATGAACTACCTTTGCATTTGTCCATACCCAAGGATCCATAAAATCCAAGCGAACACGAATGGTCCTACTGCTTGTGTTTGCCAAGTTAACTCTAAAGCTACCTCGCTCATTGTCAACAAAGAACATTGGAGTTTTTAGTTCCTTTTGAAACAAATGTTTATTCCTATGGTGAATGTCAAATTTCTCATCTCCTGGATGCTGATGATTAGACGGTGTGAAAACTACATCAGATTTGGTGTTATATCCAGAACCGTTTACAGATGTTTTCCCAAATCTCCACGGCTCTAGAAGATGAGCGTTCGTAAGAAGAAGACCCTGCTTGTTGAGCAAAACTCCAGAAGCCCAAGCTCCATCATCAACAGTGATAAGACAGATAGATGCCATTGCCTTCTCAATCAAGGATGGGGGAACAGGACCTGTTAGGAGATGCTCTTGAGTATCATTGGTGGGTCCATCCTGAATAGTATTGGAGGGTGACTCCTTTTCAACACTGACTAAGTTTGCATTATTAAGATGGATCTCTCTCCTAGTTTTTGGCTCTTCTTGAAGCAGGCTACCACAAGCAGATGTAATAGCTTCCCATGGAATCACCATCTGCCACCCAATGCTTCAATATCAAATTAAGGCAGTATAAGTGAAGATAGAGCTCAGCAAGAATATAGAGCTCAGTATTAAATGTTTGCCTGAATTTCAGCAGCAGTAGCCCTTTGTCTGAGTGGCCGAGACAGAACACCGATAAGCTCTGCATGTTCCCCTAACACTGGGCTTCCTTCCATTCCTGAAACATAAAGCACCGTACCTAATAAAAGTACCCAAAAATGGAAAGGATTAATTAACTAAAACTGCAAGGTAAAAGCTCAAACCAGGGAGACAACGGATGTCAGCAATCAACAGAGCTTTATTCAGCGCACTAGGTGGGTAGCTGTTTGCAACGGATCCAACTGATATGCTGTATAGCAACAAAAAGACCAAATTAGAGCTTACACAAGGAGATGTAACAAGAACAAAGGGGAAACTAATCCTTAGCATGATCAGAACTTGGCAGACAAATAATCATCCAACAACATGTCTATCAAGTCCAGAAAGATCCAGACCCTCGAGACTGCAACAGGTACAGGTTACTCAAGGAAAGATGAGCTAAACATTTTTAGCACTAGCAACAAGAAACACACCAGTGCTTTGATTTTAAGAGTCGATTAAAGATGCACAGCATGAAAATTCAGTTATCATACATTGTGATGCTGAAAACCGAGGATGGAAATATTACAAAAGTTGTAATTACAACATATAGTAGAAACAATACCAAAGCAACTACCTATTGGAAAAGTGGCTGGGAGACAAGATGCCAAAAGGAGAACCCATAGCCAGAAGAAGATCGCCTCTCCTACTCCAGGGGGAGACTTTTAATGTAGGCAGGTCCTGAAAGGAAATACCTATGCCAGTCATTATCATCAAAAACCTACTAAATGGAGCTTTCAAAAATTACCAGCAAAAAAGCAAGCTCATTCAGCCAAATGCAATGCCATGCTTCATTCACAAGTTTGATGCCACTTAGTGCAGTAAAAGCCTGAGACCTCATATGGATTTGAGGGAACTCTGAGAAGAGCAATTCTTGTAGTCGATGTTCCTATCACACTGGGAAGGCTGGACTGCGCCTCCACCATTGGAGTTTGACTTGGGAAGGAAATTTGCTCAACCTGAAATTATCAGTTGAGAGTTCCTGTTACACGATAATCAATCTACAAAATCAGTTTTAATAGCTTGTTTGCAAAGCTTCTGAGAAGCCAAAAGTGTTTATTTTTTTAGAAGGTCCTTATTTAAAGAGTTGAGTTGTTTGGCCAAGCTTTTAGGAAAGAAATAAGTGTTTTTCAGTAATAGCAAAAGTTGTTCTTCAAAAGCTAAAAAAAAAAAGTAGATTTTGCCCCCCCAAAAGCACTTTTGGAACTTGGCCAAACACAACTCACTGCAAAAGTGATTTTCAAATTGATTAACCAAACACAAACCTGTTTGCAAAAGCACTTTTCAAAATAAGCAGATTTTGGTAGCTTGGCCAAACAAGCTAGAAGGTCCTTTGAGACAAGAATCTTGATAGACCTTTGCCTATAAAGACTAGAACATTAAGTGTCTTTATCCAAAAGAAAACAAAAAAAAGACTAGAATATTCAGTGCAAATATTGTTTAGACCATCCTGAAGGTAGTGCTAGATTAAGAAGGACAGTCAAAAGACTCGTGGAAGAGAATTCCATTTCTCATGCCATTTTGCACTTGATATCCGGAGACTCAATTGAGCTCCTTTCCAACAACACTGTTGAATGCTTATACAAAAAATAAATGTGACCAGAGTAGCTTACTGAATTAGAGTTCCAAATGTAAAATTTATGTTTGGAAAAATGCCCCCATGTTATAGGAAGTGGACTACCTTGTATCCAGATATTGGGAGGCGATACCAGACCATTATAACTTTCAATTGTAAATAGGTGGGTGATACACTCCATGATGATAAGGCGGAAACAATTTTGGCATGAGTAGACATGAAACAATTCATATCAGTCTATCGGAGCATGAAATAAGGAACTCGTTACATGAATTTCTTTCAGTCTTTTATGAGAAGAGCCTGAAGAGGTAGTAGAACATCTAAAGGGTTCTATTCAGAAGAAACACAATCGACAATGCAGCTAATGCTAAATATATGGAGGAAGCCATGTTCTGCAACTTGAAGAAGTAAGCGGTGTGCAGCACAGATTAGTTCAAAGCCATACTGCGTTATGCCAGGAAAGAGAAAAGAGAAGACACAACTCCTAAGGTGGTCATGATTTTAGACGTAGGACAAAAAGTATAATGGAATTTCTGATACTGCTCGAAAGAAATAGGTTCATGATTTATTTAGTATTTAAGAATGAAAAAAAAATTGCTATGTGTTGATATAACTAGTTATCTTATGAGGTATTTTTGAATTTTGAACCATAAAGTATGATCATAGCAGAAATTAACTCATGAAAAATGACAAAGGATCTATAGCAGCCAATCAAAATATGCCTGCAAGAGAATTTAGCTTATCATGGTCTGATCGACATTAAACTTTCATCTTTGAATGAAAGTATTATCATTTTTTTTTTTTGAAAGTATTATCATTTTAATCCTATTATTTGACCCCAAAAAAAAAAAGGTATTGTCATGTTAATCCTATTTATGACTATGTTATGCATTAATGAAAAAATCACCTCCTTCAACATGGTAAGAGTCTGCTTGGAGCTCAGTTGCAGGTGGAAAACGAGCATCGCCAAGAATATGTCATTAGATATCTAAGAGCGCACACAAACTACATTCTACGAAACCAAATTTTAGCTTACTCTACCTATATTCCAGACAGATCAAGTATGCAGATAACTTTCATTACACAAATCAGATTCATTAATAACACACCTAGATAATGGTTTGAAGTATTGACAAGGCCCGGTGAGTGGCTCTACCACATCTAATGATTTGGTTGTACTAATCATCTATAGATAAAGGTATAAAGATTATAGTTACATATTTACTCATTTATACATAAAGGTGCAGAGATTTTTATGGTTACACAATTACTGTGTGCAAGTGACAAACAAGGGAAACAACATACCTGTCTGCGCTTAGTGTTAGTAAATGATTGATGGGCATTTCCATAGGCAGCTAGGGACCAACCAACCTCCCACCCATGTTCAATTGAACTAGAAGAACCTTCAATTAGGGATTGGACAGCAGCAGATGACACAGGGATGTCAACCTTCAGCGAGAACACCATACAGACAGTATCAAACGCCTTTTCATGTTTCATCAATAATAACATAGTGACAACGAAAAACACCAGCTATAAAAGTGATCAGTGAACCCATGGCAAAAATTAGGATTAAGTGGTTCAAAACTAGGTACTCCCTCAATTCTATTTTATACAACACTTTTCATTTTTAGTTTATTCCAAAAAGAATGAACCGTTCCATATTTGAAAACTCTTTAACATTAGACATCCCATTTTACCCTTGATGGCATATGCTCTTATAGTCATAGAAATGTCATGATATGTTTAAGACCACCACTTCTACAGGTACTTTTGGTATGTGTCAAAATCTTCTCTCTCTCTCTTTTTTTTTTTTTTTTTTTTTTTTTTTACTCAATACCTAGTCAAATACCGCCACATAATATGAAATGAAGGGAGTATTAACTTTGTCATTACCACAGACAAGGCAAGTTCACTGGCACAAAATACCAAATGACATCAGATTAGAATATATATGCATGCATCAAAACGAGAGCAACTTATCCATTCAATAATCCAAATAAAAGCCATACATAAGATAAAATAACGGGTTTTATGATAATCATCATTCAGATTACAAAATCCTTCTCAATGTCGTACCACTCTTAGGAGTTCCGCAGGTAGCCAATTCAAACCGTCCTTGTTAGTCACTTTGAGATCATTCTGCAATCTATTTTCTCCCTGTGAATCATGGGCAAGGACATCCAATATCAACTTAAGATCAACGAACCTATCAGAACTTATACTACAGATTTCTTTTCGTGGTAGGCTCATATTAATACCTCCCGCAGTATATCAATTTGAGCACCAGGAATCAGCTTGGGCTTATCCTGCAAGATGGTAAAACAAAAAAAATTATGAAAAAACACCAGGAAAATCTTTTGCAAAGGCCCCTCGGGAAAAGGAGAATACTCCTGATGTTCCATTTTACAATTCAGACCCTTTCCATTTTCAACCATTCAACAATTACCTATCTACATGCTCTTTTAGGAATTGACATGTCATGTTAAGGACAAGTAGATGACCTCTAATATAGTATACATATATGGTTCTTTCTTTATTAAATTGCTTCTCCAATCAAAGATCATCATATAAAATGAGTCTGAGGAGTACTTATCAATGAAAGAAGATTAAAAATCCAACCTTTGATATGCTCCCTCTATCCTGTTGTATGACAAATGGCTCAATAACAGAAGCAACAGTTAAAACCAAAAAGTGACCTCCAATAGACTGCAACTTGTTTTCACCCAGAATCTGCTTAGACACCGAAGCATTAACAAAGGAACTGGGCAAAAGCATCCCAGATGCTGATAGTGTCGTCTTCCCAGAACTACCCAAAAAATCACACCCAATTTAACAACGTCCACTTCAGTACATAAATATAAACAAGAGATAATGGTCAAAAACGCCCCTGAACTATCGCTTTTTCGCGTGTTTCACACCCCAACTTTCACATGTTCCCTTTTCGTATCACCGTGTATGTGTTAGAGCACACATCAACTATTAGTTGTTCCGTTTTCCTAGTAGAAAAGGTAACAACTGATAGTTAGGGTGTGAAACCCGCGAAATAGCTATAGTTCAGGTATGTTTTTGATCATTTAACTCTGTAATACAAATACATCAATGCAAAATTTACTCACTTGTAGAGGTGAAAAGCATGTTTTCGCATCTTCAGGCCTTTTGGGTCCTTGAAGAACAATAAAAGAAAATTCAAAACCAAACAGTAAAATAAGATAAAATTATATGAATTTTGGATTGGAAAAGGGACTTACAGGGCCTTGAATTCTAACCATGACGGCATAATTGCGAGCAACATCGACGACTTCAGGAAGACCCATTAGAAGAAGAAGAAGAGTGATAATTTGGGGGTCTGTTAAGTCTGTCTGCCCCCAGTGGGAGCTTAAAGAATCAGAGTTGTGTTATGGCAATAATTTGGAGAATAGAAACATCGTTACAGCCTTATAGGGAACCTATGGGCTGACAATGGCAGCTGGATTGCGGTTCAAGGCAATCGAGACTATCCACTCTTTTTCAATTAAACATTTATATATACTATTTGTCCTTTTTCAGTTTTTTTTTTTTTTTTTTTTTTTTTTGGTATCTATCACGTTGCCTAGAGCGGCAACAACAGGGAGTAAATTTCTAGAAGGTATTTAGAATTGTCTTTTAATATAACTAGGATTAGATTATCATCCAAACTATCACTATTATACTCAAGACAGCAAAGGCTCAAATATGCCTTTAATGTTGGTGAAATTATACACATTTACCCATCGTTAAAAGGTTGATGCAAAGATGCCCCTAACATTTTTTTTTTTGCCATACATGCCCTTGAGTTAACAAAAAATATTAGAGGGCATATTTGTTCAGTTTCGCATAGTATAGGGGCATATTTGATATATTGAAATTCCTGAATATTATGGCACAAAATATCATCACATTCCAAAACATAAAAAAACATTTGTAATTACAATCCATCCACCATTACAATAAACTTATACAACTAAAAGAGCAGATGCAATTACAACGATCTTTTAAAGACTGTTTTTCACAAACAAGAGCACCATTTCCCCTTTTCAAAAGATTTTTTTTACTAATGATAATACCATTTTTATTTTTCAATTTGTTGATGATCTAGACAGTTCTTTCTAGATATTTTTCGTCTGCTCAGTCCCAATATCTACACGATAATGGATGCAACAATTGCAGCAATAAAACATAAACATAAAAAAGAATATTACTTACATTAGACTTATGACACATGAAAAAATGTCTCCCACAGTGCTCAACATTTTGATAATAATAATAATAGAAAGAGTATCACATTTTAAGTATTTATACGGTTTCTTACATAACATTCAATGTGGTTTGGCCCTTTCGCGAATTTCACGCATAACCGAAATTTAGTAGAATTATTTGAAGTCCATAAGTGAGATGGAGTGCAGTAACTCCACGTCCACAAACCCTTCCACAACTCCACATCCACAAACCCTTCCACAGCTATTTGAAGAACTCGAAGCTTCCGACATTTCATAAACAAGTGAAAGAATAAGAGAGAAAAGTGAGGGGTTGTACGATAAGTGTGGAGTTTCAAAATGCAGTTGCAATAAATCATTGGCTAGCATAAAGTGCACTACAAAAAAAATCTGAGAACTATTTGTGCTATAATATTCAGGAATTTCAATGGATCAAATATACCCTTATACTATGCGAAACTGAACAAATATGCCCTCAAATATTTTCCGTTAACTCAGGGCATGTATGGCCAAAAAAAAAAAAAAATGTTAAGGGCATCTTTGCACCAATCTTTTAACGACGGGCAAATGTGTACAATTTGGCAAACGTTAGGGGCATATTTGAGCCTTTGCCGTACTCAAGATATGCTAAAACACATAAAATCCTTCTTCGATTCTAGTTGACACATCATGTCACATAATATTCTATTTTTAAAAAAAATTGCTTAACTCATTCAATTCATTTAACTCAACCCTCCATTAAACACAAATCTAATATAATATTTGTTCATATATCTCTCAAACTTACAACACACATTAGGCTATCCTCTGACATTTCTAATAACTAACAAAATTTTAGGTTCATAAATTGCAAGGTAAAATAAAAGATGATCATCTACTAAATAGTTGTCCAAGGCATACTTTTCTTTTAATCCGTTTCATCTAACTTTTCCTGTGACCAAGGTCGGGCCCATGTGTTAATTTGTGGTGCTCGAGCACCCATTACTGCCAAGGAATTTGGATTGCAGCAAGCATAAATTAGAGTAATTTCCAATACTAATAGCACTAAGCTGCCGTTCTACCCCAAAAAAATAAAAAATAAAAAATAAGCTGCTCCAATATTTATTTTTCAATAATGTCATGTCTTGACCTATTATTTTTTGGTACAATGGTAAATTAAATAAACTTCTTAATATTTTCATAAGCTATATGTCTTAAATCTGGTGGTAAAATAAATTTCATTTTCTTAAATGTATATTCCCAAAGTAATAAATTCTCTTCATGTTTGTGTTTGTTGACCCAAAAAATATGTGCATTTATTCGTCTCTCTCCAAATGTATATGATAGTGGCTTTGCTCACTTCCAACAAATAACGACAATCTTCAATAATTGTCCTAAGAGGAGGATGTAGGATGACATTGTATGTCCTCCTCTTTGATTAATTTGCCAGCAGCAGGTAAGCAGTTTGTCTTTACTTCTAATTGTTTGTAATCTTTTTCTTTTGATAATTTCAGACCTTATCTGATGCTCATAGCTTTGTAATGAGATTTGTTATAGTATCTGAATACCCCCCGACATCCATTGTTCTCAGTCATCCCTAAAGAACCCTCACTACAAGAAAAAATATATTTGGCAACACAATTATTTTTGTTGTCATATATTGATTATTGTTGTAAAAAGTACTTTTGACAACTTTTTTTTTTTTGTTGCATAGACCTTTCCCAACGGCTGTTATTGCAACAATGTGCACCAATTTTTTTTATTTTTTATTTATTATCAAAAGTACTTTTTGCAACAATAATCAATGCTATGACAACAAAATTAAATTCTTTGGCAACAAAAAAGTTCTTTGGCAACATTAAAACTAAGTTGTTGCCAAATATTAAATTTTTTGCCATTTCTATACTTTCTTGTAGTGCCTCCAAAAGCAAAGATCTCCAGTTTGCGTTTTCATATTGCCATTAGTATTAAGCTTCAACTTTCCTGCACAAAGAAGCGACCAACCTAATAGTTTAACTTATTTAGATATCGATATTGGCAAAGGACATGCTTCATAAATTTCCTTAGCATAATCTTCGGCTTGCTTGCATAGAAGTTCAACAGGCAAGAACTTTTATTCAACAAAATTTATGTTTCGCTCTTTCGTATGTGTCACATAAATGAAAATATAAGTATAACATTATCAAAGCATCACCCGAAATTGTTACCCCAAATTGTTTATGATCTCCTCTAGTCATTCCAGTATTGTCTTCTCATTCAAAAATTTAATCTCATTCAATGACATAAACTTATTTCATATCCATTTTGATAGTGGACTACCATATGCTTTGGGTCTTCCACTTCTACACAATTATTCGCAATTTGGCAACTCAATTAGTTTTGGGGTGAATGAAAGCACATTTGACATAAGTCGATTATGTCTTTACAAGCTATCTAAATTTTTAAGCTTTTCAGGAATGTGATACCCATCCAACTCTTCTCGTTTGGACTAGCATAATTATCAATACATGCTATCTCATACGCCGACTTAGTGCTAAAAAATTTCATTACTTATTCCATTCCAGATGAGTTTACCTAAAAAAACATTATAAGATGTCAAATGAGATAAAATAGTATTATTTCAATAGGGTCAAGCAACAGAACTACAAATGTTATATTCCACACGACATCAAGCAACATGTCAGCTATTGTAACCGATATGTCAACGTGACTACTATCTACAGTAACCTTAATAGGCATTTTAAAAAGTCAATTAGGATAAAGAAGAGATTATGTTCATTGTTTAAAGTTGAGGGGAAGTTTTATTTTTAATGTATAGTTGGGGGATGCAAATGATTTTCACCATATATATATGAGAGAAGTAGATAAATTAACATTTATGTGAGTAAATAAAATCTCTTTTATGTAGTACCTTTATTTATTGAAAGCAAAACAAACACGGTAGTTAGTATCTGTTTCATTAATATTGTAATTTCAACTATTAACTCAAAATAAATAGATTAGAAATCAACAAATCAAATTCATCATATTTGTTTTGAAATGTTGCATTGTCTTGAACAAAAAAAATACATTTGAATAATTATCCGTTAATTTTTGTTTGCTTTTAGCGTAAACTACTATGACGTAATATTTGTAGTCAAAACCTATCTTATTTGATTTTATGATGTAATGGATAATTTTTTTTTGAAATTAAAAATATCAAAATACAAAATACAGAATCTAGTAAGAATCTAATGCCATTTTCTTTTCTACTACTCCACTATTTTGAAATGGAGGGAGTAAATATTAGTGTTGCATTCCTTTATGGGTACAGATAAGACATCTGTAAGTTTCTATAAAGGTTCCAAGGCACAAAACTAAATGAAACATTAGTAAATTCAATTTATATTTCTGTTAGATATGATGTGTTATTTTGCACAAAAGATAGTGGAGATTTTCAGTTCTTGATTACAAACTATGACAATGTAGTGTCCTTTTGTTAAATTTCCTTTAGCACTCGATGTATCACCAAATCATATAGTTTGATTCAAATACTATAAGGGACTGTTTTTATCTTGTTTTGATTGACTATTAAAGAGACCTGAAGTTTATACCAACATAGTAGTGTTAGATTATTTATGGAGGATCAATAAGATCTTTTAAAAGGTAAATTTTAAAATTCCAAAGATCCAAATTGTATACTAATAGGCCTTTGGATCAACAATCATAAACAATTCCAAGTTTCCAGGTTTAATTTCTTGTCTTCTCCGCTTTATAGTGAACATCAGAGTACCAAGGAAATTGCGGAAACTTTGACCAAAAAAAAAAAGAAGGAAACTGCGGAAACTGGACCCAAACAAATAATTGCGGAACAAAGAATCCTGTACCTCTTGCTTAAACACTCATACCTTTCTCTTTGATAATACTGTCCTCCCTCCGTCTCAAATTATCTGGCTGTTATGCACCCCTTGAGAAACATTAATCAAGAGAGGTTTTTAACTATTTTATCCTTCATTGGGTATTGGACAATCATAAACATCAGTTCATAAATGAGGTGTTTATAGTCTTCAAAAACAGTAGGGGTTAAGGGTTAAAAAAAACACCTCAAGTATCTATTTTTTTTTTTTTAGTTTCCTACCTGAACTATTAGGTACGAGAGTTTGCTACCTAAACTATCATCAACCAGTTTGTAAAGCACACCTCAACTATTACTTGTTCACTTTTCCTATCTGAACTATCACTAACTAGTTTACAAAATACACCTCAACTATTAATTTTGAGGTGTGTTTTACAAAGTAGTTGGTAATAATTTAGGTATAAAACTCTCACAATTGATAATTGAGGTGTGTTTCGCAAACTGATCGATGATAGTTTAGGTAAGAAACTCTCACACCTGATAGTTTAATTAGAAAACTCAAAAAAATAGTGATACTTGAGGTGTATTTTTTTTACCCTTACTTCAAATAACTGCAAAAGTGAAATGTCAAAAACATAATTAATGCTGTTTAAGACAACCATTTGTTAAAATTACTGCGTATAATTTGAGACTGTGGGAGTAAATCAAAATTGCCGAATATGGAATCGTGTACCACGTGCCTAAACACTTGTACATATGTCCTTCATAAACACAGTACATAAACAGCGCGGAGGAAGCTATTTTTCTTTTGTTCACTTGTCTTTCCCAGTCTCGACCACCATACACCAACGCCACCACCGTCGCATACAACCTCACCACTCACGTCTCCTCATATTTGAATAGTCAATGCCTGCTCAAAAACGTCCATACGATACTTCTCCTACTCCTCCACCTGACGACGAAAAAGACGACGATGATTCCTTACAAACTAATAATAATCAAAATCACGACGAGGAACAACCCGATGACGGTACGTGTATTATACATAGAGATTCGTTGTACATACACGTCTTAGATTTGTATGTTTACATTTTATTTTGTGTATATAAAGCGGTGACTCGAGTTTCACTCAACATAACGTGATTTTTTATTTTTTATTTTTTATTTTTGATGTTTTGGTCTGTGTTTGACTTTCAGATTCGGATGGAACTACTTGTTCGAGCGGCGTGGAGAAAGATGAGTAATGCACTTATCTTTTTCTGTTTGAATTGGTTTATGTGTGTTTAGATGGAATGATGCATTTTTATATACGTACGACGCGATGTGTGTATGAGTGTTTCTGTTGTAGTTTTGAAGTGAATGATGTGATTTGGGACTGTGTGGAATGTTAGAAATGGTGTATAGCTTGAGATCTACTAGTTTTTTTTTTTCTTTCTGTAATTGAGTTTGTATTTTGCTTCTAATTATGAACATTGCTATAAGGAGCTTCAGTAGTTTGATTTGTTCTTCTTTTTTGATTTTTTGGGAGTAATTAGTAAGATTTGTCTGAAATGACGGAAGACCGGTCAGGAAATTTGAATTTTGATCAGCTCTATTTTATGCATCTGTTTGTTTGCTTGCATGTGGCATGTCCAGATGCGCGTCGAATCTATAATTTGTTAGGGAAGGCCAACTTTGATTGGATATGATTATGGGGAATCGTGCTGATTGAGTTATTACAGTCATGAACTTGTATGAATTTAAGTTCTGTTTCGTGTATTTACTTTGACAATTGTTTTGGTTAAGTCGATGAGACTAGGAAGTTTTGTTGTTGTATCATACCAATGAAGATCATGAATGTCAAAGCCTCAACGAAATCAATGAGCTCAAAATTAATCAAGTTTCCGCCCCCCCCCCCAACACACACACACTTGTTTTGGTAATAAGATTTCTTGAAACATTGGGTTCTTCTAACCCGTGAACTCAATTTTTAGATCCAATTTGCCATAATCTAGAACTGTCCATTCATGTTGTCCTACTTCCATCCGTAATCTGCCCTTCACAAAATTCACTTCCGTGTCTCTTGATTAATCTACTCTCTTTCTTAATTCGTACATTTGTTGAAAGAATTTACTTTGTGATTCCTTATACATGAACTCAGAAAATATAGACTCCTTCTTCCATGAGCAGATTATTGACTGGACTCCGAAATGGCATTTTTCTCTGGACCCAAGCTATTACTACCATCTTTGTCATCGACCTCATGGTTAAATAGACAGAAGGCACCTCCAAATAGTAAGCATCGTCTTGGTTCTGGAACCATATCATGATAGAACTGGAATTGACTCCATTGCTTTGAGCAAAACCAAGGGCTCAGTGTTAGCGAGAGACCTTCTTCTACACATCCCTTTTTAGGATTGCTTAGCATAGATGAAAATTATTCCTCCAAAACAGAAACCTGGTTATAGCTGTGATTCTATAATTTGACCAAGTTGTTTTGTTCTTGAAACTTAATAAATTTTGAGTATCTAGCTCGCCATAGTTACTTAATAATGAACCCTGAAAATGGAGTTTTAATTTCTCCCAATAAGCTTCTTTTCGCTAATCTTTCAAAGTCACTTGCTTAACAATTATGTTATGTGCGTACTTTTAGCTATTCTAGAGAAAATCTATTCACGTTACTTATTTTTATTTAATTTCAGAAAATCATGTCCTTATTTTTCCTTATATTTTTGTTTCTTATCGTGTACATTTCCTGGGAAATAAAAAGGAAGGGCTTCTTCCTATACGTATGAATTCCATTGGACCCAGAAATGATACATTGGAAGAATCCATTGGTTTTCCAATATCAATACGTTGATTGTTTCTCTCGTGTATCTTCCCAAAGGAAACTTTAGAAAAGTGCCTCAAGGTTATTTTTAATTTCTATAATACTTTTTGAAAAACAGATCAGACAAATACATTACAAAATTTCCAGAGGAAAAAAATAAATAAATAAAGAGCACCTATGTTAATCGGACTCTTCAAAAATGGACATGGGTGCGTGTCGGATCCTCCAAAAGTAGTGCATTTTTGAAGGATCTGACACGGGTGCGGCATCATTTTTGGAGAGTCCGAGCAACATAGAAGAGCACTCCTTAACACCAGCTAAGAGTTGAAAGTGCATAATTTCATATAAAGTAGGGGAAGCCTAGAGAGGTAATTAAATTTGACTTTTTCTTTGAGTTCTTTTATACATCAGTAAGTGTCTAACTGGTCTCATTAACCTGTAAAATACATGCTTTTGGAGAACAAATGAAGAAGAATGTGGCAGTCTTTTCTTTAAAAGGAAGTGTACATAGTCTTCTGTGCTCCATAATATAAACTGTCATTAGACTTGAATAAGCGCGAGTAATTAAGTTTCTATTACTAACAAATAACAATCTAAGATACTAGAATAGCTGCTAATAGAAACATTCAAGTGCTGTGGGAGCTGCACTCTAATAGAAACAGGAAAGTTCGTACAGTTATGGTCTTGCTCCATGTTTATTAACACAACATGCCCTCAGTGGAGACATTAGATATTTCATTCAATGTAAAGAAGTTTTAAAAAGCATAAGAATAGTTTCTCAAAAAAGGATTGGGAAAAATTAAATGCTCTGAGAAAAGATAGAAAGGTTTGATTACGAATTCAAGTACTTTAGATAGAAAGGTTTGATTACGAATTCAAGTACTTTCTTGTTACGCTACAGAAGAATTAAGCCTTTGAATGTGTCCAGATAATTGTTTCCATTTGATACATTTAAGTATGGTTAATGTTAAAATAGAAGATATTAATCTGTTAGATCCATACCATAGGTTGACTGTTACGCATTTAGTATCTAGGATTAGAAGAACATCATCGATATAGTGATGAATGTAGGCACATCTTGCTAGATTGATGATCTATGTGCCTAAGCTAGTTGGAAGAGGCAACTCGTTAGTCTAGGTTTTCATTCAATTGACAATAGTTACATATGCATACAGACTAAGTTGCTCGGACTTGGGTGCGGGTGTCCGACGCGGGTGCAGATTATAGATCCTTCATGATCTAAATTTTAAGATTCGGGGTTACGGATTCAGTTTTGGATATTGGTGCTGGGATTCGGCTAAGAATAATTCAAATATCTAAAAATGGAGTTATAACAATCTGCCCAAATTATAGTGGACTATTTAGAAGGAAATGAATGCTCAAATTTTTGAGAGCAAGTATGAATCTGTAATTATTATTAAGTACAGATGCATCTCCTTACTGTTTTTTGCTGTAACATGGCCATTGCAAATGATAAAGGTGTAACATGGCTATTGCAATAGCTCTAGCTTTTGTTTTGATTTCAAAAATCATTGTCCGTCTCAAATTTCTCTATCAGTTTTGGTCAAAGTACCCAAAACCGTTTGACCAAATCGGGTACGGATCTCACCCCCACCCACGTTGTGTCGACACAGGTGTGGTACCAAAAGTGAAGAGTCTGAGCAACTTAGCATACAGATATCCAGGCTAAACCTAGTCCTAATCATGTTTTATTCGTGTTACAAATTAAACCGGTGTTTGTTTCTGGTTATAATACTTTTAAATATATATGATGTCTACTTGATCCTAATTTCATGACATCATTGTCTTTTAAATCGTATATATCAGGATATATAGTATCCGCAATCAGGCCCTCCCTTTCATCCCGAGGATTTTTTTGATAAGTAAAGTTCCGTTTTGACTTTGCAAAGGTTTTGCCAGTACTCTTATATTGTAGATTTAAAGATATGGTATGTTCTTTGACTTCTTGGCTATGTTACTTGTATTTGGTTGCGCATCCATATAAGGCAAACTGTGGTTTTCTTCTTTCCTCTTTGGTAGTATATTGTTTAGCACTCTACTGTTATTATTAGTATATATGATAGTTTGCAGAACATCTAAGTAATTAATTACTAACACTAAAATTGTCTTTTGCACCTGCACCTGACCTTGCCTTCTTTTCTACTACCTTCCTTTCCATATGTCCAAAGAATAACTTTATCGCTAATAGTTTTATTTTATCTTACACTGAACTATTTTATTGCGGAAATTTTTTGAATATTTTTCTTTGAGATGGTAACAAGCTTTATATTAAAAACACAAAAGGCTGTGTAGGCCATATTTACAGAGTGTATGAAGCAAAAAGAAATAAACTACCAAAGTATCTACTGCCTTATAAAGACTCTTGAACTTCTAATAGAGACTCAGTATCTTCTATGTGCTCCTGTTTACACCAAAAATGGAACTGTAAAATACAACTTAGTTTTATCTTCTGGATTGAGTTGCTCTTGCCTTGAAAACATCTTAAATTTCTCTCCCTCCATATAATCCATCATATGCAAGCTGGGACCATACTCCATCTTCTTTCTGAACTGTTGAACCTCCACTTCTGTGCCAAATGGAGAGAATTTTTTTGAATATTAATTTCTTGAAATATGGGGTATCCTGGACTTTGCCTATTGTGTTTACTTTTGCTTTTCTTGCAGATTTATCACTCTGAGACTTTCAGAAGTTCGCAAAGAAGTACAGTGTCCTATATGTTTAGGTATGAGTCTCTGCTCTTTCTTCATTGTTTTTGTTATTTTATTTTATGGAATTGGATATGCTTGAAGAGAGTATGTCATAGCAAGATGTGACCTTATTAAATACTGCATTTCAAAGAACCATCAAAATGCATGTCAGCTTTATGTGATTTTTGGAAGTCATGATGCACATTATGCTGCCTTCATTGTCCTGTGCGCATGGCAGAGATTGGGAGCAGGAGAAGGTGAAACCTCCTCTTAGCTAGAGTTATGTGTCAATGTTATGACAGTATGCACCGGGATTACTAATGAATGACCCCCACCTCCCCCTCCCAACCCAATTTGAGATTCTAAGAAAACATCAGGTTCAACTGTTAAAATTATTTTTTCATGTTAATTTCTATATTTGTTAGTTGGTGAAATTAGAAACATGGCATCATTGAGACTGCGAATGTGGGGTTCTCTATGTTAAAAAATCCCTGTTCCGTATCTGATTTTGATAGGTATTATGAATAAATGGAGATTTGGTGGGAAGCAAGGCATTATCCGTGCTACCTTTTTTGTACTTAATGAAACAGCATTTCCAGCTCTGTATTATCTAATAAATGTTCTCTAAATAATCTCTAGTAAGTAGTAACCCAATTTGCAGTTTCTCTGCTTCATTTTTTGTGATCTCTGCTTGAAATTATGCTAATTGGGACCTCTCTTTCCTGTCAGTAACTGATATAGGTGAATTATTGTTTTGTTGCCGACATTTCCTATTGTTCAAATTATGATTGAGATTTTGGTTTTCCCGACATTGAGATTTACTATGTGGATTCGGTGCATGTTTCTTTCCTGTTGATTAAGGAGCACACAATTCCAATCACGGAAAGGTATCACTTATCTGAGAAAACAGAATTGGCACTGACACATATTCACTCAGAAAAGGAGATCTACATTAATTCCTGATGAACTTGTTTGAGGAGCTATTTAACTATGGTTGTAGCTATATACAGGGATCTCTTTTAGAACATAGTGATAAAGCTCTGTTTTTGTAATGTATTCCTAGTGTTGCTTACCAGTTTACCACTGTGAAACGGGCAGGCATTATACGAAAGACCAGAACAGTTATGGAGTGCTTGCATCGCTTTTGCAGAGAATGCATTGACAAGTCTATGCGAATGGGGTACCTGCTAAACTTATCTTTCATTAGTTGAGACTTGAGAAGTAACATGTGTTTGCTTATCCGGTTCAGTATGACAACTATATCTTAGGAGCAATGAGTGTCCTGCTTGTCGTACCCACTGTGCTAGTCGCCGTTCTCTGAGAGATGATCCGAACTATGATGCTCTAATTGCACTTCTATACCCAGATATTGATAAATACGAAGAGGAGGTACCATTATGCTTCACTCTTGAATGTCTCATGGCAAAGGTCTATCATTGACCTGTTTCAGACAAATGGACTTACTCTTCTATGTATCACTCAGGAATTGGCTTTTCATGAAGAGGAGAAAACTCGAAATAAGCTGGTGAGCCAATCCAAGTTCCATGGCAAAGATGTATTCCATACAGATTATTTTCAATAGCAGATATTTTTCGTTCCTGTAAAATTTTATCAGTTCATCCTAGTAATGGATGTGCGGCTGATTCCACGTGCAATGTCAATGGGAAGTGTGGAAATATATGGCACATTTCTCTTAGTATATATTAGTGATGTTATATCTATAGCAAAGTTAGATATGGGTGAAGTTAATCCTCTCCTCGAGGGGACTTCAGGTTATTCTGATGTGGATAATTAGGTAGTTTTTATCTTTAGAACTCATTGATCTGGCCCCAATCACCTCTAAATGCCTGTGGGCATCCAAATCACGTGCCTACTCGAATTTCCTTTTCCTTTCTCACCAATTCATAGTTTTCTTACTCTTTGAACAGATACAAGCTTCAATTGCACAGACAATACGGCGACAATCCGAAGCACTGGGAAGGAAACGGACTGCCAGAGCTACAGCAGCCGCTTTTGCAAGGAGATCTCAGGGAAGCTATCGGAATTTAAGGGGAAGAAGAAACTTTCAGGGTGCTGAACACCATATATCTGATGAGGACGAAGATGGTAATCATGATGTTGGCAAGGATTCTTCCTCTGCTGATGAGCGCTCAGTAGAAGTCAAACCAAAACGGTGCAAAAAGAGGGTAGGACGGCCTTCTCATGCTTCAGCAGCCAGTGACGAAAATGATGCAGAAACAAACCAAGAATCATTAGGCGCATGTAATGGACTTATTCGCTGTTCAGAGATTCTTGCCTGGGGAAAAGGTGGCATGCGAAGTAACACCAGGCATGGGGGTCTTGGTGGAGGCACTGGCAAGTTCTTCAGGAACAGCCGAGTCTCAAAGCTAATTGATCATCTATGTCCTTCGGATGAAAATGAAGGGCAGGTACAGCAAATCAACCCTATGTACTGATTAGATGCTTTCCTTTTACTTCCTATCTGTGGTTGAGGCTGAAGGGTATCATTTTGCGATTAGTTTTTAACATTTGTGATAATCTGATATTCGCTGTTGCTATTTGCTTGTTGCTTTCTATGATTGAGGATCTAAATGGATTCTTTTTCCTTTCAGTTGGATGTCAGACTTATGCTTGTTTCCTTGTCCGAAGAGGATATACCAAGTTTGCAACGACCTTACCTTTGCTGCCGGCCAACTATGGAAGTTAAACATTTGAGCCAGGTAAGCTTACCGGCATAAACCCTTTTCACACTTTATAAACCTGAATTGGAAATAGATAAATTTATGTCTGCATGCTTCATTTGAATGTATATATGCAGTATGTAGCTCAGCAGACTTCCATAGAGGTTGGTGAAATCGACATAGTGCTGATAAAAGAGATAAACGCCACTGACAACCCTTCAAGTTCTGATATCATGACCATTTCCAAACCCATTGTTGGAGATCCTTCTAAAATTGAAATCCATATGGTGAAAGAGCATCAGACTTTGGGGGAAATCCAAGATACATGTGGTTTTAACCAGCGTAATTTGGTGAGCTCTCTTTAAGATAACATGCACTATTCCAGAAACATGTCGACAATCTTATTATTTGATACTTGAATTGCTGCATTATGTTGAGCTCTCCTTTAGGCACACTGGTCCTGAAAGATTTCCACATTCTTCCATTATTACTCATCTTTCCTTGGATTTATCTTGACCGTATCTAACTAGCTTGCTGTCTTTCAGATCTTGGCATACCGACGAAAATCAAAGAATAGGACAGATCATGATGAAGGGAAGGTGACCATGTAGTTTTGGCTATATACAGAATATAATACTCGACAAGAAGTGTAATTTCAACTGGGGTTTGGAGTTCTCTGTAAATCCATATAGAAAGTAAGTAGTTTAGTAAGTGGTATCATACACATGTAGTTCATTATTCAGGAAAGATAATCCCCTCAACTATTTTGACTCAGCGTTTATTCACCTTGAAGTGGTTATGAACACACTCGTGTAATGGTTTATTTACCTTTTTATGGACTTGTTTCATGTAGTGTGATCCAAGTGATTAATATAGCGTTAACTAGCCAAGACGTTGGCCTGATGCATCAATTTTTAAGAAAAGAATGGTTTGCTTCTGTGACATTTAACCAATCACGACTTTTCTTGGTAATAGACCTACGACTAATCATGAAAAGGATCTGAACCTTTCCTTTGCAAATTACAACTAGCATGTTATTAACCTTCTGTTGCTTGCTTAAAGGCATTACAAATGCAAAAACGTCGCCGATTTATTTCTAAAAGATTATTCATAGTGTCATGCTTTGGGAGGAAGATGCTTATTGAGACCGACTTTTGTTTGGGTATCTACCCTTGGTAAAGCATTGGTGTTTGTTGAAAAATGGGCGTCTCATTTTAGGATAATCTTGGGGTATGTAAGATTTCCATCTCGTGCACGTAGGAGATGATGATGAATAGATGTCGCTGTAGATCAGTCAGGTTTCTAGTTTTTCCTTTTTTAACTTTGGTGAAGGGAAAGGAAATTCTCTTAGATTTCTTTTCCCGCTGTGAATAAGTTAAAAGGGGAAAGGTAGATGGGAGTGGTTTTTCGTGGAATGATGGACCTCAACAAAATTGTTTATTGTTTTCCCCGGTTGAGTGAAGAAAATATCTCGAGCCTTCAATTGTTTGACAATGCAATCTCCATTATTTTTCAACACAACTACAGCCTTGACATTTACTTGATTCAATCTCTTATTTTGCAACACGTCATCTCAGGTGACATTCAAGACAGGCCCACATATCTTACCACTACCTAGAGTGGACGATCAGCTGCTGCCAAGTTTCATTGAATTAATTTTTAATTGAAACCAGATAAACATGAACTTGCAAAGCGATAATCACACTTGACCAAATGGCAACAAAACAAAAACGTCACAATATTTATTTCAGATATTTAATATTAGGAATAGTAAACAAACATAGAACAACTGGTCTACCAGCAACAGTACAGTAATAGTAGCAACTTCGTTTGGAGCTGGAAAGCCACTAATGGCCATTAAAGCTTATAAGTCATCTCGGAAAACCTAATTACAACATGCTATTGGAGTACTTTAATACTTAATTCCCAACAGAAAACCATAAAGACAAATAAAGATAAGCTTCCAGTAATCCGTGCTTTCATTAGCAAAGCAACCTCGTAGAGAAAAAACACTATATACATGCAGATGCAGGTTTAAACTGCTTTTGCCACCCAAAAGCTCTCAGCACTTCTCGTGATGCTTAGATCTGGTGTTCCCACTGTACAGCCTGCCATTAAAAAACGAATGAGTTAGATGCTCTAAAACTAACGGTGTATACAATTTCTTACACTATCAAGTTAAAATCGATATATACTATAGTGTAAAATAACTTTAGATCAAATCACACATCATCAAAATAATTTCGATCATCAAGAAACCCCGAAAACAAATTCAAAATACTTCTGAGAAATTAATAAAAAATTAAACAAATTAATAAGCACAGTTATGTGATGATGTGTATGGTGTAACGTACGTACCAGTCATAAACAGAGGGAGAGTTAGGGTGAGTGGGTTTGTCAAAGACAGCAGCACCCATTTTCCTGGAGGCAAGATTGCTTCCTGGGTTGAAAACACTCCTCCATACATTGTCCTTAGGTACCGTTGGGGACGTATTTGTTGGCGTCACCGGCGTACCAGGAGTCGCAGGACTGGCAGGCATGGACAGAGACCTCTGGTACTTGCTAGATCCTTCTCCTGATTCCCCACCTACCCCCAAAAACCATAGGAAAAAGCAACATCAGGAAATTCAGTATTTTTAGTTAGCGGATCTTCAACTGTGTTTGTGTACACACTAGTTTTAGTTTTCCTTTGCATATATTTATGAGGATCTTAGAACACAGTATTTTTTAGGGACAAATATCATTTTCATCATACATGTATAGATTTAACTTTATATATACAAAATGATTTTTTAATCGGATGGAATCAGATTACGCCCCTCTAGCTCCATCCCTGATCATGCATGGAACATAACAAATGAATCGATTAACATATGTATATTAGTTTTGGGGAATAAGGAGTACCAGTTTGAACAGTCAGGCTCTTTCGGAGTTTGCCTAGGCCTTTATCAGGGCTGGGACCAGCCATAACATCATCCCAAAGTTTATCAATCAACACCATCTTCTCTCCTTACTACTCTTCCTTCTTTTACCCTCTCCCTATATTCCTCTTCTTTTTTTCTCTTCTAGGTACACTAGACTTTTCTAGTCTGTAGTGTAAATGTTAGATGGCTGCTTGGTATATTATATAGAGTTTTTTGGCAGTCAAAAATATCTTCTACTCAAATCTTTAGGGCCTACAGTTCAACTACAGTTTTATCTTTTTTTGTTTAAAAAAAAAATCACGATGTTCAAAAATAAAATTTTCACTAAGCAGCGAACACGAACAAGTTAAGAAAATTTAAGATAGTATAAATATATTAAAAAATAGTTTTAATCTGTATTATATTTATAAATGTATGTGTAATTTTCTTTATATTTTTTTAAAATCTCAAAGGGGATTTCATGATTATCACTCGCATTTAAATAGCTCCACCCCTCCCAAAGCCAGTTCAAAATGCGAAAGAAAAAACACTGTGAAAATTTAAGATACATAAATACATAAAAAAAATAAAAAATTAATCTGTATTATATTTAGTGTAATTTCCTGTCACAAACGATCTTCCATCAGTATAATTATTTTGTTCGTTAAGGCTAGAATAGATAGAGAAGAAATTATCTATGCATCTGTTCCAATTTATTTTAAATTTTGAGTGTCAAATAAATTATAGTTTATAATATATTCTTTTACATAATTGTTAAATATATAAATTTTATTTTTTTAAATTAAAATTTCCTGCACTCTCAAAATATGGAACGGTAACATATATTGAAACAGGAGTAACAATTTTTTCGAATTTAACCACTAGATAACGCCTAGTGTATGGATAATTTCAGAGATTGTACTACTACAAATATTAAATTGGAAGGTAGGTATATCAAAATATTCTAATGTAATTGACATTATTTCTGTCCGTGGCGAATTTTGTGTCTCTGACTGACTAATCTACAATCAAGGAAAGTGCCCACAGTTTTTTTGTTTCTGGAAAGTGCCATATATAGTTACCAATGTATTTTTGTGGGCTACAAAAAATTTACACAAAAAGATAGCTGACCATATGTTACAAGTTTAAAATCCTACAATCTTGTGATCATTGCTATTTTACATGGGTTTCTAATTCGTTTATCTATTTACTAGGTATAAATCCAAGCCAGGGAAGGAAAATATTCACAGAAAGCTGGGGTTGAACTTTAAAGTTTAATTTTTGGATATCAAACGACAACACATAAGAGACTTTCTAATATTTTGTTTAATTTTAAAATAATGAATTGGAGCTTCTTCTTTTTTCATTTTGCAAATGAACATATTTGCTTTTAGAATAAGAAGGGTAAAAACAAAGATTACCATAAGTTTTAATGGAGCATTTCTAATTCCCTTCGTGGGGTGAGGCCCCGCCATAACATCATCACCATCATTTCTCCCCTCAATAATCCAATTATAATAAGTTAGTGTAAAAATGTTACTGTAAAAAAGGAGATTACCCATTACCCCTTTAGATACATAGTAATTCGCAGTTTTGTTTAGTTTCAGATATTTAATTTTTTATATAAACATTAATGATTAAATTCATACCAAAAGTTCATTACATTAATCTGAGTTATTACTGTTATCTTTTTGCGGAACATACTTCTTTGTGTGCAATATCAGGATTACTGTGTTTCAGTAACTTTTAGGGGGTGAAGAACAAAAAGGATTGGACAAAAAAAAATGGGGAGTGGATGTGGATGTGGATAAGGATGAAGATTAAACAAACAAAGTGGGACCAAGGAGGTTGAGTAGGTTGTGGATTGCTATCCAAGTGTCTCTTTTTTCTAAATTATGTATTGTCCTATCCTATTCTTTTCTTTTGGTTATAAAGAATAAGGAAAATGTAGAGTGGGGACCATGATGGGATTAATTTTGGTCTTACAATAATGAGACACTACGTATCATTTTAGATTTAGTTTTGGGATCCGATTCTGTGAGCGAGGTATACAGAACATTATGTTTTGATTTACACTGAAGTTGGTGATCTGACTCTCATTTTTTGCGCGGATTGACCTTCAAAGGCACTAGTCATTAATTTTTATCCCTCAAATTGCTGGTCCTTAATGTTTCCCTTCGCCTAATATCATGAGATTTGGGGTTCGAACTTCGACTCAGTTAAAAAAAATAGCAAGACGGAATTTCGTAGCGAAAATAGGTCTATTCGGGCAAAAATTAGGCCGTAATATAGAGTTTTGCAAAATTTCAGTTGAGTGAAAAAAGAAATTGCCTTAATACAAACCTCTACCTTAAGGTAAAATTTTGTCTTATGCCTTAAGGTAAAATTTTGTCTTATGCCTTAAGGCAAACTCTACCCCTTAAGGCAAAACTCTGCCTTAAGTAGAGTTTGCCTTATGCATGGGTAGAGTTTGAGGCAAACTTTGCCTTAAAGTAAAGTTTGAAACTCTGTATTGCGATTTTTTTTTAAAAATTTGACTGAGCGAGAGTTCGAACCCGGAATTCAGGAGTTTTATGCGAAGGGCAAAAATTAAAGACCATCCCCGAATAAGGACAATCGTGCAAATTGCCCTAATTTCAATTGCCGAGAGACGAAACATTATATTTAGGATCTAGAATCTAGGCCCAAAATGTTTTCCTTATCATTTCCCACCTTAGGCCCATAGTATTTTGAAGGGAAAAGACACGAATAGTCGTCCGGGTGAAACTATTGACATTCGGTCGGCTCAAGAATCTTAAAAGTTATTTTTTATTCTTTTTCAAACTTATTTCATTTTCTAGCCATTTTTCAACTAATTTCAGCATATGTATAAAAATTGTATTACTATTGTATATGTATCACTATTGTATTAATACTGTATATATAAAATGTATCATATGTATAGAAAGTGTATCATTATCGTATAGAATATGTATCCCTAAAGTATATGTATAGAAAATATATCATTGTTGTATAATTGAGAAAATAGTTAAATGCCCCCTCAACGTATACTCAGATTAAATATGATGCACCCAACCTTTGCGGGCGACCTATTACCCCCCAGTCTTATTTTTTCAGTATTTTAGTGACCTTTAAGTGTTGATGTGGCACTGTGCGTGACTACACGACCAAGCAGCGCGTGAGGGGGATTTGACGTGTTATTTTTGGCCACGTGGATAAAAAATAACGTAACCCCCCCCCCCCCCCCCCTTATTTTCTCTTCCTTCTCTCTCTCTCTCTCTTTCTTCATTTTCAAAAATTGACTCCATTGTTGCCATAGCTTGAAGAAAAAAAAAGTTGAAATTTGTGCGATGGATTGTAGTGGTAAGTATTATATTTTCTCTAAATTATTATTCTCATCTTTTATTTATATGTTATATTTCAATGATTTCTTGTAATTTCACTTAATTTTATTTTCTAGAGTTCTTAAGGAAAGAGTTCAAATCGGAGTTGAACAATCTTTGTACGAAAATGACGATCCAAAGATGAAGCGTCAAGTGCGATGCCGGCCATGCAGTATTATTAAAAATACGTTTCTTGGTCTCGTAATAATCCCGAAGAGGATTTTTGGACATGCCCATTCTATGGGGTACGAATTTATATATATATATATATATATATATATATATATATATATATTTTTATGTTTCGTGTCTTATTTTTGCCACACATTATAGTGTGCCTAACGTGAGTTGAATTTTTTTTGTAGGCTAAGAAATGTAAGTTCTTTGAATGGAGGGATGATCCTATTGATGAAAGGTCTAAGTTTGTTATTCACAAATTGATTAAGAAAATGGAAGAAAGCAAGCGAAGGAATTGAAGAAGAAATGGCGGAAGAAGTTGGTTTAACAAAGGAAATGGAAGAAGGAGAGTCTTCGTGCATTGATGGAGATATTGGTAATGACAATAGTGAAATGGCCATCGGTAATGAGAATGTCATTACAAATGAAGAGATGAAAGTGTCAAACCTTGAAGAAGAGATGAAAGTGTCAAAGCTTGAAGAAGAGATGAAAGTGATGAAGCTTGAAGAAGAGAAGAAGGGTAGATGCTTTACTATTAACAAGTTTTTGTTTTTGTGTATGTTCTTTGGTGTTGTTATTTGATTTATTGGGTGGTCTTGAACAAGCATTACCAATGTCGATTGCCATAGTAGGATTACATGTTTGTATGTTGAAGGATGTTTAAGTGATTGTTATTCACTTTATGTATGTAAGTTGAAGGAGTTTCTTGTCATGGATGTTCAATCAAAAATTTGTCTTCATTCAATTTGAGAACAAAAAGCATAGATAAAGATAAAGTTCATAGATATAGATTTCATTGCTCATTCATAAACTTTACATAATAGGGAGAGACCTAATCTATTTCAATAACCTCCATCTTGATATTAACAAAGAAGGTTACTTTCTCATTATGTTTACAACCATTAAAGCATAAGACATGTCCCTCCCTTAGAAGCTTTGCATCAATGAAATCCTTCCACCCTTGGCAGAGGCGGGTATGCAAGCCAACCTTATACATCATATTGTATTCACGCTCCTCATAGAAAACAACAACTTGTTTATTTGTGTTTGGAAGAAAATCCTGTATGTCAGAAGGTAGGATCTGCACAAAATACATGAGGCATTATGAATAATGAAACACGTCAATTGAAATAAGTTTGAAAAATAACACTTACAAAGTCATCGTTGTCAACATATGATTTGGTTAGTTTCTTCTCGGAGTAAACCAGTTCATCTTCACCAAGAGGCATTTTGCTATGAAATTTGAAATTTGATTGAGGAAGAATGTTGTAGGGATGAATTGAAATGGACAGGTTAATAGCCTTTTTATAGGCTGATGATATTGAACGGTTACAATTCCCATTATTCTTCCTAACTACCGGTCAATGTACCTGAATTCAATTACATTGAATTGAATTGTCCAATGAAGGCTGATTGAATTCATTTAAGTCAATGTACATGAATTCAAGCTGGCACAGAAATCTGCCCACATTTATATGTACACACACTGCACATTTAACTTCACTGCTCAATGTACACACTGCCCAAATCATAAATTACTGATCAAGTGACACACTGCACAAATGGAACTAACAAGTATGATTAATAAGTCATCCAAACACTGCTCAAATATGTTTACCAAAATGCAGTATGCAGTACCACAGCTAATTGAGCACAAACAATGGACACTAACAAGTATGATTCATAAGCCATTCTAACACTTAATTGAGCAGAAAACATTAATTCAAGTCTTTCAAACAACCTAATTCAAGTAATCCAAATAATACAAAGTGTTTAATATCCAAAAACAACTTAATTCTAGTCATCCAAATAATGGTCATCACTTCCATGGCTCCTTTCCTTTGCTGCTAGTGGCCTTGTTGAGTTTGTCCCTTATAATCTCATCAAGCATGCTTCTTGAGTAGCATGGTTTGCCTTTGTACCTCATCTCTTGCCTAACCTTGTGACCAATGTCTCCTGTGACTTCAGCAGATCTTATAGGTTGGCTGGCTTGATGTTTACCACCAAAATTCAAAGACTCTGCTAGTAGGCATGCCATGCTGCAATAAATATGTCACACCCCAACTTTTGATAGGGCATGATGGGCACCCGACCCTCACTTAGGGCCGAGCAAACCCGCTGATTCTCGTGATACTCATAATCTTACTGGACTCTTAAATCATGAAATGAGTGCATAATGTAAGCTTTTAAAAAAAAACATGCTTTTGCCTTTCTCAAATCAAATAAAATCAGAATCATATGAAATTTGTAACATAATGCATAATGATACATCGGCTTACGAGCCGCTTACAAGACCGACATGTTATATACGTGACTCGTCGCAAAGTCTCTAACATAAATCAAGATACCATAACATAGATACTATACAAAAGACTCGAAGGAAAACGGAGCTCGCCAATCCAGTGAACATCTTCTACTAATATCATCTACTCATCCGTATACACTGCGTGGCACGAAACGCAATGTCACAAGAAGGGACGTCGTACGAATAATGTCGAGTATGTAAGGCATGAATAACAACATAATATAGATATGGAAGGTAACATGGAATAAAAGAGATAACATGTACATCTGGATGCCTCATAAGGCGGATGTCATGCATGCTTAGCCTTTAAAAAAAAATATTTCTATACATATACATAGTACTATGCCCGGCCATTAAGGCTCGGTGTCATATATATAGTATTATGCCCGCCATTAAGGCTCCTGTTATCATCATTAGCCCGAGTCCGGCCTCCCGCGTCCGGGCAATATCATAACATGCCCACCGCAAGTGTGCACATCTACGTGCCATGCCCGGCCGACTATAGCATTGCGCGGTGTGAGAAAATACATACATATATATAAAGCATGCATGAGAGCCCAATCAAAAGCCACAATTATATCGAAGTGACGTAAGGTCGGTAGCCTCCGATTATATTATGGAATAATCATCATCGCTCTATCTCACCAAGGAACAATTATTATAAGGCGAGATCAACAACAATGAATAAAATCGAGAAAATCATGAAATAATCTCATAATAGTATTAACATCATAAGCTTTGGAATTTCTAGAATTTAAAATCATCATCATCATAGAAACATTCTCATCTTTAACATTGTCATTCATATTGTAAAAACATGTCCGTTGTTGTTGTCATAAAAGCTTATAGAATCATAAATCTTTGACTCGAAAATTTTGGAAAATATATTTATGGGTTATCAAGAAAGAAGTCATGCCTTTGAATCATGAACTCTATGAATCATGAATTTCTAGCTTTTGAGAATAAAAATATTCTTGGAAAACATTTATGGATTCACGTAAAGGGATCATGGGACATTTGAAAAACACCTATTGGATTCATAAGAAAGGAATCATGCCTTTAGAAGAAAGGGACTAGCCTTAACATACCTGTTCAACCTCCAGTTATCCACACTTATTCATCCGAATTCGCGAGTCTACATTTAAGAGGATTCACACTATCATTACACTCATCATAGTATACTTATACTAAACTTTCAAGTCAAACTACTCTATACTCTACCGAAAATCGGGCAACATCTCCCCTATTTATATGCCTAGTCCGAATTCTCAATACCAACAATCAACAACCAATAACAACAACAGAAACAACAACAACCTCATTACTACCAAAATATTCCATCAAATATACCATATGATATTTTCTCCAACTCCTCCATAAACGAATTCGCTACATAATTATTCCATAAATTTATCTCCGTAAATAAGCCTTAAATGATACCAAAAGAGAAAGATTCATACCTTACTTCCGCTAATACCGCGATATCTCCAATACTTGCCTTACTCCCAAGCCACAAATTCACCGCAACACAATATTATAATCGTAACTATACGCCATACGCGGAACCCGAATCCGAAGATTTTTACTTAACTCGCGTTGAAATTTAATGGAGGGAAGGTTGGAGAATTCTCTAGAATTTTTGGGAAATATTTTTGGGCTGATTCTTGGTTTGAAAATGAGGGTTAAACCCTTTATATAGTTGTTCAAGTCACCGGGCTTGATCGTTCACCGACTTACTTTGTGTGCCATCGTTCATCTCGGAAATTATTTCGAGACCTAAAACTTTTATACATCGATCTCTTTATTTGCATACTTGGATATGTCCAAAACTCCATACAGTCTGTATAACTTGTTCAACATCCCAAACTTAGCAAAACTTATTTTTTATTTTTTTTTTTATTTTTTTTCCTATTCGTTTAACCTCCAACCTTCGCGGCACTTACTTATCACTTGTTGAACATAACATAAACACTTATAACTTCAAACATAATCCTGTCCTTTGAGCTTATGTGACTAACCTATGATGCAACTCAACGCAAGAGAATACGGGATGTAACAAAATATATTTGAAAATTAGTCACTTCACAACTTCACATACCAATGCTATTGTAAAGAAAATATTAAACTTACATTCAGGGATGTATAACCACTTTCAAAGAACAAAGACTCCCATACCAACTGTTTTTAATCTTTTATTTGGGTAAATAGGGGGACTCTCAGAATCAACTCTTTTGAGAACAGAAGGGGCAGGACTAGTAGCAACCTTTGTTACCTTTCTTGGCCTTTATCTAGGCTTTGGACTAGCAGCAACTGCAGGTTCTTTTCTTAGCCTTCCCCTTGGTCTTGGAGGAGCACTAGGCACATTTTTTTCCTTTTTTGGCCTACCCCTTGGTCTTGGAGAAGTTTCAGGTACCACGGGTGCTTTTCTTGGTCTCCCCCTTGGCCTTGTGGCATTGTTTGAAGCAGCCCTTGGTGCAACAGCTTGTCCAGGTTGAGAGGCAACAGTACTTGGTCCATCATTGTTTGAAGCAGCAGTTGTTTGAGAAGCAGCAAAGGTTTGAGAGGCATCAAAGGTTTGAGAAGCATCAAATATTTGAGACGCAAGAAGGTTTGAGAAGCAAAGAAACCAGCTTATGTTCCATTTTACAAGTAAAATGCAAAGTTATAAAAATGCAATAGTGCAGTGCAAAGATAAGAAAATTGTAGGATGGACATACCCTCTGACAGGCTCTTTTATTGTGGTTTTTACCTCCACATTGGCTACAAGTCATCAGCATGCCTGTTCTTGGCATTTTTTCAGATTTCTTTGTTTCACTAGCTTCTTTCCTTCTTGCTTTTGAGGGCCTGCCTGGCATTTTTTTTATGATTGGTGGTGCAATAGTAGGATTGGCGACCTAGGCCACATTACCATATTTGTCATCGTCAATGTAGTGACAATATGTTTTCAACCAGTTCTTCTTGCTGTAGTAGTCATGGACATAGTCAACATGTTCATACTTCTTGTACAACATGGCACAAATGGCATGTGAACATGGTATTCCTTTGAGCTTCTATGACCTACAACGATATTTCTCATTGACAATATCAACAGTGTGCTGGTATGGACCATCACTAATCTCAAACCCATGCTCACCATTAAACACAATATTACAGTTCATTGTCTTCCCCATGTTTTCTTCTAATGTCCTTAATGCTGTTGGAGATATTCTTATCACCCAAGTGTTTGTAAAAGACCTCATCACACCTATCCTAGTCATTACCTTCACCCTAATCTCTTCTAGCATGGTTATGATAGTCTTGTGTCTTGCAGCTAAGATCCAAGCATTAAAGCTCTCAGCTATATTATTGTCAATGATGTCACACTTAATGTTACACCTCGAAAAATTCCCCGTTGATGCACAGTGAATAGACTAACGAAGGACACGAAGTATTCGATATTTCAATAAGTAAGAGATAGCATTTGATGACCCTAATTAAGATTCCAAAGACATTCGAGGTAAGAGAAGAGAGTCTGTCAAGGAAGGCAAGGTATACGTCAAGTATCGGAAGAGATTTACGAGTAACAAGTTAATGATGATTTAATAGTGTCTTGGAGAAAAGTGATAACGTCCCTTAGATTGTTAATGAGGTTTTAAACAAGTATCAAGAAGGTTCCATAAGGATTAGAGATCAAATGAAGTGACGAGAACAAGATCAGAGAAAAGATGGGTTATACGGACGATTATACGGTCTGTATAATGGTCCGTAATCATCACGGAAGGTCCCTCTCATCGATGGGATTATACGGTCACTTATACGAACCGTATAAAATTGTACGGATCGTATAATGTGCCGTATAATGGTCACGAAGCGAGATGTTGAAGGGGATTTCACGGTCACTTATACGGACGTATAAGTTCACCGTATAAGTGTACGTATATTTTCCGACGGATCGATTTTTAAGTCATTAAAAAGGGGACCAAGTTCATTATTTCATTTCATTTTTCACCCAACACTTCAAGAACTCTCTAGAAACCTCTCCACTCTTCATCCATAAGAACTCAAGAGAAGTTTATGATCAACTTCATCAAACTAAGAAAACCAAGTGTAAGAAACTCATTAGAGATCATCCAAGTCAAGAAATTTCATTGGAGGTGAACTAGGGTTTTGGCTCAAGTGAAGTATTTCCACCCAAGGCTTATTCCTAAACCATTTAAGGTAAGTTTTATGGTATATCCATGTTGTTTAAAGTATTGAAAAGTTGAAACATTTGGATTGTAGAAGGATATAGAAAATAGGTCATGAATGTGGGAATAGTGTCATTTTTGAGTAATAGTTTGGATTGAGTCATGATTCTTGATATGTTGCGATTATGGTTATGTTATAAATGATGTTAAGAACATGGGATAGACATTGTATATGAATGAATGTATCGTGTGCTATGACCATGGATATGGATGATTGGAAGTGAATTGAGAAGTAAGGATAATGTAGGTGCATGTTAAGACTATTGTTATGATGTTGTGAATGTTATTATCGATATTTGGGAGTTGATATATTGATATGGAGGGAGTCGTATACATAAAGGAGATGTTGTCCAATTTTCTCTAGCTTTAGTCATGTATGCTAAGGCTTTGTCGATTTTCTAACGATAGTATAACTCTAATAAAGGTAGAAAACGTGAGCATTGAAGGAGAACGTGCAAGTGATATAATAGTTGAACGGAAAGGTATGTAAGGCTAACCCTTCTTTCATAAGGCATGTTTCCTTGGCCAAATATCTATTCTTCTATAAGCCTATGTGTCCTCAAAATGATTCTATCTTTAAAAGCTACTAAGCTCACGATTCTCGATATGATACGATTGTACTAAATTCTCTATGATGAGAATCCTCTAGGGATAGATGTAATGAACGACGATAGTAATGATGCTAAAGATGCTTATGAGCTTTTATGTATATGTGTCTATGTATGGCTAGTATGAAACCCCGAGCTTATATATGGCGGGTAGAATATATATATATATATATATATATATATATATAGTATGTATGTATTGCGCACGCACCATCGATCGGTACGGATAACCCCGAGCCTTGGTAGGGCCGGTATGTATACTCACCGAGCCTTGCCATGGCCGGGTATGTGAAATACCGAGCCTTCATGGTCGGGTATGCTATGTACATGATATGGATATATATATACGATATGAATATGGTTATAAATACGAATATGCTAGGAATACGAAAATGGATACGAAATGTAAATGAGTACGGATATGAATGCAGATACGGATATGGATGTATGTACACGATCACGCATTAGAAATGGAAAGTCCCTATGAAGAGCAAGTAAGTGTTTATGACTATGGTTCGACTACCTCCCATCTTATGCTATTTCTTATGTTGCCTATTATGCTTCTATAATGATGTTGATCATGCTTTACATACTCAGTATAGGTGTAATGAGGTCTTTTACAAACACCTATTATGCTTCGTATTGACGTCCTTTTATTTGTGGACGCTGCGTCAAGCCGCGGTGGCCGGGGAGACGAGGGCGATCCATAGCTTTATTACTTAGGGACTACATAGCGGAGCTCCATTTCATTCGGAGCTACAACTTTTGGTATTTATTCTTTTGTGTACATATTTATGGGCATGGCGGGGTCCTTTCCCGCCTATATGATATGACATACTCTCCTTAGAGGCTCGTAGACATGTGTATATGGTTAGATGTATTTGGCCTTGGCCTATATTTTGGATATCATTTTGTTGGCCTCATCGGTTTATGTACATTGTTATGGGCATAGTTGTCGATGATATATAAATGAATTGTTGCCAATGGAATTAGTGTGAATAATGGATGGAAAGTATGATTTAGCTATGTGGCTCACCTAGATGTATATGTGAAAGTATGATAAGAGGTGCCCGGGTGGGTTAGCACTGGGTACCCGTCGTGGCCCTCCGGTTGGGTCGTGACACTTAATTTCAGTATTAAAGTATCCTTACAAAAAGTGTGTTCCTTGTAGCAGAGTAAATCCTCAACAATCTTCTCACCACCAAGCAACTCCAATTTGTCCAAATTTCTCCTCAAATCTGCCTCAAATGTGCTTCTAGCACATCTCCAGAAAATCAGCCTTTTTTCAAGGCCTCCCCAATCTTTTGACCAGTTTGCAAGGATGTGTCTAGTATATTGCCTCTGCTTCATTTCTGGTAGCAGCTCTTTTATAGTGGCAAGAAGCCCCTGAAAAAGGAACAGTTTAAATCAACAAAGTGTAACAACATAAACAATATAAATCAAGAGTTTAGTACCTTCTATATATCTGAAAATGACTGTGTAACCAGTCCCATCCCCTAAGTTCAAGTCTTCAATCAATATTTTCATAAACCAAGTCCATGTGATTTTGTTTTCATACTCCACAACAACCCAAGCAATTGGCAACATCTGGTTGTTGCCATCCTTAGCCACATCAACTAGCAGTTCACCCTTGCTACAACTCTTTAAGAAACAACCATCTAACCCAATGCATTTTCTACAACCACTCAAAAATGACCTTTTCAAGGCATCAAAACAGATGTAGAAACCTAAGAAGCAAGGCCTACCATCTTCGGCAAATTATGTAGTAGACACTTTCACCACATAAGTACTTCCAGGATTTGTTCTCAACACTTCATCTCTATAATCAAGTATTCTTCCAAACTCTTTTACTTGATCACCCATGATCTCTAGTAAAACCTTAGCTTTAGCTCTCCTAACAGTGGACCTGCCAACATGTACACCAAGTTCCTTCCTAATTGCCTCTTGAAGTTTGCAAATTCGATGTTTGGTTGTTCGATAATTCTATCTTTGTAGTGGTAAGCTAGGTACTTAGAATTGCACATATAGTTCATTGTTGTACGAACATATTTGTGTTTAGGATAGTATATTTTGATTTGAAAATTTTGGTTGAATTGTCGAGTTTAGCATAAATTAACCAAGGACAATCATCCCTACGCGACATTCACCTTGAAGGCTCGTTGACAAACTTATCTAACCGAATATGCTTCGGTGAATATCTAGTCACAACATTTCTAAACTCATTAACACTCTGAAAAATCATACCAATCTGCCATACTACCTTCTTACATGTAGGGTCAAACCATATGTATTTACTTTCCCTTCTAGGTTTCAAGGTTACCACCTTCTCAACATCATCCTCATCAGATGTATAACTATATGTATCAGAACTAAAGTAAAAGGGTTCATCACCACTTACCCTTCCTTCCAAACCTCTATAAAGTAGGGTTCGTTTCATCAAATCCTATTTCTTGTTCAACTTCATTGGTAGGTACATCATCGTGGTTAGGTTGCCCCTTTTTCTCTCTTTTAGTCCTTCTTTTATAAGCCCTCCTTTCAGCTCTAAATGTTTTAACTTCCTCATGTACATCAGATCCATCATCACTATCTGGACCATCAAATACTGCCACATAGTCAGATTCAACATCAAAATCTGTTGAGTGAGAGTCAACATAGTCACTACTTACTTGCTTTGCATTTTCACCATCGGTAGGTTCAGTTTGTTGGGTGAATTTTCAGCAACTTCTGTTTGTGGGGTTGAAGAATGTCACGACCCGACTAGGGGCTATGACGGGTACCCGGGGCCAACCACCGAGCACCGCTCATACTACTATTCATCATACTCATCCCACGTTCATTCATTAATCTCATGCTTCTATTCCTAGGGAAACCATTTTCACTTTGAAACATAATTACCTTTATATACATAAGCCCCTTGGCTATCAAAATAATACATATATACAAATGGGAAATCGTGAGACCATACTACCCACACATACGTATCTACGAGCCTCTACTAGAGTACTAGACATATGGACGGGACAGGACCCCGTCGTGCCCAAAATATGTGTACACAAAATAATAATCAATGGCACCTCCAGAACAATGAAGTGCTCTCAAAGTCTGTGAATAGCTCCTACGAATCTGGATCACCTCCCTACCTACCTATGGGCATGAACACAGCGTCCAAAGAAAAAGGACATTAGTACGAAAGATGTACTGAATATGTAAGGCATGAGTACTAACATAAGCAAATCGTGAAGGACAGCATAAAATAAAAGACCAAATACCTTTTTAAATGTTCGTCATGCTTACTTTACCTTTTCTCAAGAATCGTGGAATGCACATACATATACATATCATAGAACCGTATAAACATTATCGCTCATACACATTAAACATTATCCGTATTTGGCCACATAGTGGCTCGACAAATTCACATACATGTCATCCGTACCAGGCCATAACAAGGCTCGGTATATCTCATTATCATCATTGTCATCACTACAAAATCTCTTATCAATAACATCTTAAGAGTCTTGGAAATCGCAAATTCTAGCTTTTCTTAGGAGTAGGACATTTTAGACATTTTAACTGAATTCGTAATAAGGGAATTATGCTTCTATATTCCCTGGAAAGCACAATCATTTCTCTCTCTCTCATGTCTTCGTTAGTGTGTCTCACTTTTAAAGGAGATGATACACACACACACACAACACACACACACATCACACACACACACTGTGTAACGGAGACTCACACGGTAAGCTCAATCATCCCGTGAGGACATGTCCTGGGAAGGGAATTACCATCCTAGTCGTTGTCATGAAGAACATTCTTCAACATTGTCATGGTGACCTTAAGAATCAGGAAAGCCTAACATTTTAGGAGTAAGGACCATATGGAAAATAAGTGTGGGGTCGCCACATAGGAATTACCATTATAAAGAGCACTATTATTTATACCGCAAGATTCATGGAAGTTGTGGGTCCCTAGTTGTGCTGGGTTTGGGAGCGTTGTGAGTGTCGTATGTAGTTTGACCACTATAGAATCATCATCATTATCATTGAGCATATCTTATCTCTGTCTCATAGGACAACTCTTAATAATCATGGAATACGTAGGGGATACAATACGGGGGTCATGCCTTAGGAAGAAAAGGGACTAGCATCATAAGGTGAGTCTAGCAGCAATGAATGACGTCAAAGAATCATATAAGAATCATTAACTTCTTAACAATATCGTATCATGAGCCTTAGGATCTCTAGACTCGAACTCATCGTCATCGTTATCATATTCATCACATGTCTCTTAACTTTATCTCAAGAGAAGCTCTTTATAACATAGGCTCATATTTTCCGGAATATAAGAAGATCATGGAAGGTAGAGAAAATCACGTCATAGGATTCATGCCTTAGAAAAGAAGGGACTAGCCTTACACACCTTTTCGTTTAGCTACTCTATAACTTGAACGTTCTCCTCCAATGCTCACGTTTCTACCTTCAAGAGAGTTCGTATTAACATTAGCTAATCAATCACATGAACATGCTTAACTAAAGCTAGAGAAAATTGGGCAGCATTTCCTTTGTTTATACAACTTCCTCCATATCATACATCAACTCCCAAACATCTATGATAGCATTCACAATGTCACAAAGAATAATCTCCATTCACCTACATTATCCACATTTCCCAATTTCACTTCAAATCATCCATAACCATGGTCTTAGCACACTTTTACATTCACTTATATATAATGTTTATCCCATGTCCTTAATGTCATTTATAACATTTTTGACAATCACAACATGTCAAGAATCATGAGTCATTCTAAGCTACTACTAAAAAATACCATTATTCTCATTTTTATGACCGATCTTCCACCTCCTTTCATAATCTAAGTCTTTCAACCCCTTAATACCCTAAACAACATGAAAGGATCATAAAACTTACCTTTGATAGTGTAGGAATGAGCTTTGGGTGGAAACACTTCACTTGAGCAAAACCCTAGTTCCACTTCCAAAGAGATTTCTTGTCTTGGATGAACCCTAGTGAGTTTCTTACACTTGACTCTCTTGGTTTAATGAAGTTGATCATGGATTTCTCTTGACTTGTGGAAGAAGTGTGGAGGGTTTTCTAGAGAGTTCTTGAGGTGTAGAGTGAGAAATGGAATGAATTGAATGAGGTTAGGGTCCCTTATATTAGTTTTAAAATCTGTCCCGACTCAGTTTTACAGGCCAACATACGGTCCGTATCTTTTATATGGACCGTATGTCTGGCCGTATCTTTGGTCCAGTGAAGGTTTCCATTTTGGGCAGAATATATGGCGTAACATATGGCCAGTCTATTTTATACGGTCCGTATGTTGGATCGTATAATGCCCAGCTTTTCTAAACTCGTTCTCGTTGACTCGTTTGATCTCCAATCCTTATGGAACCTCCTTAACACTTGTTTAACACCTCATTAACAATCTAAGGGACGTTATCATTCTTCTCTAAGACATCATTAACTTGGTACTTTGCAAATCCTTTCCGATACACAACGCATACCTCACCCTTCTTAACGAACTTTCTTCTCTTACCTCGAATGTCTTTGAAATATCAATTAGAACCATGAAACACCATTTCTTACTTATTGAAACATCGTATGCTTCGTTCCCTTCGTTAGTCTATTCACTGTGTATCAACGTAAAATTTTTCGAGGTGTAACAAAGAATTAGTGGGAAATTGAGAGGGTGAAGTAGTAGTGGCTGCAGTTTCAAGTGGTGTATTTTCAGTGGCTGGGTTCTCATTAGGGTTACTTTGAGAACCATTTATTTCACATTGGATACCTTCACCAATTTTATTAAAAGCATCACTATTTGTTTGGTTGTTCGGAACAATATATTCCAAATGGGGGCACATCTGGTTCATCTACTATGTGGTAGATAAAAATCTCCACAATGTCCCATCTTTCAAACTTAGGGAAAGGTAAAAAATATCCTTGTCAGTAAGTATATCTACAAGAATGTCACTATTAAGGGACTTCACCTTAAAACCACAACTTGGACTATATCCTAATTCCTTTATGTAGTCCTTAAGCTCAAATTATGACAACCTATCAACATCAACATCTAAGAATTCTGTACAATTACCACCCTCATATCTTGGCACACCACTACTTAAATCAAATACCCCACCATAAAGCCATCTCAAAGTAACATAAATAAAGTCATCCATACCTGAAAGTTACAAAGCAACAATACTTAACACAAGCAACATCAAAGGGAAAGATATGATTTTTAACAAAATCGAGAAGAATTAGTAACAAACCCCTAAAGTTACTCGTTCATTTAAGTTATTCTACTAAAAGAACCCTAAATTAACAAACAACCCGATTCAAAACCCTCGAATGCAAGCAAATAATTTAATGTGTCAAAACCCTAACAAGCAAACTATATCAGTAGAGAAATACACTACAAAATACACAAAACAAAAAAAAAAAACCTGCAAAATCACGAATGATACCTTTCTTCAGCAAAACAAACTTCACCAAACTTGAGAATGCAAAAACGACCCTAGAAATCACTAAGTATTATGCGAATTAGTGTATCTAGTGGAAGATCGCTTGAAAATTATCAAGGTAAATAGTGAAAATGCAGTGAAAATCGATGACAGAGAGACAGGAGTGAAATTATTTTTGGTTTAAGTTGAAGGGGGTAAACGGAAAAAGGAGTTAAAATGCTGATTTGGAATTTTAAAAGACGCATGTACTACACATGAGTTAAAAAAAATGGGGGTCACTAAATAATACCCACTTAAAGGTCACTAAAATACTGAAAAATAAGACTGGGGGGGTAATAGGTCGCCCGCAAAGGTTGGGTGCGTCATAATTAATCCGAGTAAACATTGAGGGGATATTTGACTATTTTCTCTTGTATAATTTGTATATAATAAATGTATAATTAGAAAATGTATCATTGGTATATAATTTATGTTTAATAAATATATAATTAATGTATAATTACTAATTATACATGTTTTGGGTTTTTTTGAAGGCTCAATATGAATTTTTTTTTGTCGATATTTAGTGACGATTTTCGCTCTTTTGTGGCGATTAAAGTTGCTACAAAATGTCTTCTTTTTTTTTTTGTAGTGAATGAGCTGGGCTAGCGCTTGACATTAATTTGGGTCAAACGGCCAACTCGGGTCATTTGCTTAAAATGAGACCTTTTTTCCCTGATAGTCACACCATGTACTTTAATTTTCCCTATTTTGAAATGGCCTTAATAGCCCAACATTTCATTCTTTCTAAAAAAAAAAAAAAAAAAAAAAAAAAAAAAAGGGTCATTAGCACAAATGCCTTATTTCGGGGTGGTCTTTAATTTTTGTCCCTCAAATCGCTGGTCTTTAATTTTTTCCCTTCGACACTTCAAGTAATTAAAATTGGCCGAAAATACTTCTGACATTCTGGGTTCGATCCCCAGCAGAATAAAAAAAAAAATCCGCAAGACAAGATTTTCATAGAAACTATACCTATTCGGGCAAAGTTGTGCCTTAAAGAATAGTTCTGTAGTAACTACATACAAACTATAGTTCCGGAGGATACTACGGAACCTTAAGGCATAACTTTGCCCTGAATATTCATAGTTTCTATCAAAATCTTACCTTGTGAAATTGTTTTTTTTTTCTTTTTCACTCTGCTGGGTTCGAACCCAGAATCTCTAAATTTATAGACCAGCGAATAAGGATACTTTGACCCACAAATTTTCATTAAATGAGAATTATGAGTAAAATTTAAAGACCAGCGATTTGAGGGACAAAAATTGAAGACCAGTCCATATGAAGGGGAATCCACATAATTTTTTGAAAAAAGCAGCCCGGTGCTAAAAACTTAACCTTCATTAAGGCATCATTTAGTTCGGAAAACATAAGTGTTTCAAACATAACATTTATGCACTATATTAAAAATACGTCTTCACTTTTACTTGTCACTTTTAGCATGTCAAGAAAAAAACGTATATTTTTCATGTTTTACCCTTAGCATTAATTACTTATTCCCCAATTCATTTTCCAAAATTTAAGACTAAATATCAATTAATATAGGTATTGTGATAAAATTTCATATTAATTTTTGTTTCTTAAAGAAAGTGCAAAATCTAAACTGGATAAGTAAAAGTGACCGGAGGGAGTAACTCATATGGAATTGATAACATGCATGGAATCATTTTCAATAAGAACCTTCAGTTCAACGCCTGGAATAACATAGAAATCATTTATACCATGTCAAACTAGCATTTAAAGCAAGACTTGAGAAAAATATGGATAATGCAAACTCGTAAGTTTCAATGTTGTCATATCTATAGTCAGGTCCCTGCGGAAACACAGAGTCGGTGGGAGACCAAAAAAAACAGAAGAGACGAAACATAAGTTTTTCTTTTGGGGGTAGGGGTGCCAATTTTGGCCCAGACCCAATTGACCCGCCCAAATTTTTATAGGTTTGGGCATGACATACAATAATGATGGGCTAAGTTTAGGTTAGCCCAACTTAACCCATTTGTCTAAGGTAGCCCAAAGCAGCCCATTACTTTAGCCCAAATTGACCATTCATTATTGAGAAAATGACATAAACTACCTACTTAAGACTCTTTATTACAATACATAACTATATTTTTTCTTATTTACAAAACCTAACACTACAAAATATAAGAATCTTCATTTATCATTTTTTTAATTATTTTTTATTTTAAAAAAAAATTAAAATTTAATTTTTTTATGTTTTATTTTTTTTAAAAAAACTTTTTTTTTATTTTTAATTTTTTTTTAATTTTTTTGCTTAATGCTTAAAAAAATCTGTCAAAATTTTGTATATGAAAAATTGAGGATGCATTGTGTCAAAATTTGAGTATAGCTTGAAAAAATAAATTTATAATTTGTTTTTAAAAAAATATGGATTTTTGATTTGTTTAAAAGTTATGAATATCGTAAAGAATCAATCAACTTTGGATGTTGGCTTACCATTATTTAATGCATCTTGACTCAAACTTCATTCTCACCAAATACACTTTTTTAAGACAATATTCTCATCTATCTATTCAAATCTATCTGACAAACTTAACCCACTTAAATATCATTCCACCCCTATTTGTAGGTAAACCATAAGTTATTCATATATGTTAAGGTTCGTTGTGACCTTGTGTGATAATCAGCTGAAGATACCTACATTTTCAAAGTTTCATTAGTATCTTAGTTCCTTCAAGGACGGCCAAACAAATGATTCAAGTTGTCACAAAATACAAAACCAAAGGCTACGCCAAGAGTGACCCCATCATTCTTACATTTTAGTTTTACTTTGTAATATCCACCAACTCATAACTCCACATTGGAACATCACAGTGATTCAACTGAGAAAGTGACTATCAAGAAACGTACAACTGAAAAAGTCCCAAACTTTGAAGTCAATTTCAATGTTGGTTCCGAACTACTCCAATAATTTCTGTCAGTGCAGGAAATATAAAAATCTATCAATGTTGGATTTTCAATTTTTGTACTCAAACCAAAAAAAAATATTAAACACAAGGATTGTACTATATATCCAGAGGCCAATGCGTGCATATAAGGCCATATTCTGGTAACATAGTTGTTCATTAATTAAAACTATATCAAGTAGCATGACAAAGAAAAAGTCACCAATTCATGCCAGAGATTCTTTATCAGGCGATTCGCTCTCCTTTGCAGGCCTGGTGTGTATTCAGGATGTTTCCGCGGTTCAGGCACAGAGCAAAATCCCCTCAAGTACTGGAGACAAAAAAGAAACAGAGTTTGAATTTGGTCATGTAAGTCACAACATAACCACTAAGAATCCAAATAGTAACAATTGCCCTGCTGATATTTTGTTCTACAAGGGTCAGCTCTTACCACAAGCTATTCAATTACCACAGCCAAATCAAGCTCAAGTGCTCAAGCAATCCAATTTAGAAAAGGATTTTCCAACAGT